>NC_053039.3:565503905-565808465 GCF_002575655.3 Aegilops tauschii subsp. strangulata | reverse complement strand
ACAGATAAAGTAGTCAATTAGTGGCGTCGCCTACATATACTCATCATTAGTAAATAATTTACTAGTGACACAGCACTTCTCGGCCATGCCACTAGTAATTGTTGACAAAACAATATTATCATGACAACATTTTGTCTAATTAATCCACATTCCCAGAAGGCAAGTAGCCTCACATATATATTTCCAACATATGATTATTCTCCCCCTAAAAAAAACAGATGATTATTCTGTGGATGAGAGGACCCTAATGCGAGCACGGAAGACGTCGATCCTAACAGGAAGTGAGGCCCATAACAGATTGATTGTTGGTTGTTGGTGCTGTTAATCCGGGAGGTGCTCTGCCCGAAACTGATCTTGTTACAAGGAACAAGTCGAGTGTTTTGGCACACCCTCCATGGATTGTTCCTCCTAGTCCACCTGCTAAGAAAGATCCTAAGAGGGCTAAGACGTTTACTGTAGAAAAGAATAGCGACAAGAAGTAAGGGGTTTCCGAAAAAAATTTCTAAAAATGACACACGTTCGGCGTGCTCGCGAGAGGAGTACCGCCGGGCACAATGAATCTGTTGTGCTGGACATGTCGTGGTGCTGTCAAAGCTGCGATAATTCAAGAGCTTCATGACCTCGTGAGACAATATGCCTCTCTTGTATTGTGCATAGTTGAAACCCAAATCTCTAAGCCCAGGGTTGAATACTTATCTAGTACATTAGGCTTTGATAATTCGTATGCTATTAGTAGTAATTGCACAAGGCCCGGATCCATGGCCGAGCAAGGCGGCGGCGTGGAGCTCCTCTTCCTAGCCAAGGCAGTGAGCTCCTGGTCGTCCATGGCGACGACCTGCACGGGCAAGGACATGGGAGGGTGAGTCAATCCAGAGGGAGAGAGAGAGAGAGAAAGAAAAACGAGGGAGAGAGGAAGGAGATGGAGGTAGCAGCGGGGATGGTCGCCGGTGGTGAGGTGCTCCGTCGTGGTGGCATAGAGACGAGGGGGAAGACGAGCGAGCTCCTGGACGCCACCAACACGGGGAGGTGAACTCGTTGGGCGCCATGGAGGAGGAGGTGTGCTTGGGCAGGAGCACCATAGGAGAGCCTATGGAGAGATGGGGGAGAGTGAGGGAGAGAGGAGGGATTCGACCGAGGATATGGGACTTCACCTACCTCGTACTTAGTAGTAGCGAGGGGTATAAAACCGCGCTACTACTATCAACTTAGTAGTAGCGCGGGTTTATACCCCTCGCTACTACTATGGCATGTCCTCGGGGGCACGGTAGAGACTGCTTAGTAGTAGCGAGGGTTAAAAACCCGCGCTACTACTATCAACTTAGTAGTAGCGAGGGGTAAAAACCTGCGCTACTAGTAAGTAGCAGTAGCGAGGGGTATAAACCCGCGCTACTAGTAAGCGTCTGCCTATAAGCTTTTCCCTAGTAGTGCTTGCCCAACAGCCTTTGCCAACAATAGATTTACTGAACCATAGAAATATGTCAAAATCATGCACTTGTCAGATTTTTGGAGCAGAATTTTCATGCCTTCGTTCTTTGGTACAATGCACACATGCTTGGTGTGTTTGGTCTCGTGCTGAGGACGATATGTTGCATCATCTTCTAGCCACTGCCAAACCCATTGGAAGGAATTGGCTCTTTTTGATTTTAATCTTTATCACATGCTCAACTCAGTAAACTAGTTGTGTCCTTGTGGGCTATATGGTTAGCGAGGAGCAAGCTTATACATGAAGGAGAATACCAAAGCATGCTTGCGACACACTTGTTTATCAAAAGGTTTGTAGAGAAGCTGGAGATGATCAATAAACCATGGTGCAACGTACTGTCAATCCAACCTCAGCTTCTACTGCTCCTAGATGGATCCCGCCTTCACCCGGATTCTCTAAAATCAATGTGGATGGTGCAGTTTCCAGGAATGGTGCAAATATTAATTTATTGTTGTCTGTCGAAATGAGTCAGGTGAACATATGGCTCCTCTGCGGTTATTATAGAGGGCCTAACAGATCCAGAAATACTCAAACCTATAGTGTGCCATGAAGGTTTGGCACTAGCAGCAGACCTCAGTCTGACTCATATCAAGATAGCCACTAATTGCAAGAGTTTGGTTACTGATTTCAGTAAAGGCTCGAATGGAAACAACACCACCATCACCAAGGAGATACAACACCGTATTATGGCATTTAACTATTGTTCTTGGGTTCACAAAGGTCGCCTATCTAATGTAGAGGCGCACTCTTTGGCTAAACATGCTCTTTCTCTTTCACACGGGCGTCATGTCTGGTTCTTGAGCCCACATGACCCTATTGTAATTCCTGTTAAACTTCTATTCAGCAATAAAGTGAGCATGTTTACCCCTAAAAACCCAACTTTGTGCCTGGATCTAGAAATGTCTCCCGGTTCTTCAAAAGCTTAAACTACTCTAATCAATATTTATTGGTGAAACCAACCACGGGTGACAACATGATCGAACAAGTCATGTAGCAAAAAATTGTTCGTCCTTTCTCTTGGTCAACATACTACATACGCGGCATGATTTTATTTGATTTTGGTATGACCACTTGTGTGTTTGATAAAAATGGTCATACATGCACCTTTACGAGGAAGAGTGTCCTAGGATCATTTAATAATTAAAATCCTATGTTAATGGGCTAAATCTCATGTCGGGTTAGAGAAACTTTGGACCAATTTGATGAATATAATAGTGGATACATGATACTTAATACGAGTCAATTGGTGTGTTTGATGAATATGAACCAAGTGATGGTAATATTTAGAGGCAATAAAAAAGCTTGTGAAGTGAGGAACTCCTAAATTTTCCATGCAGTGTGATGGCAATAAAACTAATTACTAGGAGACATGTCTAGATGTCGAGGAATTAGTGTAAGATGATGTGCATGCATGTGGAGGCTAACACAAACTAAGTTGTAGGTGATGATTCTGTAGTTATATATAGGGTTTTTCATACATCCATTGACTATGCGATGTGTGACCTATATTGGCATTAACTTGTAGGCTACGAATAATATCTCTAACATTCATCAATCACCACACTTTACGAAATTACTAAAAATTTAGGGCAGTGTGTCGCAAACATCAACCACACCCACAACTTATTCTGCAATTTTTAGAACCAACTGAATTGAACAATGTGCAATTAGTACCTGCAGGAACGGTCCAAACAAATTTGGGGCCTGGAGGGAATTGATAGTTTTATATCAAACTTTTATACTTGTTTAATTTTATCTTACTATAATATTAAGAAGTGTAATTTTAATATTAGTTGGTATAGTTAATCACATAATTTAGTCGGTGCAGTTAACCCGTGCTCTTCGCTGTGACTAGTAATGCATATGACCCGTCACTTTGTATATGGTAAATTTAAATTAAGTGAACAATTGCAAAATAATATTTGGAACGTTCCTGCAGTAACTTATTTATCTTTGAATTATTTTTGTGACAATTGAAAAATAGCACAGTGCGCACCTACATATTTGTATGAATGTGCCTATGCACATGTATAGTTTATTTTCATTAAATATCATGTGATAGGTTCCTAAACAATAATATCTAACTAATATTTTTATAGTGATTTCTAGTGTGTTAGGTGTGCATATTTCTAGAATTTATAAACTGTACCATTTGCAAATTTGCTAATATTAGATACTGTAACGAATTCAACATATGCATGGTACTGAAAATAGTCACTGACGAACGTAACATATCGCCGATTCAGTTATGTTTACCTACATTCATTTATTTGGTATGCTCATCTAGACATTTGGTTCCATCTGGTGTGTACAAAGAGCTCATGCCAGTATCTAAAATAAAAGCTTTTGTACAGATTAAACTTAGAATCTATCGAAGCTCGTTCTCACCTACCAGATTCACTATAGCCTATCAGACTGGTTGTTAGTTTGATGTGATGTTGATTTGCTCATGTAAAATTAAAATTTTATTTTACATGTTTGCAATAATATTTTGAACATAATAGATAATATGACTTAATAGATAATACTATAGTGGTTTGTACCATATTTAATATTTGCGGCCCTCCTCCTCTTGGGGCCCGGGGCGGTCGCCCTCTTTGCTCGGCCAATGGGCTAGCCCTAAGTACTTGTATGCATTGCCATGACCAAAGGTTACTTAGTAAAAACAATCTACATGTGGTTGTTGGTTTTATTTGTTGAAACTATTCCTAGCCCTTTGTCATTTGAGAAAAATATGCATACAACAGATGTTCTCAGAAGAAAATAATTTAGAAGAGTGAAACTAATCGAAGCAGTGGCTTCATTAACTCTCTATGATTATTGCAGTGCCGTTTGTGAAACCGCTGCTACAGCACCGCATGTGAAAGGCATCTGGTGGTGCAGGGAAAGAGTAATCTCATGCTAGAGGAACTTCATATGGCCTAGGTGCATCAAGTTGCTTGAAAGTGGACCGAGTTTTTTTTGCAGGAATGAAAATGGAAGAAGCACCTTTCCGACGGCTACTCCTACAATAGTAATAGAAGTATCAACGAATCATTCCTACAACGTCCACATTGATGTGCAAATAAATTATATTATCCAACAATGGGCTAGGTAAAGAACATAGTTTCTTCTATATAAAAGAAGAACACAGAACCTGCCATATCATGGCGTTGCCGCTTGGATTTGGGGACCCGACGGCGAGCTAGCAGGTGGCTGGCCATCGTAGTCAAGGCGGTGGCCAACGAATTTGGCGGTAGAGAACGAGGACTTCATAGGGCATATGTGGGTTTTGTCTTCTATGGGGGTTTAGTGGGACATCCTGCAAGGAGTCCTCCTAACTGTCACCTTCTGCGACCGTTAGGGATTCTGACGCCCACACGCGACCAATCGCTCACCTAGGGCGCACCTGGTTCGCCTCGTTCGATGGTTGACTAGTCCATGCTTGACCAGTTGACCAGTCAACCACTGATTTTTTTAAAAGCAAAAAATACCCAAAAATCCAAATAAATGAAAAACAAAGTTCACAAAAAATGAATGATTTTTTTTACAATTTTAAGAAAAAAGTTCACGGATTTTGGGAAAGAAGTTCAATGATTTGGAAAAAGGTTCATCGATTTTGAAAAAAATCACGATTATGAAAAGAAGTTTATCGATTTTGACAAAAGTTAAAAAGTTCATCGATTTAGAAAAAAAGTGCACCTTTTAGAAATATAAAAAAGAAGAATAAAGGAAGAGGAAACTGGAAAAAACCCGTAGAATCCAAGTGGAAAATGCATAAAAAAATTATAAACAGGAAGAATATGGGCCGCCCCGCTACTAGACCTACTGTACATGGGGTGTGCGCCCTGTATGAAATTGCCTTTAAGCGGCGTTTAAGGCACCAGTAGTAGGCGCCGGGGCCTGCAAGGCCCATATAATTTTGACGCAGTGGGTGGGAGCCCACGAGGGTGATTTTGTGGGCTTGGATGTGGGCGTTGAGGGCAGGCCACGTCCACATGCAGCCTGGCTTAAGTATTTTCTCGCATGCATGCATGTGTTCGGGACTGAGAGTTGTCAATGTTCAGAGAATGGGCGCAACTCAAAATGTCTGTTGATCTGCTCCAGGAAATAATCATCTAGAGAGTTCTGGAGCAAAAGTACTCCAACTGTCTGTTAACTACTTACGAGCCATTTCTCACCCAGAATGTTGAATTCATAATCTTGTAAAAGCAATGTTCAGAAGCTTATCACACAGTAGACTAGTGCCTGTATGTCCATCTCGACGTCTCGCAAGACTGAATCTCTACAGATTTATAAGGTGACTGATGTAATGTTTGAAGTGCGAATAATGGGATTCTTTGAGGATCTTGTTGTTTTCCTTGTCCTACTCGTGTGTTGCTGAAGTGCGATTATCTCTGCCTAAGCACTAATTCATCCTTGCTCTGTCCAACAGAAACTTCAGCTGATTTTGTTATGATGGTGAATTTACCTAACCTGCCTCCTGGGCACCAGGGCACGTGTACGGTCTTGGTGCCGCCGTGTATCTAAATATGAACTCCGGTGAGCTTCCAGAACGATTAAAATCGCTGGACACTGATAGGAACAGTGATGTACGATTGAAAGTGACGATGCACTATCTAATTGGGGCAACTATGCCAATTGCGTCTTTCTCCTTACGTCCTTAGTAAACCAGCAGCAGGCGGGCCGTTCGTCTGCTCCAAGTGCATGCTCCAGACAGACGGCCAATCCTATTTGAGGTCCCTCCCCACCTGGTACTCAAAATTGAAGAAGTCGGTTCAAACTTAATCTCATGGCGTCAGTTGGTTTGTACTAGTTCATGGCTTTAGCGGACGCCAGTTTGCACGCCCTAACTTTATAAACAGCAGAAGACCCAAGGGAGATGACATGAGTGAATGTCGGAAGCTAGTAGGAGAGAGATGACATGCCTGAATGAGGAAGCAAAAGAGAATAATTGGTGGAGGGACCAAGGATCACAGTATAAGCAAAAAAGAATAATAGGACAACTAATTCGGGACAAAGGGAGTACATGGCTACTGAATCTTACCTGTAATACTTTTTCCCATTTTGTATGGAACTGTACTTTCACAGAGTAAAACACCACCTATCGCACCTTACACCATCACCAGCATTGAGAACAACATATATTTGTCTTCATCGGTCAATATATATCAGCCACATCCACGATATCAAAGTATCAAATAGCTAGTTTTCTCGTCACACCACACTCTGTGATGGGTGCCAGGGTTAAAAATTTCAACGAAATTTCAGTGAAATTTTAAAAATTTCGCATATTTCAATGGGGTCCAAAATATTTTTAACCTCGAAATTTCAAGGCAGATTCAAACTGATTACAATATAAATTTAAATTATGTTTGAATTCTTTAAAATTAAGTGAAAGTTGAAATCCCAAAATCCGGAATAATTTCTGAAATATGCGAAATTTCTGAAATTTCGCATGTTTCAGTGAGGTCCGAAATTATTTTGTTTCCGAAATAAAAAACCTTGATGGGTGCTGTAGAAAAGTCACTAGTAAATATATAGATGGAACAACCGTTAGACGTATGCAGAGATTGATACATGGGTGTGGTCTGATTCGTTGGAAGTGTAGGCATTGGGAAAGAACTAACGAGTACGAGGGTGCAGAAGTGTAGTTTCTTCCCAAAACAATCAATTCACACGAGACGCGTGACAACTCGTGAGCGACAGAAACACTCAAATTAACACTCGCCTCCTGCTTCTACTATGGGAACGAAACCCATTTGAAATATTTACACGAAAATGGTACAACTAAACCATGTGCAATTGCAGGACATCACCTGGCACCACCGCTCATTGGATGAGGAATTTTGCCTCATATGACATGGCTCTTCCCCGCCCTATGTGGGTTCCGTTGAACATCCTTGGTCCACACGCCCCGTCATCCTTGTTGAAGCATGTATGGTCATGTTCTCTAACCCGGCGTCCTACCCCGTCCCCGTGGCATACACTGCTGCTGGTCCGACCACCTACCCCACTCCTTCACCTTTTGCCGCTGCTTCACCTCTTGCTACTGGGGCCAACAAGCTAGGATCAGCAGGACCTCTTCAACATGGCCTACGACAACATCGCCATGCAATATCCCAACAACGCCATTGATTGGGTGATGGATTGTGGCACCTCCTCACATGTCACAGGTCAGCAAGGTAACCTCTCCATTTGTCACTCTTTTGATCTGGCATTACTGTTAGAAATGTCCTTCGATTACCTATAGTTGCATATGGTTCCAGCACACTTTTACCATACCCTTTTCTCTAGATGATGTTTTAGTTTGTACACCTCTCAAAAAAAATCTCATTGCCGTCCACATATTTATTACTAACAATTGGTGTTATGTCGAATTGAACCTTTTCAGCTTTGATGTGGAGGACGGTTCTCTTGCGCAATGGAATTGTCAATTCGAATTGGTGGTAGATTTTTTGGAATAAATATGTGGAGAACCGTCCGCATATTTATTATTTTGTTTCTCAAAGAGTGGTAAATGCCGAGTTCGAATTTGAACAAAATACCCATTTTCCTAGTAGAAGAGATAACAGGCATCCAGGCGTCTTATAAGTGTCTTTTCTTGTGGGGGAGTGCTCTGCATCGGGCAACCGGCCCGAGCCTCGATCTGTGGCCTCCCGTGCAACACAATTGTGTTCGATCTACCGTGCAACAGAATTGTGTTATATCTAGCCATTCCATATGTGTCGTCTACCTCCCGCACACCCCGTCTTGACGCAACAGAAATTCCCCAACTCTCCACTGCTCGTGCAGACAGAACACAACATTCACAACTTTTTGCCCGCGTGTACAATACCAGTGGCATCGCTCCCCGTCTCGTGTCTCAACTCACCTAGCAATTTTCGTCCCAGCAAGTCACTGGTCCCAGCATTCACAACGCCAGTTGAAGTTTTTTCGGTCGCAGAATCACTTGTTGCAGGTCCCAGCACAAGTTGTGGCACTATATGTCATTGATCGTAGTCGCCGTATCACCCCGTTCGGGCATGGACTATGGAGGCGTCACCTTTCTAGTGCCTCACGCTCCATCAAAGAAAAAACGGTCCAGACACCATCAATAGCATCTACCACCACCGATCCCAGCTCCCGACAACCACCACCGTTTGTCCTAGCATCTGACGTCTTTTGTCATAGACAAAAGTCCATAATTCAACCCTGAACTAACTAGGTGGTTTAATTTACGACCTTGAACATTTCAAACTGGTTGAAATGCACCCTCAACTTTCCATAAGGTTTAAATCTAAACCCTGGTCTTGGTTTTCCCTCAGTCAACCGGTTTTGACTACAGTCAATGCTGACGGGGCATGCCAACTCAGCAACAAATCCACCTCAGCGTAGGGATTAAAAACCAAGTCATTGTTTTCTTTCACTCAGCCCCGACCCCGACCCCCTGCTTCTCCGCAGCTGGAGTCGCCTCCGCTGCCTCACTTGACTCGCTGCATCTTGGCCGCAGCCATGGGCGGCTCGTCCAAGCCCGCTCCCTCTCAGAGGGAGGAGGTAGGGACTAGGGAATCAATTTTATTTTGTTGGAATTGTAGGCATTTGGAACTAGCTAACCAGCCAATCAAAACATTAAGGTGGTTGCGCGCAAGTATGCGTATTAGCACATCTGGGATTGACTGGTGTTAATGTTCATAGTTGTTGGTCTGGCTACAAAAACAAACCCAACAGAGTTGAACAAGGATGCACATGCGGGCTTTCGCATCCCCTTTTCCAATTAATTATATGAACCCCAGTATTCCGCTTATAATCTCTTTGTCCGACTCATGTGTTGTTCACAAAAATCAGAAGATTGGTTGTCTTAACCAACCCTGTGTGAGCTACGATTCATCATTGTTCCTCATACAACGAAGATGTGTGGGAGGCATATCCTTTTTGGGAGGGGATTGGCAAAAAAAGGAAGCACCGCATGGTTCGTAGAAAGACCTCAGCCACCCAAAGGAGTTTTTTCGTGGGCTGGACTGGGTTTCTTGAACAGTAGGATCAGATATGTAGCCCTGTTGTGTAAATGGATTGCGAAGTAGGAGAGGTGGTGCAGAATATGTTTTTGTTGAATTATTCTTCCTCTTAATTATTTGTAGCAGCCCTTTAGAAAAGGGGAGTCTGCGGTCATGATGGTACATCAAAGTTTGGTTTGGTTTGGTTTCATATGTTTGTTGGTCCCATGTTAATTATGGAGTGTGTCATTCTTTGAACGGGAGGATCATGTTAATTATGGAGAGTATCATTCTTTGGACAAAAGGATCATGTTAATTATGAAAAACATCATCAAGCGTTGGACGGGAGGATCACGTTAATTATGAAGAATATTATTCTTTGGATGGGAAGATCATGTTACTTATGGAGAGTTTAATTCTTTGACTGAGAGGATCAGTTAATTATGAAAAGTATGATCGAGCGTTGGATGGGAGGATCACTAGAATACATATGCCCCCGTTGCAATGTACAGACAATAGCTACCATATGATCAGTTGTTCCCGTAGTTGAATAATATCCACATGTATTTATTTATTTAGGAGACCATATTATACAAATAAACTCCGAGCAAATTTATTATAACATACAACCCCACCACTGCTTAAACCATCACTAACATTACAGCAGTATACCGATCCTTCAATACATGCCACTAGGCATATCCACATTATTTACAGTTTTTTCTGTGTACACATTGTGACTAGAATTGTGTTATAGTTCTCAATAACAACTTCCGATCTTTTATAAACACCTCTTCAAACACGGATGTGTAGCTTGAGTAAGTAAAGTTAGACTTCGACCCACCTTATAATATGCCACGTTTTCCCACCAATATACTCAAATACCATTGCCTTCTTCCTGGGTCCATCTTTGAATTTAACGGCTATGATACACTGCACCGGCACTTGAGGCAAATCTCTACTCATAGAGTAACTTGGTGGCAGCTCAAACGTGCTAGTCTGAAGTGAAGGAGCAGCGGTATACAATGGGACCAAGCCATGCAACTGTATCAGTGTAACTAGGCAGGAAGGAGCAGGGTGGGCGAAGGTGAGCCACATCGTGAGGAAGAGTTGTTCCCTGCGAGCCAATACAAAGTTATCCATTATCTAAAGAAGGCAAGATTACAGTGCCTCTAGATCTAACTAAGTGGGTGGTCTGTCCATCAGATGCATGCATGCAAGCAACTACACCAGGTTGATGTGGCACTAGCTAGCCCTTTCCCGGTGCCTACAATTTCAATAAATTGAATACATGTCTTTTGGAAATAAAATAAGAGTTGTTGCCATCCTATCTGCGGCTACATCCATCTCGGTACACATGGACCAACACTCTCTCCATTCACCTATTCTAGTGAGTTTTCAACAGCAAACATCACGGAAGTATATATATACTACTCGAATAGACAGATTGGATGCACCTGGTATATGCTGAAGGTTATGGTGGTGTTAAGTGTAGTGGACTGGTGGTGGGTGATGTCTGAGTCAATTTTTATATATTTCTTACAGTTGTTATAGATACAATTCAATACCCTCATAGAGGTTAATGCAAACATGTGTCGTGTATCACATATTCCATTCATGCATATAAATCCTGTTCTGACGCCAAAATTAATAAACATGGTAACGTGTGCCAACATGATCTAGTATAACTAAATAATTGTCCCCTACTAAGTGTTTTTGTATGCCTCTTCATTCAAACACACTCTCTTTGTACTACTCCTTCACGTTCAACCACTTCATCTCCTAGTAACTCATTTCCGTTTTCCTTTTTAGGCTGAGTCCAGTTTCCCCAATATAACTTGCCTAGAAACCATCTAATTTGAACTATATAGTCTCATTTTCCCGTCCCGATTCAACCCATGAAAACAATCTCCAAACTATTTTTCTTGCGGCCTCATTAATCTATGTGGACATGAATATTTAGCACTTCCACTCCACCTGCTCAACTTCAAGTATATACTATAAAATACATTGTTTCCAATATTATATATTCTTATATGAATCAGTTTTTCGATCAACACTTTTCACAATCAATTGACCTCATCACCCCCCCAATGACCAAAGGACCACTAGAGATAGGAAAACAGTTATCCATGCCCGGCAATACTGTGTATTAGTTCGTCTTATGTCAAGTTTGATCATGTTTATAGAAATATATCAAGATTCACCATACTAAATCACTATCATTAGGGTCACCGTGCCATAAAAAACTGCAAGCCCAGAGACAATCAGCTCATCACATAACAACCACAAAAAATATCAGCCAAAATGAGAAAAAAATTGAGATCACAACGAAGAGCGGCTCAACTAGGGGCGCGTACAATTCTAGTATGTTGTATTTCAGTTTTGGTCAGCTCAAACCTGGTAGAGTTGGGAATTTAATGGATTGGTAGTGTAGCATGTGGCCTCGGGCCAAAGCAGGGGTCGCTATGAGGACTACACATGAATTACTCCCTAGTGGTTGGGGCGCGCCTGTGTGCGCCTCTTGAGACGTTCATGTGCGCCCCTATCTTTTCTCAGCACATTGGGTTGTCTTGTTTGGTCCTCAGTCAGCAATTTGAGTTGAAAATATTAGTTTAGATATATGGCATTATAGCTTAGATGGATCAACCCAGAAACAAAGATAAGATCATGTGCGTATGTTATAAGAGTTCATACCATGCCTGATCAATCATATGTACTATCTGAATTTTGCTTACAGCGTAGCTTAAAATCTTACAAAGATTCATTTGGCCTCTTCTCACTTCTAGCAACAAGTCACAAATGTACCACATAGTATGATTAACTAAATAAGTTTCTGATCTCTTACAACACTCTTCCATTGAATCCTGCAAATATCCCTCTATTTTGATACAAACAGGTAGTGTATTTATTGATGCAGAAACATAACAGAAAGTATGAAGCAGATATAAACCATCAAAGACGAGCATCTTTAGTAATTGAAAGTAACATCACACAAACTCATATATGTGGAATAATATAGAAACATATTAATCTTCTTGGGCTCTTCCTCCTCTCCCTTCATCTGATTATGCGTCCCTACAGCAGCAACTTAGTGGCTTCCACAAATCAAAGTGATAGAATAAAGAGCTAGATGTACATGTGCCATTTTACGGTTAGGTGTTTGGTCACTTCAACATTGGCATACTGAGTCTCACAGTTTCATTCGCTTGATTAAACTAGTAAATGCCCATGTGCGACACACGTTAATATTTAGGCAATATATTAATTGCACACGGATATTGGGTATGCTATTATTTGTGTGTTAATCCTGTGATTAGTGCAATATTTGGTATGATAATAATTACACGTTAAACACGTTTTATGCTCGTCATTGGAGCAGTCTAGATCGTTGAATTGACTTAGTTCGATGGACGAGATCAATTGGATCTGTGCCTTTGGGTCTTTTTATATTGGTATAGATGGTAGGTAGATGACCACGGGCATGTTCCTGTAATTGTTGACGAACCAATTAATATGTATATCTCGATGCTACTCGTTTTTTATTTACAAAATGCAATGCCTAGAGGAAATAGTAGCTTTTGTCAATGTATTTAGTCAGTAGAGCAAATGCATTAGTTGTACCACTAACTCTGGTAGAATTTAGCATACAAACACTCTACGGCCTGGTATTATATAATAGGCATCATCTATGAGAAATAAACATGGAACTACTGGGAAGGGGAGACAAGAAAGTTCCACGTTCCACCTTACCTACACATAGCTGTAGCTGCTACATAAGTTTTAATGATGCCGGAATATATAGAACTACAGAAAACAAAATGAACTTGCAGGTTCAGAAACGCCCGCTAGCTTTAGCGAAATCTTTATTGTGACACTGTAAAAATCTTTAGGTCAGCTCTCACATAGTCTTTGAGCTTACTAAGACATCCAAGGATATGTTAGTTAATCACACCTGAGGAGACCAACATCACCGTAATAGTTAGGAATGTTGGCAATGCTCTACTTTGCAATAGCCTCCAAGAGCGGTTAATTCGCGAAGTACTCTATAATTTATAGCCTTCAATTCTTTTCTTTCCTTGTCATTCCAATTAATCAAAATAAGATAAACAATCAGTAAATCCCTATTTAGATAGTTCAAACTGAACTTGGATGTGGAGGAAACTGAAAGAACAAACCATTTTTAATGAAGAAATAAAAGACCCTAATTTAAGCAGTAGTTCTGCCATGTAAATACAAAAAGGATTTAAATCCTGCTATATGTGCAAATATATGCAGTGTTTCTGCTGCAAGTGCCAAAAAAAGAGCTAAAGATAGCCAACTAACCCTTGTTTGGAGATGATACAGAGCAGAACTATTAGCCAAACAACACAAAAAAACTGCAAAGAAATACAGATGCGTGCTACCAACCTAATCTGCATTCGTTGACAAAAAATGTATGGCTAAAACCTGACATCACAAAATTGCAGGAGAGGCTAACCATGGCTGAAACCTACTGATCAGCTTTTTCCTTTGATGTGAGTCTGAAGCATTGTGCTACCTGGATCCGACACGGCACACAAATCACATAACCTTAACCAGTATGTATCTCACCAGCCTACAGCCCTACAAACCAAAGACATACAAGATAAATTCCAAATCTTTTTAGTGACGGTGTTATGCAGTTTGAACACCAAGATTACATTCTAAAGTACAGGCGTACAGCTCAATATCTAAACTTTTTTTTGAAAAAGGAATATTCCCTCTATTTGGCTCTCTCTTTCACTAACAACAAACCCTTAATGAACATACAAAGCTGAAAATCTAGATCTAGGTCCTAATTGCATAAATGTTTAATTTGTGCACAACAAATTGCAGATACTTTTTGAATCAGTGTGACTCTGCGTCGCAAAGGAGATAAATGGGATTGATTTCCGGTACCGTGCTCACTTTTGTCCTCCTCGCGACGGTGCTTATAGCTGGCATTATTTTAACCGGGCATTTACCCCTTTCTATTGAAAAAGAACGGAAATACAACAGAGTTCAAAGAGCAATATCACGAGGAGGGAAAGAGGTAGAGCGAGTTCAAGCACTACCAGGAAACCCACTGCAATTCGCTCGCCGTTGAAACGAATGCTGTGGGGCGAAAACCTGGTAGCTGCTACCTCTTGAGCACTGCGTTGGTTTTCCCTTGAAGAGGAAAGGGTGATGCAGCAAAGTAGCATAAGTATTTCCCTCAGTTTTTGAGAACCAAGGTATCAATCCAGTAGGAGGCCACGCACGAGTCCCTCGCACCTACACAAACAAATAAATCCTCGCAACCAACGTGATAAGGGGTTGTCAATCCCTACACGGTCACTTACGAGAGTGAGATCTGATAGATATGATAAGATAATATTTTTGGTATTTTTATGATAAAGATGCAAAGTAAAGAAAGTAAAATAAAAACGGCGCCGGAAATAGCTTGTTGTCGGAAGATTAATATGATGGAAAATAGACCCGGGGGCCATAGGTTTCACTAGTGGCTTCTCTCAAGAGCATAAGTATTTTACGGTGGGTGAACAAATTACTGTTGAGCAATTGACAGAATTGAGCATAGTTATGAGAATATCTAGGTATGATCATGTATATAGGCATCACGTCCGAGACAACTAGACCGACTCCTGCCTACATCTACTACTATTACTCCACACATCGACCGCTATCCAGCATGCATCTAGAGTATTAAGTTCATAAGAATAGAGTAACGCTTTAAGCAAGATGACATGATGTAGAGGGATAAACTCATGAAATATGATATAAACCCCATCTTGTTATCCTCGATGGCAACAATACAATACGTGCCTTGCTGCCCCTACTGTCACTGGGAAAGGACACCGCAAGATTGAACCCAAAGCTAAGCACTTCTCCCATTGCAAGAAAGATCAATCTAGTAGGCCAAACCAAACTGATAATTCGAAGAGACTTGCAAAGATAACCAATCATACATAAAAGAATTCAGAAGATTCAAATATTTTTCATAGATAAACTTGATCATAAACCCACAATTCATCGGTCTCAACAAACACACTGCAAAAGAAGATTACATCGAATAGATCTCCACAAAAGAGGGGGAGAACATTGTATTGAGATCCAAAAAGAGAGAAGAAGCCATCTAGCTAATAACTATGGACCCGAAGGTCTGAGGTAAACTACTCACACTTCATCGGAGAGGCTATGGTGTTGATGTAGAAGCCCTCCGTGATCGATGCCCCCTCCGGCGGAGCTCCGGAACAGGCCCCAAGATGGGATCTCACGGGTACAGAAGGTTGCGGCGGTGGAATTAGGTTTTTGGCTCCGTATCTGGTAGTTTGGGGGTACGTAGGTATATATATAGGAGGAAGAAGTACGTCGGTGGAGCAACAGGGGGCCCACGAGGGTGGAGGGCACGCCTGGGGGGGGGGGGGGGGGTAGGCGCGCCCCCTACCTCGTGGCCTCCTGTTTGATGTCTTGACGTAGGGTCCAAGTCCTCTCGATCACGTTCGTTCCAAAAATCACGTTCCCGAAGGTTTCAATTCCGTTTGGACTCCGTTTGATATTCTTTTTCTGCGAAACTCTGAAATAGGCAAAAAACAACAATTTTGGGCTGGGCCTCCGGTTAATAGGTTAGTCCCAAAAATAATATGAAAGTGTATAATAAAGCCCAATAATGTCCAAAACAGAAGATAATATAGCATGGAACAATCAAAAATTATAGATACGTTGGAGACGTATTAAGCATCCCCAAGCTTAATTCCTGCTCGTCCTCGAGTAGGTATATGATAAAAACAGAATTTTTGATGTGGAATGCTACTTGTCATAATTTCAATGTAATTCTTCTTAATTGTGGTATGAATATTCAGATCCGAAAGATTCAAGACAAAAGTTCAATATTGACATAAAAATAATAATACTTCAAGCATACTAACTAAGCAATTATGTCTTCTCAAAATAACATGGCCAAAGAAAGTTATCCCTACAAAATCATATAGTCTGGCTATTCTCTATCTTCACCACACAAAATATTTAAATCATGCACAACCCCGATGACAAGCCAAGCAATTGTTTCATACTTTTGACGTTCTCAAACTTTTTCAATCTTCACGCAATGCATGAGCGTGAGCCATGGACATAGCACTATATGTGGAATAGAATGGTGGTTGTGGAGAAGACAAAAAGGAGAAGATAGTCTCACATCAACTAGGCGTATCAACGGGCTATGGAGATGCCCATCAATAGATATCAATGTGAGTGAGTAGGGATTGCCATGCAACGGATGCACTAGAGCTATAAGTATATGAAAGCTCAACAAAAGAAACTAAGTGGGTGTGCATCCAACTTGCTTGCTCACAAAGACCTAGGGCATTTTGAGGAAGCCCATCATTGGAATATACAAGCCAAGTTCTATAATGAAAACTTCCCACTAGTATATGAAAGTGATATCATAGGAGACTCTCTATCATGAAGATCATGGTGCTACTTTGAAGCACAAGTGTGGTAAAAGGATAGTAACATTGTCCCTTCTCTCTTTTTCTCTCATTTTTTTTATTTGGGCCTTTTTTATGGCCTTTTTTTTTCGTCTGCAGTCTCATTCTGACTTGTGGGGGAATCATAGTCTCCATCATCCTTTCCTCACTTGGGACAATGCTCTAAAAATGATGATCATCAGACTTTTATTTTCTTACAACTCAACAATTACAACTCAATACTTAGAACAAAATATGACTCTATGTGAATGCCTCCGGCGTGTACCGGGATATGCAATGAATCAAGAGTGACATGTATGAAAGAATTATGAACGTTGGCTTTGCCACAAATATAATGTCAAGCAATATGACAATGATGGAGCGTGTCATAGTAAACGGAACGGTGGTAATTTGCATGGCAATATATCTCGGAATGGCTATGGAAATGCCATGATAGGTAGGTATGGTGGCTGTTTTGAGGAAGGTATATGGTGGGTGTATGATACCGGCTAGCAATGGTGGAAGGAAGAAGAGTGCGTATAATCCATGGACTCAACATTAGTCATAAAGAACTCATATACTTATTGCAAAAATCTACAAGTTATCAAAGCAAAGTATTACGCACATGCTCCTAGGGGGATAGATTGGTAGGAAAAGACCATCGCTCGTCCCCGACCACCACTCATAAGGAAGACAATGAATAAATAAATCATGCTCCGACTTCATTACATAACGGTTCACCATACGTGCATGCTACGGGAATCACAAACTTTAACACAAGTATTTCTCAAATTCAAAACTACTCAACTAGCATGACTCTAATATCACCATCTTCATATCACAAAACAATTATCAAGCATCAAACTTGTCATAGTATTCAACACACTCATAAGAATTTTTCTTTTACTAATCTTGTATGCCTATTATTGTTAAAGCAAACTACCATGCTGTTTTGTAGGACTCTCAAAATAATCTAAGTGAAGCATGAGAGAACAATAGTTTCTATAAAACAAAATCACCACCGTGCTCTAAAAGATATAAGTGAAGCACTAGAGCAAAAACCATATAACTCAAAAGATATAAGTGAAGCACATAGAGTATTCTAATAATTTCCGAATCATGTGTGTCTCTCTCAAAAGGTGTGTACAGCAAGGATGATTATGGTAAACTAAAAATCAAAGACTCAAATCTTACAAGACGCTCCAAGCAAAACACATATCATGTGGTGAATAAAAATACAGCTCCAAGTAAAGTTACCGATGTAAGTAGACGAAAGAGGGGATGCCTTCCGGGGAATCCCCAAGATTTGGCTTTTAGGTGTCCTTAGATTATCTTGGGGGTGCCATGGGCATCCACAAGCTTAGGCTCTTGCCACTCCTTGTTCCATAATCCATCAAATCTTTCACCCAAAACTTGAAAACTTCACAACACAAAACTCAGCAGAAAATCTCGTGAGCTCCGTTAGCGAAAGAAAACAAAAGACCACTTCAAGATACTGTAATGAACTCATTATTTATTTATATTGGTGTTAAACCTACTGTATTCCAACTTCTCTATGGTTTATAAACTATTTTACTAGCCATAGATTCATCAAAATAAGCAAACAACACACGAAAAACAGAATCTGTCAAAAACAGAACAGTCTGTAGTAATCTGTAACTAACGCAAACTTCTGGAACTCCAAAAATTCAGCCAAACTAGGACGACCTAGGAAATTTGTTGATTGATCAGCAGCAATTGGAATAAATATTTTATCACGTTCTGGTGATTTTTAACAATTATTTTCGTGAACAGAAAGTTTCTGGAATTTTCTGCAAGATCAAATAACTATCATCCAAGAAGATCCTATAGGTTAAACTTGGCACAAACACTAATTAAAACATAAAAACACATCTAACCAGAGGCTAGATCAAAGATTTATTCCTAAACAGAAGCAAAAAGCAAAAAACAAAAACTAAAATTGGGTTGCCTCCCAACAAGCGCTATCGTTTAACGCCCCTAGCTAGGCATAATAGCAAGGATAGATCTAGGTATTGCCATCTTTGGTAGGCAATTCTTCAATGAGGCATCTATCATCCTTAAAAGTTTCTTTATTTTTATTAATTATCAAACTTTTAGGCACAAGATTGAAAAATTCATTTGTAGCAAATGGTTCCTTAATATAGCAAAAAGATTGGGATGAATACTTATAGATTTGAGATCCGCAGTTTCCTTACTAGAGGATTCACCCTTGTTTTTAGGAACATACATAAGGTTGACAATTTTAGTTGGAGGACTTGGAGTATTCTTTACGGAAGAAAAAGTGGTTCCCAAGTTGGTAATGATACCCTCAAGTTTATCGATTCTAGTGGAATCTTGATTTATTCTTTCATTAACTATGGGTTCCTTCTCCTTAATATTTTTCAAAGTGACTCCTACTTTAGATCTGTATTGGGTAATTTGGTTATGGATCTTTTTATCCAAATTTTCAATTAACTCTACGGTAGCAACTTTATTTTCAATAATTTCAAGTCTTTGCATTACATGCTCCAAAGTTAACATAGTTCCATTAACCAAAAGAGGTGGTGAGCCAAACAAATCTATCAAAGCATTATAGGAATCAAAAGTATGGCTCCCAAAGAAATTCCCTCCGGTAATGGTATCAAGGATATATCTGTACCAAGGAGTAGCGCCTACATAAAAATTGCGGAGAAGAACGGAAGTAGATTGCTTCTGGGTAGATATATTTTGAGCATTGCAAATTCTATACCAAGCGTCTTTTAGATTTTCTCCCTCCCTTTGCTTAAAATTTAGAACTTCATTCTCGTGAGACAACGGAGAAGATAGAGGACTAGCCATAGCGACAAGCAAACGAAAAAGAGGCGAACGGAAAAGAGAGGGCGAATAAAACGGCAAGGGTGAAGTGGGGGAGAGGAAAACGAGAGGCAAATGGCAAATAATGTAATGCGGGAGATAAGGGTATGTGATGGGTACTTGGTATGTTGACTTTTGCGTAGACTCCCCGGCAACGGCACCAGAAATCCTTCTTGCTACCTCTTGAGCACTGCGTTGGTTTTCCCTTGAAGAGGAAAGGGTGATGCAGCAAAGTACCGTAAGTATTTCCCTCAGTTTTTGAGAACCAAGGTATCAATCCAGTAGGAGGCCACGCACGAGTCCCTCGCACCTACACAAACAAATAAATCCTCGCAACCAACGCGATAAGGGGTTGTCAATCCCTACACGGTCACTTACGAGAGTGAGATCTGATAGATATGATAAGATAATGTTTTTGGTATTTTTATGATAAAGATGCAAAGTAAAGAAAGTAAAATAAAAACGGCGCCGGAAATAGCTTGTTGTCGGAAGATTAATATGATGGAAAATAGACCCGGGGGCCATAGGTTTCACTAGTGGCTTCTCTCAAGAGCATAAGTATTTTACGGTGGGTGAACAAATTACTGTTGAGCAATTAACAGAATTGAGCATAGTTATGAGAATATCTAGGTATGATCATGTATATAGGCATCACGTCCGAGACAAGTAGACCGACTCCTGCCTGCATCTACTGCTATTACTCCACACATCGACCGCTATCCAGCATGCATCTAGAGTATTAAGTTCATAAGAACAGAGTAACGCTTTAAGCAAGATGACATGATGTAGAGGGATAAACTCATGCAATATGATATAAACCCCATCTTGTTATACTCGATGGCAACAATACAATACGTGCCTTGCTGCCCCTACTGTCACTGGAAAAGGACACCGCAAGATTGAACCCAAAGCTAAACACTTCTCCCATTGCAAGAAAGATCAATCTAGTAGGCCAAACCAAACTGATAATTCGAAGAGACTTGCAAAGATAACCAATCATACATAAAAGAATTCAGAAGATTCAAATATTGTTCATAGATAAACTTGATCATAAACCCACAATTCATCGGTCTCAACAAACACACCGCAAAAGAAGATTAAATCGAATAGATCTCCACAAGAGAGGGGGAGAACATTGTATTGAGATCCAAAAAGAGAGAAGAAGCCATCTAGCTAATAACTATGGACCCGAAGGTCTGAGGTAAACTACTCACACTTCATCGGAGAGGCTATGGTGTTGATGTAGAAGCCCTCCGTGATGCCCCCTCCGGCGGAGCTCCGGACACTAGTAGAAAAGGGGGCTTTTGTCCCGGTTGATAAGGGCCTTTAGTCCTGGTTTTTGAACCGGGACTAAAGGGTCGTTACTAATGCCTCCCCCCTTTAGTCCCGGTTCTTACACGAACCGGGACTAAAGGCCGCGGCCACGTGGAGCTCCACCTTTAGTCCCGGTTGGTGTTACCAACCGGGACTAAAGGAAATTTTATGATATATTTTTTTGAATTTTTTTTTTGAATTTTTTTTTAATTTTCAAATTTCTGAATTATTTTAACCTCTAATCTCTAATCACCACCCCTCATCACTGCTCAATTTATCCTCTAATCTCTAATCACCCCTCATCATTCCAAATCATCTAACTTCCCGGACGGTCACCCATCCTCTCACTACTCCAGCCTGAGCACGCTTAACTTCCGGGTTCTATTCTCCCTCGTTTCCAAGTCTGCACTTGTTGTTTTCCTGACAATAGTAAGATGTCAATTCTATTAACCCTCATGAATTTAGCTTGAGCATGAAGTGACACATTTCACTGTTTGAGTTTGAAACTATTGTTTTAAAAAACAATAATTATTTAGTAACACTAATTTTCTGGAATAATTAGTTTGACCATTGTTTGACCACTGTTTGACCATAGTTTGACCAGATTTGACAAAAATTCAAAAAAACTGAAATAATTATTTATTAACACTAATATTCTAGAATAATTAGTTAGACCATTGTTTGACCACAATTTGAATTTTTTTGAATTTTTTTGCCTCTCCAGATCTTAAAAGCCCCGTATCTTTTTTTCGGTTAGGTTTTTGAGGATTTTGAAAATGTTTAACGGGGTTCCCCCAGTTAAATTCGGATGTAACTTTTTGAGTAGATGATTTTTCATATAAAAAACTTTTTCATCCGAGTTCGTATGCAAAAGTTATGCCCATTTTAAGAAATTCCAGAGAGATTTTGCAAATAAAGTCGAAATTCATATTTCTTAATTTTCCCAACAACTAGACCACATATCACATGGGAAACTTATTTTATTTTATTTTTTTGACATTTCCATCATTTTCTTTTATTTTTTCTAAAACTGAAAAGGCGGTCCACGGAGGGGGGGGGGGAGGGTAGAGTTTGAAAATGGGCCCTTTAGTACCGGTTCGTGCCATGAACCGGTACTAATGCCTCAAAGCCCATTAGTATACCGGTTGGTGCCACCAACCGGTACTAATGGGCATCGCACCCTTTAGTCCCGGTTCGTGGCACCAACCGGGACTAAAGGGCCCAGGTGAACCGGGACTAATGCCTTAGCCGCACGAACCGGGACCAATGCTCACATTAGTCCCGGTTCGTGACTGAACCGGGACTAATGTGAATATTGCCCTGTGACGAAAGCCCTGTTTTGTACTAGTGGGAACAGGCCCCAAGATGGGATCTCACGGGTACAGAAGGTTGCGGCGGTGGAATTAGGTTTTTGGCTCCGTATCTGGTAGTTTGGGGGTACGTAGGTATATATAGGAGGAAGAAGTACGTCGGTAGAGCAACAGGGGGCCCACGAGGGTGGAGGGCGCGCCTGGGGGGGGGGGGGTAGGCGCGCCCCCTACCTCGTGGCCTCCTCTTTGGTGTCTTGACGTAGGGTCCAAGTCCTCCGGATCACGTTCGTTCCAAAAAATCACGTTTCCGAAGGTTTCATTCTGTTTGGACTTCGTTTGATGTTCTTTTTCTGCGAAACTCCGAAATAGGCAAAAAACAACAATTCTGGGCTGGGCCTCCGGTTAATAGGTTAGTCCCAAAAATAATATAAAAGTGTATAATAAAGCCCAATAATGTCCAAAACAGAAGATAATATAGCATGGAACAATCAAAAATTATAGATACGTTGGAGACGTATCAGTAGCACATTCATCTAAAATAGAGAAATCCAGACTAATACAGACATCAACACACGGACAGGAGACAACTCTAGCTTCGCAACTAGTAGAACAGAGCAAAATCTACCCAGGGGACACAGGTCTTCTTGCATCAAAAGCAGCAAGGGTCGCATCCATCATGTGCCTCCGATCGGACGACTTGCTTCATTGCACACCCTCATCAGCTGCATCGTGCTTGCCCTGATCATCTCGGCACCTGAGCGCAGCTTGTCGATGTCGCCTCCCTGCTGCAGTCCTGCCCAATACAAGAGAAAAGAGCATATGGAAAATACAATTTCAAAGGGGGTTTTAATCAATTTCTTTTCAAAAGTAGCCCTGTTTCGAGCAAGCCAAATCGCCCAGCATGCAGCCGCTAGTCCCACAGTGTAGAACTTCCGACCACCAGGGAGGAAAATCTGGCACCAAGTAAAGAACTGCCAATAGTTATTAGTGTTGGGAATCGTAGCATAATTTAAAATTTTCCTACGCTCACCAAGATGCATCTATGGAGTATACTAGTAACGAGGGGAAAGGAGTGCATCTACATACCCTTGTAGATCGCGAGCGGAAGCGTTCCAATGAACGTGGATGACAGAGTCGTACTCGCCGTGATCCAAATCACCGATGACCGAGTGCCGAACGGACGGCACCTCCGCGTTCAACACACGTACGGTGCAGCGACGTCTCCTCCTTCTTGATCCAGCAAGGGGGAAGGAGAGGTTGATGGAGATCCAACAGCACGACGGCGTGGTGCTGGATGTAGCGGGTCTCCGGCAGGGCTTCGCCGAGCGTCTGCGAGAGAGAGAGAGAGGTGTTGCAGGGGAGGAGGGAGGCGCCCAAGGCTGTGTATTGCTGCCCTCCCTCCCCCCCTTTATATAGGCCCCCTGGGGGGGGGGGGGGCGCCGGCCCAGGGAGATGGGATCTCCAAGGGGGGGCGGCGGCCAAAGGGGGGGAAGGGGTGCCTTGCCCCCCAAGGCAAGGGGGAAGCTCCCCCTAGGGTTCCCAACCCTAGGCGCATGGGGGGAGGCCCAAGGGGGGCGCCCCAGCCCACTAAGGGCTGGTTCCCTTCCACTTTCAGCCCACGGGGCCCTCCGGGATAGGTGGCCCCACCCGGTGGACCCCCGGGACCCTTCCGGTGGTCCCGGTACAATACCGGTAACCCCCGAAACTTTCCCGGTGGCCGAAACTTGACTTCCTATATATAATTCTTCACCTCCGGACCATTCCGGAACCTCTCGTGACGTCCGGGATCTCATCCGGGACTCCGAACAACTTTCGGGTTTCCGCATACATATATCTCTACAACCCTAGCGTCACCGGACCTTAAGTGTGTAGACCCTACGGGTTCGGGAGACATGCAGACATGACCGAGACGCCTCTCCGGTCAATAACCAACAGCGGGATCTGGATACCCATGTTGGCTCCCACATGCTCCACGATGATCTCATCGGATGAACCACGGTGTCGAGGATTCAATCAATCCGTATGCAATTCCCTTTGTCAATCGGTATGTTACTTGCCCGAGATTCGATCGTCAGTATCCCAATACCTTGTTCAATCTCGTTACCGGCAAGTCTCTTTACTCGTACCGCAATGCATGATCCCGTGACTAACGCCTTAGTCACATTGAGCTCATTATGATGATGCATTACCGAGTGGGCCCAGAGATACCTCTCCGTCACACGGAGTGACAAATCCCAGTCTCGATCCGTGCCAACCCAACAGACACTTTCGGAGATACCCGTAGTGCACCTTTATAGTCACCCAGTTACGTTGTGACGTTTGGCACACCCAAAGCACTCCTACGGTATCCGGGAGTTGCACGATCTCATGGTCTAAGGAAAAGATACTTGACATTGGAAAAGCTCTAGCAAACGAAACTACACGATCTTTTATGCTATGCTTAGGATTGGGTCTTGTCCATCACATCATTCTCCTAATGATGTGATCCTGTTATCAATGACATCCAGTGTCCATAGTCAGGAAACCATGACTATCTGTTGATCAACGAGCTAGTCAACTAGAGGCTTACTAGGGACACGTTGTGGTCTATGCATTCACACATGTATTACGATTTGCGGACAATACAATTATAGCATGAACAATAGACGATTATCATGAACAAAGAAATATAATAATAACCATTTATTATTGCCTCTAGGGCATATTTCCAACAGTCTCCCACTTGCACTAGAGTCAATAATCTAGTTACATTGTGATGAATCGAACACCCATTGCGTCCTGGTGTTGATCATGTTTTGCCCTAGGGAGAGGTTTAGTCAACGGATCTGCTACATTCAGGTCCGTGTGTACTTTACAAATATCTATGTCTCCATTTTGAACACTTTCACGAATGGAGTTGAAGCGACGCTTGATATGTCTGGTCTTCCTGTGAAACCTGGGCTCCTTCGCAAGGGCAATAGCTCCAGTGTTGTCATAGAAGAGAGTCATCGGGCCCGACGCATTGGGAATCACCCCTAGGTCGGTAATGAACTCCTTCATCCAGACTGATTCCTGTGCTGCCTCCGAGGCTGCCATGTACTCCGCTTCACATGTAGATCCCGCCACGACGCTTTGCTTGCAACTGCACCAGCTTACTGCTCCTCCATTCAAAATATACACGTATCCGGTTTGTGACTTCGAGTCATCCAGATCTGTGTCGAAGCTAGCGTCGACGTAACCCTTTACGACGAGCTCTTTGTCACCTCCATAAACGAGAAACATATCCTTAGTCCTCTTCAGGTACTTTAGGATATTTTTGACCGCTGTCCAGTGTTCCATGCCGGGATTACTTTGGTATCTTCCTACCAAACTTACGGCAAGGTTTACATCAGGTCTGGTACACAGCATGGCATACATAATAGACCCTATGGCCGAGGCATAGGGGATGACACTCATCTTTTCTATATCTTCTGCCGTGGTCGGGCATTGAGCCGTGCTCAATTGCACACCTTGCAATACAGGCAAGAACCCCTTCTTGGACTGATCCATACTGAACTTCTTCAATATCTTGTCAAGGTATGTACTCTGTGAAAGACCAATGAGGCGTCTTGATCTATCTCTATAGATCTTGATGCCTAATATATAAGCAGCTTCTCCAAGGTCCTTCATTGAAAAACACTTATTCAAATAGGCCTTAATACTTTCCAAGAATTCTATATCATTTCCCATCAATAGTATGTCATCCACATATAATATGAGAAATGCTACAGAGCTCCCACTCACTTTCTTGTAAACACAGGCTTCTCCATAAGTCTGTGTAAACCCAAACGCTTTGATCATCTCATCAAAGCGAATGTTCCAACTCCGAGATGCTTGCACCAGCCCATAGATTGAGCGCTGGAGCTTGCATACTTTGTTAGCATTCTTAGGATCGACAAAACCTTCCGGCTGCATCATATACAACTCTTCCTTAAGGAAGCCATTAAGGAATGCCGTTTTGACGTCCATCTGCCATATCTCATAATCATAGTATGCGGCAATTGCTAACATGATTCGGACGGACTTCAGCTTCGCTACGGGTGAGAAAGTCTCATCGTAGTCAACCCCTTGAACTTGTCGATAACCCTTAGCGACAAGTCGAGCTTTGTAGATGGTCACATTACCATCCGCGTCCGTCTTCTTCTTAAAGATCCATTTGTTTTCTATGGCTCGCCGCTCATCGGGCAAGTCAGTCAAAGTCCATACTTTGTTTTCATACATGGATTCTATCTCGGATTTCATGGCTTCTAGCCATTTGTCGGAATCCGGGCCCGCCATCGCTTCTTCATAGTTCGAAGGTTCACCGTTGTCTAACAACATGATTTCTAGGACAGGGTTGCCGTACCACTCTGGTGCGGAACGTGTCCTTGTGGACCTACGAGGTTCAGTAGTAACTTGATCCGAAGCTTCATGATCATCATCATTAACTTCCTCCCCAGTTGGTGTAGGCACCACAGGAACATCTTCCCGCGCTGCGCTACTTTCCGGTACGAAAGGGGTGACTGTCACCTCATCAAGTTCCACTTTCCTCCCACTCAATTCTTTCGAGAGAAACTCCTTCTCCAGAAAGGACCCGTTCTTGGCAACGAAGATCTTGCCTTCGGATCTGAGGTAGAAGGTATACCCAATAGTTTCCTTAGGGTATCCTATGAAGACGCATTTTTCCGACTTGGGTTCGAGCTTTTCAGGTTGAAGTTTCTTGACATAAGCATCGCATCCCCAAACTTTTAGAAACGACAGCTTAGGTTTCTTTCCAAACCATAATTCATACGGTGTCGTCTCAACGGATTTCGACGGAGCCCTATTTAAAGTGAATGCGGCAGTCTCTAAAGCATAGCCCCAAAATGAGAGCGGTAAATCGGTAAGAGACATCATAGATCGCACCATATCCAATAGAGTGCGATTACGACGTTCGGACACACCATTTCTCTGAGGTGTTCCAGGCGGCGTGAGTTGTGAAACTATTCCACATTTCCTTAAGTGTGTACCAAATTCGTGACTTAAATATTCTCCACCACGATCTGATCGTAAGAATTTTATTTTCCTGTCACGTTGATTCTCAACCTCACTCTGAAATTCCTTGAACTTTTCAAAGGTTTCAGACTTGTGTTTCATTAGGTAGACATACCCATATCTACTTAAATCATCAGTGAGAGTGAGAACATAACGATATCCTCCGCGAGCCTCAACACTCATTGGACCACACACATCGGTATGTATGATTTCCAATAAGTTGGTTGCTCGCTCCATTGTTCCGGAGAACGGAGTCTTGGTCATCTTACCCGTGAGGCATGGTTCGCACGTGTCAAATGATTCGTAATCAAGAGACTCCAAAAGTCCATCTGCATGGAGCTTCTTCATGCGCTTGACACCAATGTGACCAAGGCGGCAGTGCCACAAGTATGTGGGACTATCGTTATCAACTTTACATCTTTTGGTATTCACACTATGAACATGTGTAACATCACGTTCGAGATTCATCAAAAATAAACCATTAACCAGCGGGGCATGACCATAAAACATATCTCTCATATAAATAGAACAACCATTATTCTCGGATTTAAATGAGTAGCCATCTCGAATTAAACGAGATCCAGATACAATGTTCATGCTCAAAGCTGGCACTAAATAACAATTATTGAGGTTCAAAACTAATCCCGTGGGTAGATGCAGAGGTAGCGTGCCGACGGCGATCACATCGACCTTGGAACCATTCCCGATGCGCATCGTCACCTCGTCCTTCGCCAGTCTCCGTTTATTCCGTAGTTCCTGTTTTGAGTTACAAATATGAGCAACCGCACCGGTATCAAATACCCAGGAGCTACTACGAGTACTGGTAAGGTACACATCAATTACATGTATATCACATATACCTTTGGTGTTGCCGGCCTTCTTGTCCGCTAAGTATTTGGGGCAGTTCCGCTTCCAGTGACCACTTCCCTTGCAATAAAAGCACTCAGTTTCTGGCTTGGGTCCATTCTTTGACTTCTTCCCAG
This sequence comes from Aegilops tauschii subsp. strangulata, assembly GCF_002575655.3. Lineage (NCBI taxonomy): Eukaryota > Viridiplantae > Streptophyta > Magnoliopsida > Poales > Poaceae > Aegilops > Aegilops tauschii. The sequence continues at coordinate 565,780,073 of NC_053039.3, read as the reverse complement.
TAACTGGTTTACCGGGCGCGGCAACTCCCTTGCCGTCCTTCTTGAAGTTCTTCTTACCCTTGCCCTTCTTGAACTTAGTGGTTTTATTCACCATCAACACTTGATGTTCTTTTCTGATTTCTACCTCCGCTGATTTCAGCATCGAATATACCTCAGGAATGGTCTTTTCCATCCCTTGCATATTGTAGTTCATCACAAAGCTCTTGAAGCTTGGTGGAAGCGACTGAAGGATTCTGTCAATGACCGCGTCATCCGGGAGATTAACTCCTAGCTGAGTCAAGCGGTTGTGCAACCCAGACATTCTAAGTATGTGCTCACTAACATAACTATTCTCCTCCATTTTACAGCTGAAGAACTTGTCGGAGACTTCATATCTCTCGACCCGGGCATGAGCTTGGAAAACCAATTTCAGCTCCTCGAACATCTCATATGCTCCATGTTTCTCAAAACGCTTTTGGAGACCCGGTTCTAAGCTGTAAAGCATGCCGCACTGAACGAGGGAGTAATCATCAGCACGTGTTTGCCAAGCGTTCATAACGTCTTGGTTCTCTGGGATTGGTGCTTCACCTAGCGGTGCTTCTAAGACATAATCTTTCTTGGCTACTATGAGGATGAGCCTCAGGTTCCGGACCCAGTCCGTATAGTTGCTGCCATCATCTTTCAGCTTGGTTTTCTCTAGGAACGCGATGAAATTGAGGACAACGTTGGCCATTTGATCTACAATACATAGTGTAAAGATTTTAGACTAAGTTCATGATAATTAAGTTCATCTAATCAAATTATTCAATGAACTCCCACTTAGATAGACATCCCTCTAGTCATCTAAGTGAAACATGATCCGAGTTTAACTAGGCCGTGTCCGATCATCACGTGAGACGGACTAGTCAAAATCGGTGAACATCTCCATATTGATCGTATCTTCTATACGACTCATGCTCGACCTTTCGGTCCTCCATGTTCCGAGGCCATGTCTGTACATGCTAGGCTCGTCAAGTCAACCTAAGTGTATTGCGTGTGTTCCGAGGCCATGTCTGTACATGCTAGGCTCGTCAACACCCGTTGTATTCGAACGTTAGAATCTATCACACCCGATCATCACGTGGTGCTTCGAAACAACGAACCTTCGCAATGGTGCACAGTTAGGGTGAACACTTTCTTGAAATTATTATAAGGGATCATCCTACTTGCTACCGTCGTTCTAAGCAAATAAGATGCAAAAACATGATAAACATCACATGCAATCAAATAGTGACATGATATGGCCAATATCATTATGCTCCTTTGATCTCCATCTTCGGGGCACCATGATCATCTTCGTCACCGGCATGACACCATGATCTCCATCATCATGATCTCCATCATTGTGTCTTCATGAAGTCGTCACGCCAACGATTACTTCTACTTCTATGGCTAACGCGTTTAGCAACAAAGTAAAGTAATTTACATGGCGTTATTCAATGACACGCAGGTCATACAAAATAATAAAGACAACTCCTATGGCTCCTGCCGGTTGTCATACTCATCGACATGCAAGTCGTGATTCCTATTACAAGAATATGATCAATCTCATACATCACATATATCATTCATCACATCTTCTGGCCATATCACATCACATAGCACTTGCTGCAAAAACAAGTTAGACGTCCTCTAATTGTTGTTGCAAGTTTTTACGTGGTTTGTAGGTTTCTAGCAAGAACGTTTTCTTACCTACGTATGACCACAACGTGATTTGCCAATTTATATTTACCCTTCATAAGGACCCTTTTCATCGAATCCATTCCGACTAAAGTAGGAGAGACAGACACCCGCTAGCCACCTTATGCAACTAGTGCATGTCAGTCGGTGGAACCTGTCTCACGTAAGCGTACGTGTAAGATCGGTCCGGGCCGCTTCATCCTACAATGCCGCCGAAACAAGAAAAGACTAGTAGCGGCAAGAAGAATTGGCAAACTCAACGCCCACAACTGCTTTGTGTTCTACTCGTGCATAGTAACTACGCATAGGCCTGGCTCATGATGCCACTGTTGGGAATCGTAGCATAATTTAAAATTTTCCTACGCTCACCAAGATGCATCTATGGAGTATACTAGCAATGAGGGGAAAGGAGTGCATCTACATACCCTTGTAGATCGTGAGCGGAAGCGTTCCAATGAACGTGGATGACGGAGTCGTACTCGCCGTGATCCAAATCACCGATGACCGAGTGCCGAACGGACGGCACCTCCGCGTTCAACACACGTACGGTGCAGCGACGTCTCCTCCTTCTTGATCCAGCAAGGGGGAAGGAGAGGTTGATGGAGATCCAACAGCACGACGGCGTGGTGCTGGATGTAGCGGGTCTCCGGCAGGGCTTCGCCGAGCGTCTGCGAGAGAGAGAGAGAGAGGTGTTGCAGGGGAGGAGGGAGGCGCCCAAGGCTGTGTATTGCTGCCCTCCCTCCCCCCCTTTATATAGGCCCCCTGGGGGTGGGGGGGGCGCCGGCCCAGGGAGATGGGATCTCCAAGGGGGGGCGGCGGCCAAAGGGGGGGAAGGGGTGCCTTGCCCCCCAAGGCAAGGGGGAAGCTCCCCCTAGGGTTCCCAACCCTAGGCGCATGGGGGGAGGCCCAAGGGGGGCGCCCCAGCCCACTAAGGGCTGGTTCCCTTCCACTTTCAGCCCACGGGGCCCTCCGGGATAGGTGGCCCCACCCGGTGGACCCCCGGGACCCTTCCGGTGGTCCCGGTACAATACCGGTAACCCCCGAAACTTTCCCGGTGGCCGAAACTTGACTTCCTATATATAATTCTTCACCTCCGGACCATTCCGGAACCTCTCGTGACGTCCGGGATCTCATCCGGGACTCCGAACAACTTTCGGGTTTCCGCATACATATATCTCTACAACCCTAGCGTCACCGGACCTTAAGTGTGTAGACCCTACGGGTTCGGGAGACATGCAGACATGACCGAGACGCCTCTCCGGTCAATAACCAACAGCGGGATCTGGATACCCATGTTGGCTCCCACATGCTCCACGATGATCTCATCGGATGAACCACGGTGTCGAGGATTCAATCAATCCGTATGCAATTCCCTTTGTCAATCGGTATGTTACTTGCCCGAGATTCGATCGTCGGTATCCCAATACCTTGTTCAATCTCGTTACCGGCAAGTCTCTTTACTCGTACCGCAATGCATGATCCCGTGACTAACGCCTTAGTCACATTGAGCTCATTATGATGATGCATTACCGAGTGGGCCCAGAGATACCTCTCCGTCACACGGAGTGACAAATCCCAGTCTCGATCCGTGCCAATCCAACAGACACTTTCGGAGATACCCGTAGTGCACCTTTATAGTCACCCAGTTACGTTGTGACGTTTGGCACACCCAAAGCACTCCTACGGTATCCGGGAGTTGCACGATCTCATGGTCTAAGGAAAAGATACTTGACATTGGAAAAGCTCTAGCAAACGAAACTACACGATCTTTTATGCTATGCTTAGGATTGGGTCTTGTCCATCACATCATTCTCCTAATGATGTGATCCTGTTATCAATGACATCCAGTGTCCATAGTCAGGAAACCATGACTATCTGTTGATCAACGAGCTAGTCAACTAGAGGCTTACTAGGGACACGTTGTGGTCTATGCATTCACACATGTATTACGATTTCCGGACAATACAATTATAGCATGAACAATAGACGATTATCATGAACAAAGAAATATAACAATAACCATTTATTATTGCCTCTAGGGCATATTTCCAACAATTAGGGCATTTGTCAGTGCCAAGCACTATCCCGATTGATCGCCACAAAATTTTGGCCACAGGGCACGTAAAGAAGAGATGTTGTGAGGTTTCTAGCTCATTGCAAAAGGAACACATAGGGTTCCCTAGCCAGTTTCTTTTTCTCATCACTTGCCTGTCAAGACCGCATCCTGAGAGAGTTGCCACATAAAGATTTTAATTTTAAGCGGCAGTTTTTCTCTCCAGATCCACTTGAAATGGCATCCACTAAGTGGTTTCTCAAGCCACTTGTACACGGATTTTGTGCTAAATTTGCCATTCTGAGTCAACTTCCAAGAGATCCAATCATTTTCCTTAGTCAGAGGTAAGTCACTAATGGTTTTGCGAATTCTCTCCCATTTCCCAAGCAGCTCGGGGGTGAGTCTACGCCTAAAGAAGGAGTTAGCATCAGCTCCCAACACCTGGCTCACCGTGCATCCAGGGACATTACAGATCTCAAAGAGATGCGGGTATTGTTCCCGGAAGGGAGGGAGCCCCTTGATGGGATCATCCCACACTCTAGCCACATTACCAGCCTCAATGTTAACTTTTGGCCTAGCCAAATAAATCTCCTTGACTTCCGACAGAGCTTTCCAACAAGGGGAGTCAGAAAATCTTGGGGTGACCTCAGCCACCGTTTTGTTACGTAAGTAACGAGCACGCACAATATCTTGCCACACCCCATTTTTAGTCTCAAGTTTCCACCACCATTTCACCATGAGACTGATGTTTTGTTAGTGCAGGTCCTTGATCCCTAGACCTCCTTTCTCCTTGGATCTACAAATTCTACTCCATTTAACAAGATGGTATCTTTTTTTCTTATTGCACCCCTGCCAGAAAAACCTCCTCCGGTGTTTATCCAGCCTTTCAATAAAAGTTTTGTTCGTCAACCACATGGACATGTGGTAGAGAGAGATCTGAGTCACTACAGAATCTAGTAGAGTATGCCTTCCTCCCATAGGGGCAGCATTCCCAACCCATGCTTCAAGATATATTTGCAGACTATGAATTCCCAATCAGAATTTCTGAGATTGGTATAGCTAACAGGCATACCAAGATATCTAGTAGGGAAGCTGCCAATATCACAATTGAAAAGCTCAGCATATACTTCTATCATCGTATCATCCCCACCCACAGTGAGTATCTCACTTTTTTGAAAATTAACTTTTAACCCAGACATCATTTCGAACATATATAGCAGCAACTTCAGGTTAACTACTTTTTCAACATCATGTTCCAGGCAGATGATTGTATCATCCGTGTATTGCAGTACAACAACTCCATCAGGAACAAGGTCCGCGCCAGACCAACCAGTAACTTGTTGCGTTGAGCGTTTTTTATCATTTTAGTGAGACACTCAACAGCCAAATTAAACAGAAAAGGGGAGTGCAAATCACCCTGCCTAACCCCTTTTGCACTTTGGAAATACGGCCCCACACTATTGTTGAGTTTGATGCTCACCGTACCATTACGGAGGATTTGGTTTATCCATCCACACCAGGTTTCACTAAAACCCCGCATTTTGTGACATTCTACCAAGAAGTCCCAGTTCACCTTAGCATAGGCCTTCTCGAAATCAAGTTTCAACACCACCTCAACTCGCTTTTTCACATGAGTATAGTTAAGGATTTCATGTAAAGATAAGACCCCATCCATAATGTTCCTCCCCCCAACAAAAGTATTTTGGACAGGGCTGATCAACTTGTTAGCATACACCGAAACTCGGCGATCCAAGACTTTAGTGATGAGCTTATAAGGGCATCTAAGTAAACATATCGGCCTAAACGCTGCACATCCAGCTTCCCTTGATGGAAGTGAGTAAACAAGAACATAATGTCCTGTTTCACAATCTCCCAACAAACTTGGTAAAACTCTACAGGTATGTTGTCCGGTCCCGGGGCCCTATTAGGTGCCATACCGAAAAGGGCTTCTCTAACCTCTTCCTCTGTGAACTCTCGGCATAAGTCATTGTTATCAGATTCAGTAAGTTTCTCTTCAGCCGACCAAGTATCAGGGTCAAGGTGGAATTGGTTCCCCAGGGCTGGGCCAACTAGCTCTTTTTAGAACTCCGTGGCATGCTCAATCAAATTGTCAGTGCCCTCAATCACCATCTCCCCCACTTTAAGGGAGTGAATTGTATTTTACGTTTACGCCCATTGGCAATATGGTAGAAATAATCCGTATTTAAATCTCCTTTGAGCAGCCACCGCTCATGCGACTGCTGGAGCCAGAAGATTTCTTCATTCACCAGCAGCTCATGGAGCTCAAAACAAACATCGATTTTTCTGCTATAATGCACAGGTGAAAGAGCGGCTTCCTCTTCTAACTCTTCTAGCATGTATAATTCCATACCAATATCCTCTTTCCTCTTCTTCTCATGGCCATACCTATCGGATCCCCAACCTTTGAAGTAGGATTTGAACCTCTTCAATTTAATATTAAGTATATCTATGGGATCAGAGGAATATACTTTTCTAGACCAGATCTTTCTGACCAAAGGCAGGAATCTCTCATCTTTTACCCAGGCTAGGTCGAACCGAAATTCTCTGGTTTTTGCGGCCTCTCGCCCCTCATCACCTAAGGCTAAAAGTAAAGGGTTATGGTATGAGATTTCCTGGACCGGTTTTCTGACTGAAACTAACGGGAACATGTCCTCCCAAGTTTCTGACATCAGGATACGATCAAGCTTCTCTAGAGTAGGATGTGCTTGATTATTTGTCCATGTATACTTGCCACCACTGATGTGAATCTCTCTAAGAGCAAGCATATTTACAATGGAATTGAAAATATCCATAGATTTATGGTTCGTCATCTTTTTGTTTTTCTCCCCAGGGTGTCTCAGAATATTAAAATCCCCTCCCACTATGTACGGGACATGCATATTGCTACATATGGCAGCAAGCTCGATGAGGAATTCCTCTTTGAATTCTTCATGAGCAGAACCATACACTATTAGCAACCCCCCATTGAGTTTTTTTTTCTTTTTATCATTTACAACAAGCTGGAGTATATACTTGCCTTTCACACAGGAGACAACATCAAAAGTATCATCTCTGACCCCACACAGAATACCACCCGATTTTCCCACAGAAGGAATCCAGTTCCAACTGAACACATTGAAAGGGTCAATTCTCCTAAGACAATTAGGAGTAAAGTTTTTTTCATGGTTTCTTGTAAACCCAGGAAATCCAACGAATGGTCACTAATCAAATCAAAGAGGCAGGTGGCCATTCCTTTCTTGCCTACCCCCTGCAATTCCAAATGATTCCTTTCATTTGGAACGTTTTTTTGTGAAACTGGGACCTAGTAACCCTACCAGGAGGCATTGTAGGGTTACCCCACATCTCACCCACAACTGCGTCTTTTTTACGGCTTCTAGTCATAGGCCTAGAAAGCTTGACAACAGATCTACGTTGTTTTTTCTTATTAGATTTAACAGAGAAGGTTCGATCATTCACAGTTTCATCATGATCTAGCCATTCCAAATTAACAGGAGCATCTTTCCCCAACCCATTTGTAACAATAATATCATCATCACAATCATGTCTATCATTTTCCAAATTACTCTTCTCAGCTAAGTTCCCCCTCACATTTTCAAGTTCTCTAAGCACATCAATATAAGTGAAGTCATTATCAGGAACACATACTCCCATTTTAGTAGCTCTAATCATCAACTCATTATTAGCTAGAGCAGCAGACGAATTTTTGCAAGTTTTATGAGCACTACCTTCCAGATCTCTTATGGTGGCCAGCCTCATAGCTTTAGCTTCCACATTCTCCTGCATGCCTTGAGTGTTATGCTTGCTGAATCTAAGCGCCCCTTCCGGCATAAGCGGAGGGGTAAGGATGATCTCCTCATTATAGTCAGGAGAGGGGAGATGTACCACATAGTCGCTTGATATCTTCAGCTCTAGATCCACCTCACCGTCAACCTCCACAACCTGGGAAGAGTTAGATTGAGCCGAATCACAAGACAACGAACATTTAACAACAGCGTTTCTAGTTACCTGCACATCCTGGGAATCAGTCCCAGTTGCAGCCGAATTCTGTAAGAAAACTGGCTTCAGAGGCACTAGCCAGTTAGAAACCTCCTGGGTGTCCTCTTCCTCACAAATCCCCTGCTCTCTTGCTATAATTTCGATGAGCAGCGAACCATCAACCTCACTTTTCGAGGAAGCAGTGAGCTCACTCTCGGTTGGCAGTAGACGACAGGTCTTGCCGACACGAGAGGTATGCCCCTTGTCATGGTCAGGAGATTTGGATCGGCTTTCCTCTTTCTGTGGGTCATCCCTCTTGCGCTTGGGAGTCTGGCCATTCTTAGCAGGGCCATTTTTAGGCATAGGAACAACAGTCTCATCTTCACCAGGATTTCGAATAAGGACCTCCTCAATCTCATAAGTAAATCTGTAAAAGCGTCCTCCAACACCCCCTCAGCTGAACCAGGCAGGTGATCAACAGACCTACATCCAATCTTGGCCCGAACCGATGAGGGTTGATTCAGAGTAGACCTCTAATGTAATCCCAACCAGGCCACCTGCATAAGCAACAGTCCTATCACATCTTTTATTGGGCGGAATTTTTCCTATCCTGACCCAAGCCACTTCCAGCAACCCCTCAGAGTCGAGATCATCAGACCAGGGAGAAAAACGAACACTAACACACAATTTTTTCAGTTTAACATTCTCAACAAACAGGGCCCGATCCACCTCCCTATGGTTAGGCATCCGCATCACAAACTTCTGAGGTGCAAAGAACCTCGCAGAGCAGCGCCATCCTTGCCCCACATAGACACTGAGTTCATGCTCAATATCTTTAGTAGGAGCAGATCCCTCAACAATGGTGACAACAATGTTGTAAATTTTCTCCGTGGCCTGTCTATCGATACTAAAATCAGGGATGTAATGAAACCCTTGACCTTTGGACAGAAAAGCACACATAGCAGGAACACACTCCCATGGCAGGAATTTTGAGCAAATGATAGACAAGTGACCTTTCTTCTTACATCTACCACAAAAGGCCTGGGGGCATCTAGCAGTGACATGTCCTAACAGATTGCAAATTTGACAAGCCTAACGAGCAGGAGCGGTGTTACCAGGAAGAGTAGCAGGATCACGAGCGCGCGGTGGAGTAGGGTTTCTGCCGGTGACGCGGTTCATGTCGCCGCCGTCTCCACCACGACGCTCTTGTCGAGGCGGAGCTGCTCGCTTTCCCCCCCGCATCATCAGGCTCATGCGGATGGGCCGAGCTGCTGCCGCCCCCACCCCACTGCACCTTGTGAGTAGGAGCAGCCTGCATTCCATCGGCCGCCTCATCCCATATCTCGAACCCGGAGTCGCCGGATCCAGAGAACCTCGTCGTCGAGGAGTCCCCGGTCTCCGTCTTGCGCTTCCAGACATGAGAATCGTGGCCGCGGCCGCGACCACGATCAAAACGACCAGCACCACGGCCGTGGCGCCCCGCGCCGAATCTGTCCCCTCTCATCTCAGGATTTCTATCTACTCGAGGAACAACAGGTTTAGATGGCAAGGGAGGAGAAGCAACTACTTGAGCAAACGAGCGGCCATCGCCATGGATTTTCCCCTCCCACCACGAGAAGGATTGATGAACCCTAGATCTGGAAGGTGGTGGGGTGTCCCAGAAGTGGGAGAGGCACTCTTCAAGATCGAGAATTGGGGGGGGGGGGGGGGGGTTGGAGCGGCGGGGCGCTTAATACCTGCCCCAGCCCCCGAAACCCTAGCATCGCTCGACTCATGACGGTCAGATTTCTCGTCCCCCACGTGGCAACCATCGGTCTCATGGCGGACCGGTCCACGCCCCAGCACCCCCGGCCCAGCTGTCAGGGGCGGTGGAGAGCGTCTCGCGCGAGGACCCGCGCGCCCAATCGTCTCGTGAACCGCAGCCGGCACGTGGCCCTTCACGGCCCCGTGCGCAGCCGTGCCACGCGACGGCGCTACCGCGCCGACCGCCGCGGGCGTCACCGGAATCCTGTCCCGAACCCTAGCAAAGTGACACGGGAAGGGGACGATATCACCGATGTCGATAAACTCACCCTCGCAAAGGAAACGAGCGTCCACGGTTTCCCCGCGGTCGTCAAGGAGCACGATGCGGAGAGCCTCGCGTCGGAGCCAGAGCACACCCTCGGTCAGCGAGATCCGCCGCGCCGCCGTGATGTCCGCCGCGAACAGGCTTGCCAGCGCGCGTCGCCCGCCATCCTCGTTCCAAGGGTTTTCAGTGGCTCTGCATGTTGCGTGGCGTGGCCACGAGATCTCTGGATACTGCTTTATTAATTGTCTCAAGTTCGTTCTTGCAATTTCCAGTAAAGAGTCTAAACAATTCAATGAACAATCCATCTATAATATCACAAACCTTTATAGGGAAACAAATTCATAGTCACTGTTTTGCAGATGAACTCACACAGATGCCTACGTGTGTTGGAATCTTCGACTCTAAACATGGGCATAACCTCAAGTACACTACGAAACCAACCACAGATAGCCAAGGCAAGTTCTTGTGCAGCCTAGGGGATTGTGCTAAGCAAAACAGGTTGGCCATGATATGCCAGTTTGAATAGGCTTCTCACCTTCACATGATCCTGAAATAAGCATTGGAGTGTAGATACCTAAAATCTTTTGACCACAGATACTCCCTAAATTTCTGTGAATATCTAACAAAAAAAATACTATCCGAGATTCTGAGCAGATTAAGGAATGGAATCATGGGTTGCCTTCATGGGTAAGATAAAATCAAGCATCCAGTCGCTGGCTTGAGTCAGGGACGGCTGCATCTGGGAAAGGAAGACCTGGGATAGTTTGTCCTAGCCAATACGCTTTTTTCTCTCTGTCCTATATATACGCGTGCGCTGTACAAATCCTACGTGGCATGCTCGAGAGGCTGCCCAGAGGTTCGCTCTTGGAGAGTGTAATTGTGGCAGTTGTTGCAGCTTGCATATGACTCAGATATTTGTGGGCTACAAAGCCAACGTTGCTTTATTTGCAAGAGTTACAAGAGCGAGTGTCCACCACTTGTTATGTTAAACTCGAAGGTGAACAGATAGTAGTCAGGCTAAAGAGGTTTCATCACACTCCCATGGGAGGGAGGACGCTGAAGGAATGAAAAAAGTTCCAACAAGTTGCCTGTGTGACTGCTTATTCGTCATCTCCCTGCTTCAAACAACTAATCCGCACGAAATTTATTAGGTATCACAATCTCTTACCCTCAGCCAGCAGCTTTCCTCAAGATTTTCTTTGGGCATGAGAGAGCACATTTTTATTTATTTAAACATTTAGTCTTGTTGCCTAGAATTCACAAGTTCAACTGTTTGCTGTTCCTCGTCCCTTGGCATCTTCGGCCACACAAAAAAGGGGTCATAAGCTGCAATATTTGTTAGACCCGCCTTCGAACAGTTCCATCATTCTTTTTTTTTTGCGGGGGTAAAGGGAGTTTTATTGCAAGATTATAGAGTTACAGTCTTGAGGCCATAAATCCTCAATACACGGTGCTACTAAGCCCAACCACACAGCAGTAGTTCGCTCAGTGCGGCTATAACTGGCCAGCCGATCGGCAACTCTATTTTAAGAACGGCTAATTTCCAGAGGGAAAAACTCCCTAGTACCTAACAAGTCCTTGATTTCCAAGACTAAGTGGCCATAAGCTGACCTACAAAGCGCACTATTGCACATGCTTGATAAAGCTTCAGAGGAATCCGACTGCACCACCACCGGGAGGTCCGAATGTTGTATGGCCAACGCCATTCCTTGCATTAACGCATGCAGTTCCGCCTCCAACGAGTCATTGCAGTGGAAAATAAAACGATAAGCTGCAAATAGGATTGCTCCCTCATTGTTCCTTAGAACCATATCAGCGGCAGCAGTTCCGTCGTCCTTCTGGAAGGAACCATCAACAGATAGGGCCACTGTTCCGGCCGCCGGGGCCGGCCATGGAGCTGCGGGGGTACTGTCAACCTTGGCCGCCAGGGTACCATCTAGGGTAGGCATCTTCCCCTTTAAGATTTCTTCTATTGAGAACCTCCCGGCTAATTTGATTGACTTGTAGTAACTGTCCAAAAATTCAACGTTAGACAGAACTAGCGGGACATCCTTCCCATGTAGCGAATCATTTCGCAGCTGCCAAATCCTCCACACCATCATAATTATGACCAACAACTGATCATATTCAGAGCATTTGCTAAGCAAGGTCATGAGCCATTCCTTTCCAGTATCAAGGAGCAGATCATCAGCTGGTAAGGGCCACCGTCGGCGCATATTTACCGAAAGGATTCTGGCCTGCGTACACGCTACCAACGCATGGTACGTGCCTTCCTCCTCGACACCGCACAGAGGGCATGTCGACCTTGTCGATAAGTGTCTATACCATTTGCATTGTTGTGTTGCGAGTGTTCCGGTTACAACCCTCCAAGCGGTAATCTTCATCTTTTGCGGGACATCAGAATTCCAAACAAGATTCCACAAGGAACGTTCACCATCTGGACTAGTACTGGATGAACCATTAGCAAAGGCAGCATTGTGTTCCTGTGTGGCGAGCCTATAAGCACTTTTCACGGTAAATAATCCGCTCTTTTCCGGAAACCACGAAAGAAAATCACATCGCTGGCATGGGGAGGTTCTGATTTTCAGAATGTGACACACATCCATTGGCCAGAAGAACTCATACAACCGGTCTGATCTCCATGCACCATTATCATCTAGGAAGTCCGATACCCAATTTAATCGACAGTTTATTTTAGGAGTGATTGGCTGGAAGGAGTCTGGTCTCGGGATCCAAGGATCCCTCCATGTACGTATTGCTGTACCATTCCCCACGCGCCAAATAACCCCTTTCTTAGTCCGTGTAAAATGCCCTTCCAAACGTCTGAGCCGTTGCTCGGGAAAACAGTGTCCAACAACTGACCATGTTGGTAATACTTTGCCTTTAAAAGTCTTGAGCACAAGCTATCAGGAGAGGCGAGCAGCCTCCAAGCTTGTTTGGCTAACAGGGCTTGATTAAACGACCTCATGTCTCTGAAGCCCATACCCCCCATGGATTTAGAAAGCTTCAATTTGTCCCAACTCATCCAGGCCATCTTCCTTTTCCCATTTTCAACGCCCCAACAGTATTGGCGGATCATACGTGTAAGTTCATCACATACCGATGCAGGGAGTTTGAACACACTCATCACATAAGATGGAATGCCTGAGCAACAGATTTGATGAGAATCTCCTTATTGCCCGAGGACATATATTGCTCGCTCCAATCTACAAGCCTCTTCCTTAACCGGTCCTTGATAGTTTCAAAACTCCCTTTGTGCATTCTTCCCTCAGGACCGGCAAGCCCAAATATTTTGGTTCAAACACCTCCCGAGTAATCTCCAAAACATCCTTCACCTCCTGAGTCACATTAGGAAGGCAATGATTCGAGAAAAGGATGGAACACTTCGACGGATTAATTAGTTGGCCCGTTGCCGTCGCGTATGTGTTCGACAAACCTTTTACCAAAGTTGCCTGCTGCTCTGTCGCATGGAAGAACATGATAGAATCGTCCGCAAACAAAAGATGAGAAATCTCTGGAGAACTTCTGCTAATTTTTACCCCCTTGAGACCATCCTCCCTCGTAGCTTTGTTGATAAGAGATGAGAGGGCATCAGCTACAAAAAGGAAGAGAAAGGGGGACAACGGATCACCTTGACGGAGTCCCCTGGAAGGGGAGAAAGCCTCCAATAACATGCCATTAAACTTCACCGAAGATACACATGCCATCACACAAGAAATCTAAAGTTGAGAGAAACCCCATTTAGCCAGAGCCCTTTCCAAGAACTCCCAGTCCACCCGATCATATGCCTTAGACAAATCAAGCTTGTAGGCACATGAGGCGGGAGAATTATTTGTTGTTTCCTGTATGTGATGGATGCACTCAAACGCAATGATGGAATTGTCAGATATGAGCCTCCCTGGAATAAAGGCGCTCTGATTCTCCGAAATGATCTCAACTAGGAGAGGCCGTAATCCGTTCACCATGCATTTAGACACAATTTTATATACCACATTACACAGGCTAATCGGTCTGAAATCTTTTAGTTCCTTTGGGTGTGGAACCTTAGGAATCAGCACAATAGCCGTGTCATTAACTCCATCTGGCATAATGCTCGTGACAAAGAAGTCCTGTACCGCGGCCACAATTTCATCCTTCAATATCGCCAATTCCGTTGGTAAAATCTGGCCGGGAATCCATCACACCCCGGGGCCTTCAAGGGGCCGATTTGAAACAGGGCATCCGAGATTTCCAACTCAGAGTAGGGTTTACATAGTGATTCGTTCATCTCTTCCATAACCTTAGGTACAATACACTCAAGAACCTCCCCTGGTGACAGGGTGGGGTCTTTTGTGAAGATCTCCTTGAAGTAGGAGTGCGCCATCCGCTCCATGTCCGTCGGGACGCTGCACCATGACCCATCAAGTTTCTGCAGCCGCTAAATAAGGTTTCTCCTGGCTCGCCATACTGCCCGCCGATGCAAATATTTTGTGTTGCGCTCGCCTTCGTTCAACCAGGCAATACGGGATCGCTGGAGCCATAGCATCTCCTCTCTATAGAGCAACTCGTCGAGCTGGTTCATTTTTTACCATAGAAGAGCACGGTCTGCCCCCGACAATTGAAGTTCTGCTAGCTGTGAGCGAAGTGACTCAATTGCTTTCAGAACATTCCCAAAGTGTGTGCAACTCCACTGTTTCAGATCCTTCATCAGCTCTTTCAACGATTTTGCCACCGACCCTAGGTTGCCGGTCGGTCTATGCTTATTCCAGCTCCCGGAAATCATATCCGGAAGTGTGAGATCGCGTTCCCATATTATTTCATAACGCATGGTAGTTGCCCGACGGCGCTTATCCTGCACACACTCAAGTTGGACCAAAAGAGGACTATGGTCAGAGCACGAGGTGGCAAGGTGAAGGACCCTCACCGCCGGAAACATGTCACGCCATGCTTCATCCGCTCACGCCCGATCCAAACGAACTTGGACGTTGCGGTCAGATGTCTGGCCATTATTGTATGTCAAGGGAAGGCCACAGAAACCAAGATCCTCCAACTCACACACCTGAGACAATCTCTGAATGACGCCATCTAAGATTCAGAGCGCAGGGACCTGGAAAGATGCTCGTGCTGCCACAAGGCTTCATTATAGTCACCACAAACAATCCAAGGCTCCCTGGAGGTAGCCCGCAATCTACACAGATGTTCCCACATACGATATCTCTTGTCCACTCTCGGTTCGCCATAAACAAAGGTGCCTCTCCAAACCAAGCCGGTGCACCCATCCTTGACACTAACATCAATGAACCGGTTACACGACTCCAGAACTGTTACTGCCAACGACTCATCCCAGAAAAGAGCTAAGCCGCCACTTCTACCATCACTCACTAGTAGAAAAACGGCCTAATGTGAAGCACATTAGTACCGGTTTGTAACAAAACCGGCACTAATGTGCCCATTAGTACCGGTTCAAATGGCTAGGCGGGCGGAGCTAATTAGTACCGGTTCGTTGCGGACCACGAACCGGTACTAAAGAGGATGTGGCACGCCGTGGTCCGTCTGGGGCCCCACCAGCGCCTTTAGTACCGGTTCCTACCACAAACCGGTACTAGAGGTTTGTAGTTGCAGCTGTTTTTTAGTCCCACCTCGCTCGGCTAACAGGGTTTTTACCACCTTAAATATGTTACTTCTCAAACTATCACAAGCACTTGGTCTTCATTGAACTCTATGTGTAGAATTTGTGGCCGCAATATGAGTCTTCACCGGTTTCTAAACTGTTGAGGACTCATATTGACAATTCAGATTGTACACAAAAAGATCATTGATAATCAATGTATTTTTTATGTATATTTTTACATGTTTACACCCTCACTCTGTCCTCTCAAACTCCAGACTTTTTTTGCATTCAGCAGGCGCCATTCAAAACCATGTCATCAACTTTTAACCCTTTCTGACATAATTTGCTATTTTTAATGCATTTACTGATTTGTTTTGAGCTAAATGGCCCTGAAATTGAAAATCACTACAAATGAACTCTGAAAAGGTTGAAACTTGGCATGGTATCATCATTTCACCCGCATAGCATGTGCAAAAAAGTAGAGAGGATCACGGCAAAAACTGGATGCACTTCGTGTACAAACTGGACAATCCCTTTCGAAGTATCAGGGTTTCGGACGAAAACTCATCTGTTACACCGGCAATTCAAAATTTTAATAACTTATTACAACTCTGGACTTTTTTGCGTTCAGCAGGCGCCATTCAAAGCCACGTCATCAACTTTCAACCCTTTCTGACATAATTTGCTATTTTTAATGCATTTACTGATTTGTTTTGAGCTAAATGGCCCTGAAATTGAAAAGCACTACAAATGAACTCTGAAAAGGTTGAAACTTGGCATGGTATCATCATTTCACCCGCATAACATGTGCAAAAAAGTAGAGTGGGTCACGGCAAAAACTGAATGCACTTCATGTACAAACTGGATAATCTCTTTCGAAGTATCAGGGTTTCGGACGAAAACTCATCTGTTACACCGAAAATTCAAAATTTTAATAACTTATTACAACTCTGGACTTTTTTGCGTTCAGCAGGCGCCATTCAAAGCCACGTCATCAACTTTCAACCCTTTCTGACATAATTTGCTATTTTTAATGCATTTACTGATTTGTTTTGAGCTAAATGACCCTGAAATTAAAAAACACTACAAATGAACTCTGAAAAGGTTGAAACTTGGCATGGTATCATCATTTCACCCGCATAGCTAGTGCAAAAAAGTAGAGAGGGTCACGGCAAAAACTCTATGCACTTCGTGTACAAACTGGACAATCTTTTTCGAAGTATCAAGGTTTCGGACGAAAACTCATCTGTTACACCGGCAATTCAAAATTTTAATAACTTATTACAACTTCAGAAAAGGAAAAACTATATAAAAAATTACTCAAAAATAAAAAGATGAAAATAAATAAAGCAGAAAAGAAAAAACTATATAAAAAATTACTCAGAAATAAATAGAAGAAAATAAATAAAGCAGAAAAGAAAAAAACTATATAAAAAACTACTCACAAATCAATAGAAGAAAATAAATAAAGCAGAAAAGAAAAAAAATATATAAAAAGACTACTCAGAAATAAATAGACGAAAATAGCAGAAAAGAAAAAACTATATAAAAAGTTACTCAGAAATAAATAGAAGAAAGTAAATAATGCAGAAAATAAAAAACTATAAAAAAAATTGTTGGGGCGCTGCCCAGTGAGCCTGCCAGACCTCGGGTGTGGAAATTCAGGCCCAGAAGGACCAGCAGGCTCACAGGGCAGCGCGCCATAGTTAGGCCCAGAAGCCTGCTTTATAGAGGAGTTCGAAGGAGCAGCCGCGGCTGGGTTTATAAACCAGTGCGGCTGCCCTTCACCCGACGAGGTGGGACTAAACTTTGCGCCGCTCACCTGGCAGCGCACCCCCTTTAGTACCGGGTCGTGGCTTCTTAGTACTGGTTGGAGCCACCACCCGGTAGTAAAGGGCTGCCCTTCCCGCCGCTTGGCCTGGCCAAAATTGACCTTTAGTACCGGTTGGTGGCTCCAACTGGTACTAAAGGCCCATCCTATATAAGCGGCACTTCCAAATTTCGTCAGTTTTCATCTGCTTCTTCTCCTCTGCCCCATCACCCGCCGCCCCCATCGCCACCCCTCGTCGACGCCCCCATCGCAGCCCCGTCCCCGTCCCCATTGTCGCCGCCCCGGCCGTCGTCTACGCCCCGTCCCCGGCCGTCCCCGTCGTCGTCGCCGCCCCGTCCCCGGCCGTCCCCGTCGTCGTCCCCGCCCCGTCCCCGTCCCCGTCCCCGTCGTCGCCGCCCGTCGTCGCCGCCCATCGCCGGTGAGCTCCTGCCACACACACACATTGTTAATTAGTTGTAAAATTGTTAGTAATTTTTTATGTTTTTTAGTTATAGAAATATTTATAGAGATGTTAGAAATTTTTCTGTTTTTAGTTATAGAAATATTTATAGAAGTGTTTCAGTTTTTTAGTTATAGAAATATTAGAAATGTTAGAAATTTTAGAAATATTTATAGAAATGTTAAAAATTTAGAATTTGCATATAGAATTTTAGTTATCACAATCCAATCATTTAAAAAATGTTGCTTTTTGCGGGCACATAGTATTTGTTGTCGACGATGCCCGGCCCGCATCCTCGCCGTCGGCCCATGTCCGGGACTAGGCTCCGTCGGGCTGGCACTGGGAGGTGCTAACTTCAGGGGCGCGCCGCTTGGTGAGGAACCCGGCCCCGGTTGCAGAACCGGCACTAAAGGCCCTTACGAACCGGTGATGTAGCCCGGTTCTGCACTAGTGACTGTTGGCACCATGGAAGCCCTTGAGGCCTAGCTTCCATCGTAATTTTTCAATCCTCGAAGACTCTTGTCTAGTCTCACACAGGAAGACTAGCTTGGGGTTATTGGCTTTTGAGAAGGGCAAAACCTCGTGAACTGTCCGCCCCCCCCTCCCCCCGGCAGTTCCAAGATAGGATATTCATTGCGTCCGGCGGTCCTCCTCGAGGGAGGCCGCCGATATATCATTGGAAACATCATCCTTAGTAAGTTAGCTCGTTTTCTGCTTGAAGAGCTACTAGTCGGCGAGTTGGTCACGCAGAGATCTCTCCCACTACCATCGGTGATGGCAAGTACCGGCTTCGGGGTACCGGGTTTTTGTTTACATCATCTCTAACATTGTCCATGTTCAACCTGTTCCTTGCATCCCTGTCCACTTCCATCCTAGTTCCTGAGCTTTTCAAGGGGATTGTTGATGTGTCCATTGTTTCCGAGTCAATCCCCTTCTGCGTAGGAACTGGAGTACCTGCAGGGCTACTCATCTTCCCCGGTTGACGAGGACCAGACGTCTTACCCTGATTGGGATCTAACCTTGATCTATTCAGGCCGTCAGCATACAGCCAATCCCCATACTTGAGCTTTTTTTCGTCATGAACTCCCAGCCCACACTCCTTGTGTTCATGTCCAATCAGACCACAAGCCTTGCAGAATCGAGCCAATTTCTCATAACGTACCAGATAAACCTGATGCTCCCTGGCACGTATGATGCTCACAAACTTCGTAAGGGGCTGTTGGATATCATGATTCACCCTCACCCTGACGTAATCACCACGCGTATTCCCATTCAGGCGCATCTCCATAATTTCACCAGCACCCTTCAACAGTTTCTCAACAATGTTTTCCTTGGGGTCTGTCAGCTTATGGATCTGAAGCCAAATTGGCATGTGAACGAACACGACGTCCTCAGCTCTACTGAATCCATCATACAGACATAGCAGCACCGCCATGTTGCGAAAGAGCCAAGGCCCTTGCGTCATTATGCGCTCCCAATCCCCCAAGCAAGATGCTTGGACAACAAATCTATTAGGACCAACAGGCCGGAATCTCACCAGTTGCGCAGGGTTCCAAGCAACCCTCATGTCCTTGTAGAAGGCAGATGGAGAGAAGTTTTTTTCGGTGTGAACCCTCGCTAGGGCTAGCCACCGAACACTTTCCTTAATCCCCGGATCCTCATCGATATCCACATCATTGAACTCTTCGTCATTGAGATCCAGCTGATCGAAGAATTCCTCCAGAGTAGGGTTTGCAGCCGCCGCTCGTGGACGAGATGGCATCCGCCGGAGAGGCCATCGTATCGCAGACTAGGGATCCACCGAACAACGTAGGCCGGCGTCTACGTAGATCGCTGGATGGTAGGACTCAGGGCGATTGGATCGCCGCCGAGGAGAGGAAACCCTAGACGCGAGAGCATAGGGGGGGGGGGGGAACCAGATACTTAGGACCGAATAGTTCGACGATTCAATCATGTACAAGGCAACATGCATGCACAGATGCACTACTCTAATCGTTCTATAATGTAATTAATTTTACACATTGACATGGTCTCCAATATGCTAGTTTGACCACAAATTCCTAAAAATATATTATGTGAAGTAAAAAATAGATTATGAAAATATGTTTCATAATGGATCTAATGATATTAATTTGTCATGGTAAATGTCACTACAGGAAAACCAATTTAAGCCAAGGCAAACAGTAAGTCGAGTGTTGCACTCGGCGTAGCGGATACAGCTTAGAATGTTTCGGCTTATGGGCTATAAGCCGAGTGTCAGTTATCGGGCACACGGCTTGTAGGTAAGCCGAGTATAAATTAGGGGCACATGACAAACAAAGTAGGATCACGGCCGGTAGCACCCAACGGCCGTGCCACGTGGCCGGCCTGAGCGTTGTTATAAGCCATGAGCCCGTGTTTGTAACACTCGGCTTACTGCATGATACAAGGCAACGTGTGTTTTTGCTGTAGTGTGTAGATGTAAGCACTATTTATTTTATACATTGTCAAACATTAAATAGTTTAACTTGGACAAATGCTAAAATTGCTTATGTTTTGTAACGGAAGAAGTATAATAATCTGCAATCATACTGAATTGATCTTTCCAATGCCTAAAATTCCAACAAATTGATATGCACCTCCAACATGCATCAAATCATCATGCGGACATCATCTCAGTACACATGATACATCTAACACTTGTTTATCTATATTTCTTCTAGTGCTTTCTGTAGTACCCCATGTCATAGAGTGGATGTGTATATGCAGACAGAATTCCTTGGATGTGCATGGTATATTGACGGATCGAAATGAGGACAACTTGCTCTAAATGTTAGTGATTGTTTAAGTTCCGGCTGGCGATACCCATCGCTCCCGTGTCGCTCGAGGGTGACGCCGGGGCGCCCCCAACCCTAGCCGCCCGGATACCATCTGTCACCACTCCGCCACCGCCGCCGGCGGCGTTGGCGAAGGCCGGCTCCGGCGACCGGACAGGCGCAACTCCTTCTTCCTCTTCCTCTCAACATCCATGGATATGATGAGTCAATCATGATGGTTCTTCATCTCGTTCTCACGGGCCTGGTGCTTGGGGCGCCGCCAGCGCTGATCCGCCACTGCTGCAAGGCTGCCCTTGCGCTGCCGCTCCGGGAGAGGCGGCCAGAGCCCGAACACTACCTGCCCGTCCACGTGCTTGCACTAGGCCTCCGCTGGTGGCATGCTGCACTTGGCTCCCACGGTGCTGCCGGCAATGGGCCGGCCTTCTGCACATGAGGTGGCCGCCGGCGGTGCTACGGTCTGCGGCTTGGTGGTGGCGTTCTAGATCCGATCGGCCGAATGATGGTGACTGCAAAATGCAGGGACTTCCTATGGCTCCACGACGGTGGTGATCAACAAAAGATTTTTGGGAGGTTCATCTCTTGATCCGGTGGTTGATTTCGGCGATGAGATACAAATTATGGACGATGACTTGACGCAAAGGAATGGTTGTATAGTGGCGGCGATCACATCGCATGTAGCCGCTGAGATTGTGGAAAAGTGGTGGCGACAACACATGGGTGATTTCGATGATGGTGCTACTCGAGCACCTGGTCTTGAGCTTCAGGGCGAAATCCTAGGTCAACCGAGAGTGGTTATGCCTGGCAATGGCGATGTTTTTTTACGTCGTTACCTTGTTGAAGGCATTGCTCGAATATGCTCGGACTGCTTCTTCAGGGTGAAAACCTAGATTCTGACTTTATGGTTGGATCCGGTGACGGCGACACTTGAGTGTCCCTCCCTTCCTGAAGGCGTTGCTGCTGAAGAACCTCGTTGTCCAAGTGATGTCATGAGATAGTTGGTGCGGATATGGTTGTTGTTGTAGTTTGTCGATCGCACATCAGATCGCTTTGGTTTTTTTTCCTCGCCTACGCATAGCTTTGGTCTTATATGACTTTGCTAGTTGTGGGTGTGTTTTTCGCGTGCGTGTGAGTTGGTGTTGGCTATATGCATCCTAGCTATGCAGAGGCCGGGTGTATACTCATTGTTTTATGTATCTTCTTGATGCTTCATTTTGTGCCAATAAAATTCACCCTTTATCAAAAAAAAAATCTTATTCACATGGTATGGAAAATTGACTGGAATTGACGCATTGCAGTGCATTAAAGAGTGAATATATTAACTGAAGAAGACAATATGTGCATATATGTATTGGCTGGTGTGTCATCTATTTGTAAATACTAAAAAAAATATTTCTAGAAAAAGCTACAATGCTACAAGACTTTATGGAGACATGTCTTTGGAAATTAAAGAAGAAATATTAATTTGACAGTCTGACTTGAGATGTTTTTTCATTAGAAAAATTAATTTATTTTATTTTAAAAATTCCACAAACGGTTAAGTTGCTAACTTAACAAAGTAAATGTTAGGATGCAGTAATAATATTTCATAGCTACATGTCTCTTGGTGTTTCAGTGGCAATGCATGGGGAATCATCTAGTTTTATAAAATGAAACAAACATAAAATTGATCAAGGCCACTGAGTTGTATAAATAACATTTATTTTATTTATATAGGAAATTGTACTACCCACTATACCTTACCTTGATAACTTTTAGAGCAACATGTCCTTGTGACCATCCTTCTATATATACAGGACACGTCCACCTTATCCATTAGCTACTATATACACATCCACCATAAAATATGTTTTGTTGAAAATCCAGCATAATAGATCTAGATGGATGAAGTGTTAGATGGTGTGTATTATGGATGTGATGCAGCTATGATGGAAGTTAATATATGTTGGAATTGTAGGCATGGGGAAAGAACTAGATAGTCCATGATTATGAGAATGCAGTTGCTTGCCTCCATGCGTGAGAGTGATTGGGATGGCTGGAAGTGTGAATCGGGGGCGACACATGTCCAATTGAACCTCCTGCCCTCGGAAAACACATGGATACACACCGGAAACCAGTTGGGCTTCTGGTGGGAAGCCCTCGGACCGAGCGGATAAGCGCAAGAGACACAATCATTTCCACGGTGGGGGTTGTGTGCATGTGCCGCTGCTAGGCAACAACAGTGGAATCTTGGCACCTTCTTATTATGCTGCTAGGAGTATTTCTACGAGGGGAAACTACAAGTAGCACTGGGGTTTTTCTTTACTTTTTTCGTGCCCTCGCCTTTCGTCTACTTCACGATGTCTTGGCCAACAATTATTGCAGTGAAAATGTGTGGTTTGTGTGAAATCTTCTTTCAGATGGATTTGGTTTGATTTTATTTGAACTCGATTGGATCCATCATGGTATCTCTGGATGATTCATCCATTTAAAGGTAGATATTGTTATGCCCACGTGCTCCTCCGCCACGTCAAGGTCAGCACCATGGTGTCGGGATGACACTCTTGCCTCGCCATGGAACCTATCCTCTGCAAGTCTGCAACTGCATGGTGCGGCACCCATCCTTTGTCGCCAGCCAGGTATGCACATGCGACATTCGTGTTTCCAATTTTAATTGTATGAGCTCCCAGTACTTCGATTAAAAAACAAGAACTCACGAAAAGAAATGTGACGATTGAGGGAAGCTCACTCACTCTAATTCAAAGGCGGGAACACACTCCAATTAATGCATGTACGCACCAAAATTCTTTCTACGAGTCGATCCTCTTCACCAATTATATGCTATACAAATTATGAAATTAACACAAAGAGGACAATCTCTGCCCCAATTATCCATTCGCATAACACAGACACGCACTTCCTGCTACATCACTCCTGATTTGTATCCCGCCGCTTACTTAAGTCCCCATGCTGGAAAATCAATCGAATTCCATTATTGCCATTCCGCATTTATGTCTGATGGCGAGGCTGCATGAACATGTATATGATTTTGTCTCACAATAAAGAACATATATCCGGAAAAAAGCATATACTATCAAGAAATATTCAAGATACAAGAATAATTCCCTCAGATAAAAAATTAACTTCCAACAACCACAGTATTTTTTTAGTGGTATAAACCAAAACTTTATTGCGAAGTAGCAGCTCGGTTTACAGGAAAGTAAAGACCAGGTTTTTCCTCTTGCAAAAATAATAAAAATAAAATACGCAGCAGGTTTTGAGTCGGCCTGCTGTGACCCAAATGGCCCAACACGCACCCCAGTTGTCTCTCCTATTACTCCACCGCTTGCATAAAAAATAAATAGCCTAAAAAAAAATCCACCGCTTGCCGACGGCCTCCTCCTCCGGCGGCGGCCGCCGGTGACCCCGTATCTCACCCGCTCCGTCTCCTCTTTGGCGCTGGTGGATGTTCTACAGCTAGGTGTTCCTCGGCAGCGCGGAGGTGCTCTCGACTGGGGCCCTGCCGTTCCCCAACAACGAGATCTGCTGCGTCAGCCACCTCTGGCCGCCCACCCCTTACGCCATTGTCCATACGATGCAAGCTCTACCTCGCTTACTTCCATTCGTTAGGTCTCCTAAGTATATATAGTATCATTAAGTTGTTGCTGTTGCTGCTGCTGTTTCCTTTAGGGGTTGGGATGTTAGCCATAAGCCATGTGTGCGTGCACGGCCGTGGCGCGTCTGTGCGCGTGTGCGCGTTCTGTTTTCTGTTAGTTAGAGTAGTGGGGTGAGTGCGTTGATCCGTTCAGAAGCTGGCCGTGCATGCGCGTGGCCGCGGCAAGCGGATCGTGAGCGCGTGGGGCGCAGCGACGTGTGTGCGAGCTGTGTATAAGGGCATCTCCATTGCTGGGCGCTTAGGCCAGGCGCCAGGTTCGTAATCCCGGCAGATTAGCGGTTGCCGGGTGTAATCCTGGTGTCAACCCTGGCATCGACGCCAAACCATGCATCCGGCGCTTGGTCATTTTCTTTCCAGTACTTAGCGTCCATGTTGTTTAGTTAATTAGCGTCTAGCGTTGAGGGATGAGGCGCTTAGGTGTGTTTCAGATTTTTATTTATTTATTATTTTGTCTATAAGCGCCTGTGTAAGCTCCTAGCATTGTAGATGCCCTAAAGCTCCCTTCCGTGTACTCTTGTAAGCGCCGGTGTTGTAGCGATGTAGTGTGTAAAGAGGAAAAAAATTGGGCGTTCGTGCGCGTGTAGCGGCGTTCGTGCACCGGCCGGAAAATCTCTCGTGTCCACTGTCTCCTTTCTTCCTCCTCCTTCGTCTTTGTTGTGTCAGAGAGAGCGAGTGTGAGGGAGGTGCAGAGAAAGAGTGCAAGAGGAAGGCCACGGCAACAACATGGGAGTGGGGGATTATCACTGACATCATCTCAACCAGTCCCTGTTCGGGGAAAAGGAAAATGGTGATTATTGTATTCAAGGTTTGTATTGGACCGTAATTTCTGCAATCTTTAATCTTCCAAGTACAAGCTTGTCTCTAAATAATGTGATAAGTATAGCAGTGAGCCAACAGCCTGAGGTACAATAAGCTAAGTCCAGTCCTCTTTCTGTGCAGGATCACATGGCATGCATGTGTGCCATAAAGGGCAGAATTCTGAGCTCAGAGTATGGCAATGCAATCTATTTTACTGAAGATGAATTTACATTGGAGATGATTATGTTCAGGAAGCAATTATTCAATTGCGAAAACAGAAATCAAAAGAGCTTTACAATAAAAAAGTAAGGGGTTCAGGAAAATAATTTAAAGTCAAGAAATAACTCATTTGTTCAGTTCCCTAGTGGTTTGTTGTGATCCTGTTCACGTGCATACTTTGCATTGAATGCCGAGGCTAATGAACAATCACATATATTACTTGCATACGCATTTTTTTATGGTCTCTTTTGCTTCCATGCCAGAAAGAACTGGATGCTGTTCATTTCTGTATACTGATGATGGACAAATGATGAGCTCTTTCTTTGCTAATTTAGAGCTGGATAGAGCTGATGACATGTCCTAGAGGATGTAGAGAGGATGTGGTAACATAACTGATTCGAAACATGTGATGTGGTGTTTCTTCTATTATAATGCAGCAATGCTGGATTGAATCATTCATGGTTGTACAAACGTGGACCCCTAGTGTTTGACCGTGGGTTGTGGAATTTGGCAAATAACATTCAGATTTGAAGTGTTAAATCTTCTTAACTGAATAGTTGGTATGCTGTGGGTTGTAGAATTTGAAAATAACATTCAGAGTTCATGTATTACATCTTCTTAATTCAGTATTCATTGTGCTTACTTATGTACAAAAAACGCTTACTGTACTCTTCAAATATTCACAACCTTGTTTGATTTACACAGTGCTTGTCTAGAAAAATTAAACAAGCAGATATTATGCTAATGTCATGCCTAAGACTAGAGATCGTTTTGAATTGAACGCCCAACTGCAATCTCTGCTTGGAAGTTGACCAATTTGATATATAGTCATAGATTAAAATAGCCCGCGAAATAGCCGCGATAGCTACGCTATAGCTGCCCGGGAGCCTCGCCGCTACGCTATGGCTGTTGCCGCGAAAACCTACACATATCCCTCTAAATGGCTCAAAAATCAGCAAAACCTTCCAGAAATCATCTCTCCCACCAGAAAATTTTCTGATATTTGCAGCTATTGTACAGCGGCCGCTATAGCTGCTGGGAGAGGCCGCCGCGAAAGCGTTTCTCCCGCGATTTTAATTCATGTATATAGTGCATATTATCAATCTGATGTATTTAGTTTTACTGCACAGGTTGATGTGGGACTTCATCCTGCTTGTTTGGAGGAGCATTTTTGTATCGTTGCTGCTTAAGCTTCAGCAACGTCTGAGATATCTTTGGCCGGGAGGCGGCAGCAGGAAGAGCTACAGTAAGGGGTCCCGTATGAATATATTTTTCCGGTTATTACCAAAGTTTCCTTATGAACTAAAATTAGAAAGAAAACGAATTATATAAATTGCACCTCTTATCAGGTGTAGGATCTAATTGTTACTGTATCCTCCAGGCTGTTGTAGTAGGTAACATAAAATAACTCAAAATTTAAATGGATCAGGGAAAATAAAACAGAAAACATAACTTCTCTGTTACGCACCTTCTTATGCCCTTGATATATGCAAACGAAGAACACAGTCGAAACCAAAATTAAACATGCCCTCATACCTGTGAAATTATCAAGCCTAATGTTAATTTTTAAAATTCTTTACAACACTTAGCCAATATACTTTCCATCACAAAACAGAGCAAAGAAGAGAAAGATTAGGGGAATTGATGGTGCACGCATGCTCAGACTTTTCCTAGTTTGGATCAATCTGCAGGGCGGGAGGAAGTCATATGTTAAGACAGTGACAGAAGAAGCCTCAGACCTGTAGGTAGTGGAGTCGCACAAAGAAACTGCTCCATCACGTCACGTGACGCGGTAACCAGAACTGGATGATCTCGGAGGCCATTGATCACACCAACATTGCAGTTGGCATATCCTTGTTGGAGCCCTGTCAGTTCTCGGATGCATGTTTCCGTTTGCCAATCCCAAATCTGATGCGAAAAATGAAGGCAAGATTACATGATGTCAGATGAAAATGTTCAGGGCTGTAAAAGATGTCCAATAGAAGGAGGTCAGATTTAGTCTATTGACACCAAGGAGCCCATATTGACACCATCTGGTCAAGAACAAACTGCTGAAAATCGAGCAAAAAATGATGGTCTTGTTAGAAAATGCTACAAGACTTTTGTTAATAGTCAATCTACATCAGCGACGCGAAGAATGTTCTAACTTGTTTAAAATTTACCCATGGGCCGTGGCTACTACATAACACCCAAAATGTGGGTAATGTTTGTGTCACACAATGTAGGAGAGTTTAGTAGGAGATGGCGTTCCTTAATGACGAGGCAAACAAAAAATAGTTACTATAGAACAATGTTGTACTGTTTTTATAGTTACTTGTACTTTAAGGAACCTCATAAAATTGATTCAAAAAGCACCCACCGCATCTTACACCGTCCGTAACATTTAGAGCAATATGTCCTTGTATAAATCGCTCAATATGTCGTCGTGCACACCTAAACACCCACACACATCCACACTATTTATTTGCATCAAGTCCCCTGTCAAAAAAGGAAAAAGGGTAAATGACTATAATATATATAGATGGAACAAGGTGTGTCCGAGATGGGTGTATGGATGTGATGTCCTTATATTATTGGTTGGAATTGTAGGCATTGGGAAAGAGCTAGCTAGTCTGTGAGAGGATACCTGTAGTTTCTTAAGAACTTGTAGCATATGTGAGATTGGTTGGTAGAACTGTTCAGATAAAGATCCCACAAAGATTATATGTTATGTCCCTGCTCAGCATTGGGCAGAAGATACCATGCGGGAATTGTGAATGGCTATGAGCAAAATTATAATAAGGGAAAGTTTACTCCCTCATGCCGAAAGTAAGAAAAGCTTGAGAACATTTGCAGATCCACTCCATGGTGCTCGGGGTTCACTGACTTCACGTGGCTAAGTCAGCCATGCTACAGTGCTTAGCTACAGCGCGTAGTATAGAGTTAACAAAAGAATTGCTACAATTTGAAAATAGCTAACCAGTATGTTGGTTGCTGAGGTAGTAGTTTGCTCGCATGTCTGCATTTTAGCATGTACCATTGAGATGGGAAACACTTTCTAGACGGGTCCAGCGCAAATTGCACGTTGCTGACATCCTTCTAGTTCTGGTGCTATTTGTGCTAGACCAAATCTTGAAATACACAAATTGCATGTTTACTGTTCACGAGCTAGTACTGAATATCTATAGAACTACTTGGTGCCAATGTAATTATTTTACTATAGATAAATTGATTTTTTTTATTTCTTGAGGTATCATGTCATTATTTTTTACCAACGGGAGTATTGAACAAGAGGCTGAATGGCGAGGTCATTTTCTGTGAGCACTAGTTGAACAGCAAAGTTGCATATCAGAAAAAATGACTTCACCATTCAGCCTCTTATTGAATTATTCTTTGATGCATCCACCAATTATATAGCTACTAGAATTATTCTTTGATGCATCCATGGAACTTGTGTTGGAAGTGAGATATATCTTAACTTGTAGTTTCACTAGTGCAGAATCGGGCTTTAGTCCCGGTTTGTAAGGACTTTTAGTCCCGGTTCTTGAACCGGCACTAAAGGGTGGGGACTAAACGTCCCCCCCTTTAGTCCCGGTTCAACACGACACGGGACCAAAGGCCCACCACGTGGCACGAGCCTGCTCCGGGGGTTGGGGGACCTTTAGTCCTGGTTGGTAACACCAACTGGGACTAAAAGATTTTCTTTGAATTTTTTTAAAAAAAATGATTATTTTTCTGATTTTCAAATTTCTGAATTATTTGACGACTTAATCTCTAATCACTGCTCAAGTGTGGAGCACTCATTCCAAATTGTCTAACTTCCCGGCCGGTCACCCATCCTCTCACTACTCCAGCCTGAGCACACTTAACTTCCGAGTTCTATTTCCCACTAGTTTCCAAGTCTGCACTT
Organism: Aegilops tauschii subsp. strangulata; assembly: GCF_002575655.3. Taxonomy (NCBI): domain Eukaryota; kingdom Viridiplantae; phylum Streptophyta; class Magnoliopsida; order Poales; family Poaceae; genus Aegilops; species Aegilops tauschii. Next base: position 565,751,024 of record NC_053039.3, on the reverse strand, counting down.
GTTGTTTTCCTAACAATAGCAAACTGTCAATCCTATTAACCCTCAGGAGTTTAGCTTGAACATGAAGTCACACGTTTCACCGTTTGAGTTTGAAACTATTATTTAAAAAACAATAATTATTTAGTAACACTAATGTTTCTTGAATAAGTAGTTTGACCAGATTTGACCAAAATTCAAAAAAAAAACTGAAATAATTATTTAGTAACACTAATATTCTTGAATAATTATTTAGTACCACTAATATTTCTTGAATAAGCAGCTTGACCACAGTTTGACCAGATTTAACCAAAATTTAAAAAAACTGAAATTTGAGCATAACTTTTTTCCTTTCAGAATTTAAGGATTCTAAAAATTTGCAAAACGGCTACGGCCGTCGAAACCGGAACCGGATTTTCGTGCTGAACATTTTGATATATTATATGTTTTTTCGACGTTATATGCAAAAGATATAGTCGTTTTACTTTTGCAAAACATGTCGAAATTTATGTTTTTAAATTTCCCTAACTAGTAGATGTAGTAACATAACTACATCTCGAAGGATTTTAATTTTTGAAGTTTTACCATTTTCTTTTGTTTCTTTTTCAAAACTGAAAAGGCGATAGGTGGGGGGAGGGGGGGTAGAGTTTGAAAATTGCAGAACCCCTTTAGTCCGGGTTGGAGCCACCAACCGGGACTAAAAGGTTAGACCCCTTTAGTCCCGATAGGTGGCTCCAACCCGGACTAAAGGTCTAACCTATAGTACAAACCGGGACTAAAGGGGCTCATGGGGCCCCGGCCTGACGCCAGCCTGCCACCACCCATTTAGTCCCGGTTTGTGACACAGACTGGGACTATAGGTCACAAATGAACCGGGACTAATACATAGCCGTTGGAACCGAGACTAATGGTATCATCAGTACCGGGCCGTAATTGAACCGGGACTAATGAGGTGAACGTAAGATCGATTTTCTACTAGTGTTTAAGGATACGTAACAGTATACATAATATTTAAATTATTAAGAAAATTGTAATTTAAGAAACCTCGGAGCATTGGTTTAAACTTCCCCATCATAGCCCACACCATCACTAACATTTAGAGCAACATGTATGAGTATATATCCTTCAATATATAGTAGGCACATCTACTCTATCTAGTATACAAACATTCACTTTACAACGTATCTATTGTTGAAAAGCAGCTGGAAATATATAGATGCGTGGAGCAAGTTGTGCATAATATCACCATCACTAATTGTTGAAAAGCAACTGGAAAATTGTAATTTAAGAAACCTCAGAGCATTGATTCAAATATCACCCATCATAGCTCACACCATCACTAACATTTAGAGCAACATGTACGAGTATCTATCCTCTCAATATATAGTAGGCACATCTACTCTATCATACATTCACTGTACCACGTGTCTGTTGCTGAAAAGCAACCGGAATAGATATAGATGCATGAAACAAGCTGTGGACATTGTGTGGCGATCGAGATGGATGCAGCGGTATAGGTTGTATGTCAACTGATTTGCTGGAATTGTAGGCATTGGGAAATAGCTAGCTAGTCTGTTATGATCACGAGGTACTTGTTCGGGAGGCATTAGAATTGTTAGCCTGTGTGCGATGCTTCTTCCTCCTTGACAATCAATGGTTGGTGGTGCAGAGTTTGCAAGGCCGGCAGTGTTCTCGTGGCCTATACTGTTTTGAACATCTGGAAAGAACTGAAGTGCAGCATTTTTCAGCGTAAAACCTGTTCGGCTGCTGTCATTCGTAACGTGATTAAATAGAATATCTGCCTCCTGTGTGATGCGATGGAGAGATAGCCTGTAGTTTTGCATATACGGCCGTCGCTGCAACTTGCAAACGAAGTTCTTGTCTTCTCTTTGCTCTTGTAACCTGCTCCCTTCCTCGGTGAAAAAGCAGAGCACCTGCTATTGCCCCTAAAAAAGCATATGTGCGATTGAGTTGCAATAATGTTCAGATAACAAGCTCAAGGGTGTACGGGAGTTTCTTTCAGTATCCTGACATTTTTTTATCTAGAGCAGAAGCTGCTTTTTTTTTTTTGAAACTTAGAGCAGAAGCTGCTTGGTTAAGTGCGATCAGTTCTCTGTGAGCACTTAGTTGTGAGCACCAGTTCATCCTTATTCCTCATCGAACCCTTGCACGGAGGTTTCATTAGCAGATTTTGTCACGATAGCAATTAGCTTCTCGTGTCCTCAGTGGCGGGAGCTCCTATTCGACGCGTTTTGCGTCGAACAGCCGAGCAAATGCACAGACGACGCTATGTTGGGCCGGCCCATTTGCGGGTGATCCATGGGAGATGACGACAGTTGTTGTCTTGTACGCAGCCTGAAATATTCAAGAACTAACATCAGCACCAGATTCTGAAACATTTTTTGAAAATTCTAAATGCGAACATTTTTGTACTGTAGTGCCTGGAACTGTAGCTGCCTTTTTTTATTCCGAACAATTTTTCAAATTTGCGAAATTTTTCTGAATTTATGAACAAAAATTGAAACAGGAACATTTTTGAACTTCTGAACAAATTTTGAATAGCAAGAACATTTTTTGAATTTTTGAACAAAATTTAAAAACGGGAACATTTTTCGTAAAAACACGAACATTTTTATAAATTGTGAACCAAAATTGAAAACAGGAACATTTTTAGAACTTCTGAACAATTTTTGAATATCAAGAACGTTTTTTAAATTCTCAAACAATTTTTTAATTTCTGAACAAAATTTTAAAACGGGAACATTTTTTGTAAAAGCGAACATATTTTGAATTTCTGAACAAAATTCGAAAGTGGAAACATTTCTTGAAATTAAAACAATTTATGATAAATGCAAACATTTTCTGAAATTTACGAACATTTTTCCAGAAACAAAAAAAAATCGAAAAAAACGAAAAATAAAAAATATAAAAAGAAAAAAAAGGAGAGGAAGAAAAAAGGAAAAAATAAAAGAAAAGAGAAAAAGAAGAAATAAAAAGGAAAATAGAAAACCAGCTTAAGGAACCTTCTAGAAGGTTCCCAAAACCGATAAAACCGTTTGGGAAACTTCTAGAATGTTCCCAAAACCGAAACTGCCTACTGGGAGATGGGCCGGCCCAGCTGATTGCTCCCCTATGCGTTCGCTCACATTTTGAAGCAAAGAGCGTCCAATAGGAATTTCCCTCAGTGGCGGAGCTTGGGCTGATTTTGTGGAGGGGCAAATGGGCTGGAGGGGCAAGAAACATGACTTTAGGCTGATTTTAACTGGACATATGGGCTGAATACTAGCTTTCTCATGGGCTGGGGGGGGGGGGGGGGGGGGGTGGCCCAGGTTGCTCTCCACCTAAGCTTCGCCACTGCGTCTCCTGATTGTTGTGCTGCAGCTCCTCTTCTTCCCCCTGTTGCCCGACGCATCAGCCTCGACGACCGTACACTACTGATTTTCCAATTGTCGGCATTGGGAAATTCCACCTCGCCGCCCGCTGCTGATGCATGGGTCACCTCGACACGACTCCCAATCTGCGTCGTCTGCCTCTTCCGCTATCTCCTGGATGGCGACGGGGTGCTCGATATCCGCCCCCCCCCCCCCCCCCCCCCCCCCAGAGTCCTCCTTTGGCTTGGCACGTGTGCCTACCTCCGCCGCAAGGAAGATGGTAGTTTGGCATAAAACACCCCAAAATATATAACTGAGATTTTTTTTTGCACATGGTCCATTACAGGTTGGACCACTGTGCTCTCAAATCAGTGTTAATTGAACGCTCTGAAGCATCCTGCATTTTGCGTGACCAAAGTGCTTATTTCTGACGAGTTCACACACTAACAAGTATTAAATACTCTTCTTTTTTTTGCGGGGTATTAATTACTCTATGGAATAGCAAGTTGCTATACATCCTTCACAGAACAAGACATAACATAGTAATGAGTGAGAAGTTAAGGGAAGGGGACATATTGCAACTGCACATGTTGAAATCATTTGATCTTCTTGAGCGAGTTGAAGTCATTTAGTTACATGTCCTCATGCCGATCCTTCAATGAGTTAGATGATTTACCTCGTTGGGAAAGCAAGAAAAGTAGTTGAAAAGCGATGGCCTAGGTATTAGTATGATTTTTTATGCATCCATGGAACATCACCCGCCATAGCTTACGCCATCAATACATATTGGAGGAACTTGTATTGGTGTCTACCCTTCTATATATACTACCACTCTAGTATACAGTCAGTCAAACATTCGCTCTACAACGTGTCTGTTGTTGCAAAAAACAAGAATAGATACAGATTTACGGGCAAGATGCTTAGAGATGTATACCGAGATGGATGCAGTGGTGTAGGTAGGATGTCAACTAATTTTTTTGGAATTGTAGGCATTGGTAAATAGCTATCTACTCTACTTCATCAATTTCGCACATGCTCGCATGCATGCATGTGAGCATGTTTGCGATTGAGTGCCGATAATATTCAGACAACATGCTGCAGGATGCACCAGAGTTTTTTCAGTATCTTGACTGTTTATTTATCTAGAGCAGAAGCTGCTTGCTTGAGTGTGGTCAGTCTTCTGCAAGCATGTGAGTAGTAGCGCTGAGAAATGGTTCATCCTTATTTCTCATTCAATTCCTGCACGAATGCTTCATCATCTGATTTTGTCACAATGGCATTTAGCTTCTGCTCGTCCAAGGATAGCCTGAGATAGACAGTAGAAACACTCACGCCACACGCTCCAGCTCGCCCACTCAGCCGGCATTGCTGCGGTTATAGACGGGGCGAGCCCACTTGGGTTTTGGGCTCGACTCGAGCTCTCAGCCTGACGGCTAAATGGGACGACATGAGTCTGCTTTCGGGCTTATGAAGGCCACGAGAGCTATTCTTCGCTTATTGTGACTCCTATGGTAGTCTCCAGAGCTACAATAGGAGAGCTAACGCTGAAGGATTAGTGCAAAACGGGCCGTACCATTGCCAGGCGACAAGCGAACGTAATAAGAAGTGTCACAAAAAATAGCAGCGTTGGATAATCTCAAACCCCGGACCTAACGATGGATAGCACCGTTGCCAGACACTCTAGCTCGCGACTGGGTATGTCTAAAGTTGCAGCACTAAACTTAAAGTACTATATACAATGGCAGATCCATTTCATCGAATAACGTTAGAAAATCATGAACAAATTTTGAAACTCGTACAAACTTTTAAAGCGTGAATTGTTTTTAAAAACGTGAAAATATTATTGAAAACATGAACTAAAATTTGAAATTATAAACATTTACTGAATTATTTTATATACGATGAACAATTTTTAAATATACATTGGAAATTTTTGTAATGTATGTAGAATATTTTGTAACTACACGTAACAAAGTTTGATAATATATATTTGGCAGAAATCAAAGTTTCGTTAGCTTCTGTTTAACTTGATGGAACAAAGTTTCCTTCACTGCGAACAGTTTTTCAACAACTCAAATTGACCAAAGTGGATAAAACTTTGAAGAACACAAACGACAATAAAATAGAATAAAGAAAAGTATTTATTGTACATCGTGCAAAATAGCAACATGTTTACAAAAAGGCAACATAATCTACCTTGCTTGTAATAGAAAACATAGCAGTACAATTTGATTGTTTATTTTTCGAGATTTAGTACAATTTCGTTGTTGACTATATTTATTACCATGAGCGTCACTGGGCCGGCCCATCCATGCAATGGCGTGGGGGAAGATTCCAAAGTGCTCCCTATAAGCAATATATAGACATGCCCATAATTACTGACGGTCATTAGTGTATACAGTATACTACCTACTGAAAATCAAGTTCTAATTTTTTTTAAATCACAACTTAGAAAATGGTACTTGAGTTTCTAGATTGAACTTGTGCTTACCTCCATGCGAGAAGTGATAGTGTGAACTGAGTAAAGACGAAATTTGACAGAGCAAACAATCAGAGTCAAGCAGCACGCCAAGGCGCACCCAAGCATCAATGAAATATGTGTACATGTATATCTCAAATTAACTTGAATTACAAGGTAACTAAATAATATTCACTATATTTATACCATTTTTATATAAGATATAACTATAAAAAATAAGTGTAAATTAATTGAAACATCACCCACCACTCATTGCAACATTACTGATATTTAAACCAACAACTCCTCATTTCTATCCATCAATGTAGTAAGCACATTAACCCTACCTATTGGAGTAGCATATATACATCCACTCTATCATTTGTGTTGTTGAGAAGTCACTAGAAAAGGTATAGATGAAACATGTGTTAGATGATATGTATCGAGATGGATTATGGATGTGATGCAGATAGGACGTCAATTAATTTTTTGGAATTGTAGGCATCGGGGAATTGCTAGCTAGCGAGCTACCTGTCATCTATAGTTGATTACCGGCATGCATGTTAGAATGTGTGTAATTGAGTGGTCAATCTATTCAGTGGCGTATCTACCGCAAATTAAATATTGCCACATATTTATCATGGGCTAGGATTCTTAAGCCATGTCTTGCAAGTAGCAACTATTGTCATTGCATGAAAACATGTTGGCCCAAGAAAAACAAACATTAATTAGAGCTTCTATCTTGCAAAGCAAATAATTATTAATTATCTGGTGGATGCAGTTTTAGACATAAAGGTTCACATCCATCCATTGGTAAACTCTTAAGTTAAAGACGGTTCACATAGATTTTTGGACGGACACAGCATGACAGCAGCGTTGCGTTAATGTATTAAAGAAAGGAGGATACTGTAGAGGTTTTCCTACAATAAGAACAGACCATGTATAGGAACAAACTCCTCAAAGGATATGTCCCACAAGGTTTTTACAAACAGACATGAGAAAAACTATGGACCTCAGACACGAGATACTTCGGCTGCTCACACGCCGGAGCTCACCTACATCTGGGGTGTTGTGCCAACAGAGACGCTCACCCAAGCATACTCTGATGGCAATTTCGTTGGGAGCAACATCTAGCAACCGCTCGACGGGCCGCTGTGGGAAACCATTTGTGGGCCTGCGGCTCTCCCATCTGTTCGGTCGTACCGTCCCCGATAGTTAGAACAAGTTTACTCACAGATCACTCAGTAGGTATTTCTGGAACTTATAAGTACAGGTGAATCTTCCTGAAGTTTTCAGCACTTATAGATGTTACACCGAAAAAGTTCGCGGCAACATAAATCTCTAAAACCATGATGATTACTAGCTTCAACAATCAAACACAATACGAACAACAAATCTACCGCATTGATTAACTAGAGCACATGGTGATCTTAGCCATGTCCCGAACAAGCTTAAGGACGTCTCATTTCCAGTGCTAATTACGGGACGTTGGGGGAGAACCTCCAGCACTTGCACTGCATGCTCCGCCACCACGGCCCGGGATGGACGCCCTTGCCGACCAGGTCCAGAACATGTTTCCCAGTGCACGTGGAATGCACACAAATACAACCGCAAGGTGGCAGGGCAACTGAACACCGTCGCCCGACAGGGATGCGCATGCCGCATACGCAACCCTCTAGTCTTTAATAGCAAACTTGTATGACAATTAAAGATGAAACTCGTGAAAAAAATTGTAATGAGCAGGGAAGTTCACTCTAATTCACTGACGGGTACATTCTCCGCTTAATGCACACACCAAAATTTCTGCTATAGTTTTCTTCACCAAATAACACGGAGAGGACAAATATAACACAGAGAGGACAAATAAACGTTGCCCCAATTAATGTACCATTAGTCACATAACACAAGCACACAATTCCTGCTACATCATCTGATTTGTATTCCTCCGTTGCTTAATTCCCTTGCTACAAGCAATACCTTCGTGGAAAATCAATCGATTTCAATTATTGCAATTCCCGATTTTTGTCAAATAGGAGGATCACATTAACATGTGCATCATGCTGAATCGTATATATAAATGCCGAGAGTAATAAATTTTCTATTTGATTGGAAAATGTATTGTGAGTAATTAAAACACTTCATGTCACGCCCTACACCTTGACTAGCATTTAGAGCAACATCTCCTCCTGTTGATCCGTCAATATATATACGGGGCACATCCACACTATCAATTAGCTAGTTTATACACACCCGCACTACGATGACAATTGATTTGTTGTAGTTGTAGGCATTGGGAAAGAACTAGTACTGCTCTGAAGATTTAAACTTTGTACAGCCATGACATGGCAGCTGTAAGAGTTAAACACGGAGTGCATCTGTGCCTGTCCGGTTCACTACGTGTGTGTACTTGTACGTGTCTCCAAGTTATCACCAAATAGGGCTAGTACTAGTCGACGAGTATGGCATTTTGGATCAACGCCTCCATGGAGGCCGAATTTTTGAAAAATTCAAAATTCGAATAGGACTAGTTGATTGGCTAGTATATGCTCGTGTAGGTCTCCAAGTAATCACCGAATAGGACTAGTTGATTAGCTAGTATATTATCCCTGTACCCCTGTAAAGTATTGCACCATGAGTTGAAGGAATAAACTCTAGGCTCACTACGACTAGGAGCCTTTGGCAATCAGCCAAGCGTTTCGCGTGCGTGCGTGTATTACATCCAGCCAGCATCGATCAAGTAGATTAAGTTTTGTGTACGCGCGTGTGTAATTAGCTTCGGCCAGTGGTGGATCAATCAGGAGCAGGCGCTTTGTTAGTTGAAGGCTAGCTTTGCACTGGGATGGGTGGAATGATCGGAGGAAGCTAGTTTGCGTTGCTTCGTCATCGATCATCGGTCGCCGCGTGCCACCGGAAGTACTTGACATCAAGGGATTAGGCCAACAATTGGTATCAGAGTTTTGGTTCTTTGACTTGTTTTTGGGAAACAAATAGAAGGATCATGTTGCTGGAAAGAGGCATGGAGATAGTGGAAACATTCGGGGCGGCTAAAGTACTTGCCATGTAGCAAGAACTTTGGGATCTGGCAGCCCTTACGGAGTGTGCACTCCGCACCAACGAGCTATGGGATGCGGTCGATCTAGGTGACGATGTGTTCAAGAAGGAGGGAGCCGATCACCGCAAGGATCGGCAGGCAGCGCCAACGCTTTATTCGGTGATGCCGATGGACATACTCCAACATCTAATAGTCAAGCAACGGCGAAGGAGGCATGGGATACGTTCAAGCCCCTGTTCAAGGGGAACGCCCATGTCAAGCAAGCCAATCTCCAACCTCTCCTAAGAAACTATGACACTTTGATCATGGGAAACAACAGAGTCCGTGGACGCGTTCGCTTCACGGGTAATAATTCTCGTCAATTGCATACGTGTGCTTCAAGAAAACCTCATGAAGGCCCCAATTTGTCCTTCGGTTCTTGCACATAGCCTCTCGTCGATACCTGCAAACTGTCATGGTGATCGAGCAGTGCGTCGATCTCGCGACTCTCTCCGTAGATTATCTCGTCGGACGGCACAAGGCTCATGACGAGAGTATGTCTCACTGTCTCCGGGACAAGAGGAATGACGAGTATGTGATTCTCACAAAGGCGCAATGGATTGCTCTGCCGAAAGAAAAGCAAGTTGGATCCATAAGCAACAGCAAGAAAAAGGAGAAATAACATTCAACGAGAAAGAACTCTGTACATTCGGATGATGTGGCTGCATCATCGAGGAGGAAGTTTGGCATCTCAAAAGTAAGGTGTCATAATTGTGGCCTCCTCTGTCACTTCAAGGCTGATTGTGAGGAAGCACTGAAACAAAAGCACTCATGGCCGAGGAAGGCGATGATTGAGACATGATGTTGGTGTGCGAACTGGTGGACGAGGACGATCCAGACTCAAGTGTTGACTAAAGAAAATGTCGCGCTTTTGAAAGAAAATGTTTGCGATCATGAACATAGTTCGAGAACTTGTGTTGATTCTACGAACGTGAAAGCGTAACTATAGGCGATGACATGGCGCCAGAAGTCCATAATGAAGCAAGTCGTGCATGTGACGTGTCGCTGAGCAAACGAGACACGAGTGCTATTTGTGTTGGTGCTGATGCAAAGATGGAGACACGTGTTATTAGAGGGGACGTACGTAGGCGCGGATGACGTGGCTGTCATGTCCATGGCACAAGGAAGCAACTCGTTGTGTGATAACCCATAAGTATAGGGGATCAATTGTAGCCTCTTTCGATAAGTAAGAGTGTCAAACCCAACGAGGAGCTAAAGGTAGAACAAGTATTCCCTCAAGTCCTATCGAACACCGATACAACTCTACGCACGCTTAACGTTCGCTTTACCTAGAACAAGTATGAAACTAGAAGTACTTTGTACGTGTTTTTGGATAGGTTTGCAGGATAATAAAGAGCGAGTAAATAAAAGCTAGGGGCTGTTTAGATGAAGACACAACTAAATTTGTTTTAGTAGAGAGCTTTTTGTTACGAGAAAGTTATTTGTCCCTAGGCAATCGATAACTAGACCGATAATCACTATTGCAATTTTATGTGAGGGAGAGGCATAAACTAACATACTTTCTCTACTTGGATCATATGCACTTATGATTGGAACTCTAGCAAGCATCCGCAACTACTAAAGATCATTAAGGTAAAACCCAACCATAGCATTAAAGCATCAAGTCCCCTTTATCCCACACGCAAACAACCTACTTACTCGGGTCTGTACTTCTGTCACTCACGCCACCCACCATAAGCAAATCATGAACATATTGCAAACCCTACAGCGGGAATCCCTCACGCTTGCGCGACACGGAGAGCACCATAGGACAACACCAATAATAAAACATGCAACTCAAACCAATCTTGATCATCGAATAACCCATAGGACAAAACGGATCTACTCAAACATCATAGGATAGCCATACATCATTGGGAAATAATATATAGCGTTGAGCACCATGTTTAAGTAGAGATTACATCGGGTAAGAGAGAGGTTACACCGCTGCATAGAGGGGGGAAGAGTTGGTGATGATGGCGGTGAAGTTGTTGGTGAAGATTGCGGTGATGATGATGGCCACGGCAGCGTTCCGGCGCCACCGGAAGAGAATGGGAGAGGGGGGCCCTTCGTCTTCTTCTTCCTTGACCTCCTCCCTAGATGGGAGAAGGGTTTCCCCTCTGGTCCTTGGCCTCCATGGCGTGGGAGGGGCGAGAGCCCCTCCGAGATTGGATCTGTCTCTCTGTCTCTTTCTGTTTCTGCGTTCTCCTCTGCTGCCCTTTCACCGTTTCTTTTATATCTGGAGATCCGTAACTCCGATTGGATGGAAACCTTCGCCCAGATCTTTTTCCAAAAATTAGCTTTCTTGCGGCCAAAGTAGAGCATCAACCGCCGTACGAGGGGCCCATGAGGGTGGGGGGGGGGGCATGCCCACCTGGAGTGGGCGTGGGCCCCACCCTCGTGGCCACCTCGGGCACCGTCTCGCGTTGATTTTACTTCACAAAAATCACAAATATTCCAAAATAATTCTCCGTCCGTCTTTATCCCGTTTGGACTCCGTTTGATATGGGGTTTCTGCGAAACATAAAACATGCAATAAACAGGAACTGGCACTGGGCACTGGATCAATATGTTAGTCCCAAAAATAGTATAAAAAGTTGCTAAAACTATATGAAAGTTGAATAATATTGGCATGGAACAATAAAAAATTATAGATACGACGGAGACGTATCAGCATCCCCAAGCTTAATTCCTGCTCGTCCTCGAGTAGGTAAATGATTAAAAAAGATAATTTTTGATGTGGAATGCTACCTAGCATAATCTTGATCATGTATCTAATCATGGCAAGAATATTAAGATACGAGTGATCCAAAGCAATAGTCTATCATTTGACATAAAAACAATAATACTTCAAGCCTACTAATAAAGCAATCATGTCTTTTCAAAATAACATGGCCAAAGAAAGTTATCCCTACAAAATCATATAGTCTGGCTATGCTCCATCTTCACCACACAAAATATTCAAATCATGCACAACCCCGATGACAAGCCAATCAATTGTTTCATACTTTTGACGTTCTCAAACCTTTTCAACTTTCACGCAATACATGAGCGTGAGCCATGGACATAGCACTATAGGTGGAATAGAATATGATGGTGGGGGTTATGTGGAGAAGACAAAAAAGGAGAAAGTCTCACATCAACTAGGCGTATCAACGGGCTATGGAGATGCCCATTAATAGATATCAATGTGAGTGAGTAGGGATTGCCATGCAACGGATGCACTAAGAGCTATAAGTGTATGAAAGCTCAGACTGGAAACTAAGTGGGTGTGCATCCAACTTGCTTGGTCATGAAGACCTCGGGCATTTGAGGAAGCCCATCATCGGAATATACAAGCCAAGTTCTATAATGAAAATTCCCACTAGTATATGAAAGTGATAACTCAAGAGACTCTCTATATGAAGAACATGGTGCTACTCTAAAGCACAAGTGTGGTAAAAGGATAGTAACATTGCCCCTTCTCTCTTTTTCTCTCCTTTTTTTTATTTTCTCCTTTTTTATTTTTTTATTTTTTTGGTGGGCTTCTTTGGCCTATTTTTTTATTTGGGCTTCTTTGGCCTCTTTTATTTTGATAACCTCACATGGGACGATGTTCTAATAATGATGATCATCACACTTTTATTTACTTACAACTCAATATTACAAATCGATATCTGGAACAAAGATATGACTCTATATGAATGCCTCCGGCGGTGTACCGGGATGTGCAATGATCTAGCGTAGCAAAGATATCAAAAAAACAGACAAGCCATGAAAACATCATGCTAGCTATCTTACGATCATGCAAAGCAATATGACAGTAAATGCTCAAGTCATGTATATGATGATGATGGAAGTTGCATGGCAATATATCTCGGAATGGCTATGGAAATGCCATGATAGGTAGGTATGGTGGCTGTTTTGAGGAAGATATAATGAGGCTTATGTGTGATAGAGCGTATCGTATCACGGGGTTTGGATGCACCGGCGAAGTTTGCACCAACTCTCGAGGTGAGAAAGGGCAATGCACGGTACCGAAGAGGCTAGCATTGATGGAAGGGTGAGAGTGCGTATAATCCAAGGACTCAACATTAGTCATAAAGAACTCACATACTTATTGCAAAAATATATTAGTCATCAAAACAAAGTACTACGTGCATGCTCCTAGGGGGATAGATTGGTAGGAAAAGACCATCGCTCGTCCCCGACCGCCACTCATAAGGAAGACAATCAATAAATAAATCATGCTCCGACTTCTTTACATAACGGTTCACCATAGGTGCATGCTACGGGAATCACAAACCTCAACACAAGTATTTCTACTAATCCACAACTACCCACTAGCATGACTCTATTATAACCATCTTTATATCGCAAAACTATTGCAAGGAATCAAACATATCATATTCAGTGATCTACAAGTTTTATGTAGGGTTTTATGACTAACCATGTGAATGACCAATTCCTGTCAACTCTCTAAATGGATTTAAGTGAAGCAAGAGAGTTTAATTCTTTCTACAAAAGATATGCCCACGCTCTAACAAATATAAGTGAAGCAAAAGAGCATTCTACAAATGGCGGTTGTCTAAGTGAAGAGAAACAGGCAACCCAAACTTCAAATGATATAAGTGAAGCACATGAAGCATTCTATAAAGCCATACTCAAAATATATAAGTGAAGTGCAAAGAGCATTCTATAAATCAACCAAGGACTATCTCATACCAGCATGGTGCGTAAAAGAAAAATGAAAACTAAATGCAAAAGACGCTCCAAGATTGCACATATCGCATGAATGAAACGAATCCGAAAACATACCGATACTGCCTTCCGGGGCATCCCCAAGCTTAGACGCTTGAGTCTCCTTGAATATTTACTTGGGGTTCCTTGGTCATCCCCAAGCTTGAGTCTTGCCTCTCTTCCTTCTTCTCACATCGAGACCTCCTCGATCATCGAACACTTCATCAACACAAAACTTCAACAGAAAACTCGGTAAGATCCGTTAGTATAATAAAGCAAATCACTACTCTAAGTAATATTGCAAACCAATTCATATTTTGTTTTTGCATTGTGTCTACTGTAATATAGATTTTTCATGGCTTAATCCACTGATATAAATCGATAGTTTCATCAAAACAAGCAAACTATGCATCAAAAACAGAATCTGTCTAAAACAGAACAGTCTGTAATAATCTGAACATTCACCATACTTCTGATACTTGAAAACTTCTGCCAAAATTAGGAAAAATAAACAATTTGTATAGAAAGACAGTGAAAAAAGAATCAGAACCATTTGACGTTCCAGTAAAACATTAAAAATCGCGCACTACAGCCAAAGTTTCTGTCCTGCACCGCATAAACCAACAAGCATTGTAAACATCCTAAAGGCAAACCTTGGCACATTATTTTTATAATACAATGGAATTGTACAAGGGGATAATTATTTTTGTTGAAAAGTTTCTGTAATCAAGATTCACAAAGTTTCCGTGAGCATGAACAAAGTTCAAGGCTAGCTCCCACTTCAACAATGCTCGTCTTTCTCACTTTCGCTTTTCTTTTTGAAAAAGTTTTGGGTTCTCCTCTTTATTTTTGTTGTTTTTAAACTATATGAAAGCACTCAACAGAAATAAATGACTCTCTAAAACTTCCGGGTTGTCTCCCTGGCAGCGCTTTCTTTAAAGCCATTAAGCTAGGCATATAGTGCTCAAGTAATGAATCCACCCGGATCCCAAGGTATATCAAAGCCAATTTTAATTAGCAATGATTTGTAATTTAGTAGTGGGCAAAAAGTAACATATATCATGCAACAACAAAGTTTAACTCTCTTCCTATGCATCGGCATGTCATAAAAGAACAATTCATGCACACCTAGTAAAGGCCAATGCATAGTATAAACAGTTTCTTGCAATTTTGTCATGTGGGAAACATAGAGAGGTGGGGATATAGTTCCTCTCTCATAATAATTGCAAGTAGGAGCAGCAAGCACATGCATATTATATCTATCAAAATCATCATGTGCAACGGTAAAAGGTAACCCATCAATATAATCCTTAATAAGTGCAAACTTCTCCGATATAGTGTAGCCGGGAGAATTCAAAAAGATAATAGGACTATCATGCGTGGGTGCAATAGCAACAATTTCATGTTTAACATAAGAAACTATAGCAAGTTCATCTCCATAAGCATCATTCATATTGGCATCTTGGCCACAAGCATAGCAAGCATCATCAAAAGGGATATTTCAAGAGAATCAACGGGATCATAACAATCATCATAGCAATCATCCTTCGGTAAGCATGAAGGGAAATTAAACAATGTATGAGTTGAAGAGTTACTCTCATTAGAAGGTGGGCACGGGTAGCTAATCTGCTCTTCCTCCTTTTGTTCTTCGCTCTCCTCACCACCTTTTTCATCAAATGAGCTCACAGTTTCATCAATTTCTTCTTCCATAGACTCCTGCAAAATATTAGTCTCTTCTTGGACAGCGGAGTAGTCCTCAATATATGGTTCAACATAGGCATTAGAAGCATAATTATCATAGCAATATTTAAGCATGGCAAAATGTTCAGATTTGTAAAGAGTAGCACCATACTTTTCAATCAAAGAAGCAATTTCATAAGCACCCATAAAAGCAACAAATTCTTCAATTTGTTGAACATCATAGTAACTATAAACACCTTTAGCATACGAAGATAAGATTCCATTATCAATAAACTCACATTGGTAGGGAAGGTGTTTCTTAGGGTTTTCAGAACAACAAGTAAAATCATATATATAACATAAATTCCAAGCATAGCATTGCAAACGATGAATTTGACCCAGTAAAAGTTTCCCTTTTTCAGATATGCGGTGTCGCACGTAACAAGCATGCTCATCTAAGGATTTGCCCTCAACTAAGCTAGTTGGGGTTTCAGCACGAGCACATAGGGATCGAAGATGATCCAAGTAATAAGCTTCAGGAGTGTGATAGATTTTGAGTGGTTCTTCAAACATTGGTTCAGTAGGTACAACTAATTTTTTTGGTATTTTGCATTTCCTACCCATAACTAAAGATAGAAAACAACTAAGAACAGCAAATAAAAATTACTTAGTGATAAAGCAAACAAGCACACACGAGAATATTCACCCCACGCTATTGCTCCCCGGCAACGGCGCCAGAAAAAGGTCTTGATAACCCACAAGTATAGGGGATCAATTGTAGCCTCTTTCGATAAGTAAGAGTGTTGAACCCAACGAGGAGCTAAAGGTAGAACAAGTATTCCCTCAAGTTCTATTGACCACCGATACAACTCTACGCACGCTTAACGTTCGCTTTACCTAGAACAAGTATGAAACTAGAAGTACTTTGTAGGTGTTTTTGGATAGGTTTGCAAGATAATAAAGAGCGGGTAAATAAAAGCTAGGGGCTATTTAGATGAAGACACAACTAAATTAGTTTTAGTAGAGAGCTTTTTGTTACGAGAAAGTTATTTGTCCCTAGGCAATCGATAACTAGACCGGTAATCACTATTGCAATTTTATTTGAGCGAGAGGCATAAGCTAACATACTTTCTCTACTTGGATCATATGCACTTATGATTGGAACTCTAGCAAGCATCCGCAACTACTAAAGATCATTAAGGTAAAACCCAACCATAGCATTAAAGCATCAAGTCCCCTTTATCCCATACGCAAACAACCTACTTACTCGGGTCTGTGCTTCTGTCAGTCACGCCACCCACCATAAGCAAATCATGAACATATTGCAAACCCTACAGCGGGAATCCCTCATGTTTGCGGACACGGAGAGCACCATAGGACAACACCAATAATAAAACATGCAACTCAAACCAATCTTGATCATCAAATAACCCATAGGACAAAACGGATCTACTCAAACATCATAGGATAGCCATACATCATTGGGAAATAATATATAGCGTTGAGCACCATGTTTAAGTAGAGATTACATCGGGTAAGAGAGAGGTTACACCGCTGCATAGAGGGGGGAAGAGTTGGTGATGATGGCGGTGAAGTTGTTGGTGAAGATTGCGGTGATGATGATGGCCACGACAGCGTTCCGGCGCCACCGGAAGAGAAGGGGAGAGGGGGCCCCTTCGTCTTCTTCTTCCTTGACCTCCTCCCTAGATGGGAGAAGGGTTTCCCCTCTGGTCCTTGGCCTCCATGGCGTGGGAGGGGCGAGAGCCCCTCCGAGATTGGATCTGTCTCTCTCTATCTTTCTATTTTTGCGTTCTCCTCTGCTGCCCTTTCACCGTTTCTTTTATATCTGGAGATCCGTAACTCTGATTGGATTGAAACCTTCGCCCAGATCTTTTTCCAAAAATTAGCTTTCTTGCGGCCAAAGTAGAGCATCAACCGCCTTACGAGGGGCCCATGAGGGTGGGGGGCGCGCCCACTTGGAGTGGGTGTGGGCCCCACCCTCGTGGCCTCCTCGGGCACCGTCTCGCGTTGATTTTACTTCCCAAAAATCACAAATATTCCAAAATAATTCTCCGTCCGTTTTTATCCCGTTTGGACTCCGTTTGATATGGGGTTTCTGCGAAACATAAAACATGCAACAAATAGGAACTGGCACTTGGCACTGGATCAATATGTTAGTCCCAAAAATAGTATAAAAAGTTGCCAAAAGTATATGAAAGTTGAATAATATTGGCATGGAACAATCAAAAATTATAGATACGGCAGAGACGTATCATTGTGGCACCAGCGTCAGGCAGCGAGCGCCTTAGCTTCAGCGAGTGCAACATGCAGCGTAGGTGGAGCACATGAGAAACCAAAGAGAAGTGAAACATGGAAGCCCAAAGGCTACACTAGCAACAACTCACCTAGTAGGCCACTTTGCCTAGGAGTAGGGCAAAGGAGGCAACATATGGATGCAGTGGTTTCAAGGCCCATTGGGAGGTGATGCTTCACCAGGAAGCATAGCTTCAGCAGCAACGCGGAGGCCGGGGTCTTTCCCCTTTTCGACAAAAAAGGAGCAATGCAGAGTGGCTACCATAGCAACACAAGAGGTCCGCGTTAGGGCAACCCTCTATTCTCATACTACCTCCATCCCAAAATAAGTGTCTCAACTTTGTCCTAGTTAGTACAAAGTTTTGTACTAACTTTAGACTTTGCACTAACTTTGTACTAACTAGTACAAAGTTGAGACACTTATTTTGGGACGGAGGGAGTATTTCTTTATTATTATCACTAACATACTGAAAAGATTGAACACACATGCATTTCATCACGGCAACTTCTGTCACCGTATCATGCCGAACACGTCACCAGGCACCTTGCAGTGCATGGACATGCATCCACCAATCCCGCCTCTACACAGAAAAGGGTCCTAGATCGAATACCCATTTCGGCTCTCGAGCTCATCTGATTCCTGAATTAACTTTCACAAAACCACATTCATTTCCTATCCACATAGACACATCGATGGCCTTTGCTGTAGCTGTCACCATGACTAGTCCTATCGCAGCCTTCCAACAGATCTACCTAGGTCTACACTTGTGAGCTACCAACTGCTACCTCTTGAGCACTGCGTTGGTTTTCCCTTGAAGAGGAAAGGGTGATGCAGCAAAGTAGCGTAAGTATTTCCCTCAGTTTTTGAGAACCAAGGTATCAATCCAGTAGGAGGCTACGCGCGAGTCCCTCACACCTACACAAAACAAATAAATCATCGCAACCAACGCGATAAGGGGTTGTCAATCCCTACACGGTCACTTTCGAGAGTGAGATCTGATAGATATGATAGGATAATATTTTTGGTATTTTTATGATAAAGATGCAAAGTAAAATAAAAGCAAAGGAAATAACTAAGTGTTGGAAGATTAATATGATGAAGATAGACCCGGGGGCCATAGGTTTCACTAGTGGCTTCTCCCAAGAGCATAAGTACTTTACGGTGGGTGAACAAATTATTGTTGAGAAATTGACAGAATTGAGCATAGTTATGAGAATATCTAGGTATGATCATGTATATAGGCATCACGTCCAAGACAAGTAGACTGACTCCTGCCTGCATCTACTACTATTACTCCACACATCGAACGCTATCCAGCATGCATCTAGAGTATTAAGTTCATAAGAACAGAGTAACGCCTTAAGCAAGATGACATGATGTAGAGGGATAAATTCATGTAATATGATAAAAACCCCATCTTGTTATCCTCGATGGCAACAATACTATACGTGCCTTGCTGCCCCTAGTGTCACTAGGAAAGGACACCGCAAGATTGAACCCAAAGCTAAGAACTTCTCCCATTGCAAGAAAGATCAATCTAGTAGGCCAAACCAAACTGATAATTCGAAGAGACTTGCAAAGATAACCAATCATACATAAAAGAATTCAGAAGATTCAAATATTGTTCATAGATAAACTTGATCATAAACCCACAATTCATCGGTCTCAATAAACACACCGCAAAAGAAGATTACATCGAATAGATCTCCACGAGAGAGGGGGAGAACACTGTATTGAGATCCAAAAAGAGAGAAGAAGCCATCTAGCTAATAACTATGGACCCGAAGGTCTGAGGTAAACTACTCACACTTCATCGGAGGGGCTATGGTGTTGATGTAGAAGCCCTCCGTGATCGATGCCCCATCCGGCGGAGCTCCGGAACAGGCCCCAAGATGGGATCTCGTGGGTACAGAAGGTTGCGGCGGTGGAATTAGGTTTTTGGCTCCGTATCTGATCGTTTGGGGGTACGTAGGTATATATAGGAGGAAGGAGTACGTCGGTGGAGCAACAGGGGGCCCACGAGGGTGGAGGGCGCGCCCAGGGGGGTAGGCGTGCCCCCCTACCTCGTGGCTTCCTGTTTGATTTCTTGACGTAGGGTCCAAGTCCTCTGGATCATGTTCGTTCCAAAAATCACATTCCCAAAGGTTTCATTCCGTTTGGAATCTGTTTGATATTCTTTTTCTGCGAAACTCTGAAATAGGCAAAAAAAACAGCAATTCTGGGCTGGGCCTCCGGTTAATAGGTTAGTCCCAAAAATAATATAAAAGTTAATAATAAAGCCCAAAATGTCCAAAACAGAAGATAATATAGCATGGAGCAATCAAAAATTATAGATACGTTGGAGACGTATCAAGCATCCCCAAGCTTAATTCCCGCTCGTCCTCGAGTAGGTAAATTATAAAAACAGAATTTTTGATGCGGAATGCTACTTGGCATAATTTCAATGTAATTCTTCTTAATTGTGGTATGAATATTCAGATCCGAAAGATTCAAGACAAAAGTTCAATATTGACATAAAAATAATAATACTTCAAGCATACTAACTAAGCAATTATGTCTTCTCAAAATAACATGGCCAAAGAAAGTTATCCCTACAAAATCATATAGTCTGGCTATGCTCTATCTTCACCACACAAAGTATTTAAATCATGCACAACCCCGATGACAAGCCAAGCAATTGTTTCATACTTTTGACATTCTCAAACTTTTTCAATCTTCATGTAATACATGAGCGTGAGCCATGGACATAGCACTATATGTGGAATAGAATGGTGGTTGTGGAGAAGACAAAAAGGAGAAGATAGTCTCACATCAACTAGGCGTATCAACGGGCTATGGAGATGCCCATCAATAGATATCAATGTGAATGAGTAGGGATTGCCATGCAACAGATGCACTAGAGTTATAAGTATATGAAAGCTCAACAAAAGAAACTAAGTGGGTGTGCATCCAACTCGCTTGCTCACGAAGACCTAGGGCATTTTGAGGAGGCCCATCATCGGAATATACAAGCCAAGTTCTAATGAAAAATTCCCACTAGTATATGAAAGTGATATTATAGGAGACTCTCTATCATGAAGATCATGGTGCTACTTTGAAGCACAAGTGTGGTAAAAGGATAGTAACATTGTCCCTTCTCTCTTTTTCTCTCTTCATCATTTTTTTTATTTGGGCCTATTTTTTTTATGGCCTCTTTTTTTCGTCTGGAGTCTCATCCCGACTTGTGGGGGAATCATAGTCTCCATCACCCTTTCCGCACTTGGGACAATGCTCTAAAAAATGATGATCATCACACTTTTATTTTCTTACAACTCAACAATTACAACTCAATACTTAGAACAAAATATGACTCTATGTGAATGCCTCCGGCGGTGTACCAGGATATGCAATGAATCAAGAGTGACATGTATGAAAGAGTTATGAACGGTGGCTTTGCCACAAATACAATGTCAACTACATGATCATGCAAAGCAATATGACAATGATGAAGCGTGTCATAATAAACGGAACGGTGGAAAGTTGCATGGCAATATATCTCGGAATGGCTATGGAAATGCCTTGATAGGTAGGTATGGTGGCTGTTTTGAGGAAGGTATATGGTGGGTTTATGATACCGGCGAAAAGTGCACGGTATTAGAGAGGCCAGCAATGGTGGAAGAAGGAAAAGTGTGTATAATCCATGGACTCAACATTAGTCATAAAGAACTCATATATTTATTGCAAAAGTCTACAAGTTATCAAAGCAAAGTATTACGCGCATGCTCCTAGGGGGATAGATTGGTAGGAAAAGACCATCGCTCGTCCCCGACCGCCACTCATAAGGAAGACAATAAATAAATAAATCATGCTCCGACTTCATCACATAACGGTTCACCATACGTGCATGCTACGGGAATCACAAACTTTAACACAAGCATCTCTCAAATTCACAACTACTCAACTAGCATGACTCTAATATCACCATCTTCATATCTCAAAACAATTATCAAGCATCAAACTTCTCATAGTATTCAACACCTCTCATAAGAATTTTTACTATTCTTGAATACCTAGCATATTAGGATTATTTAAGCAAATTACCATGCTATTTAAGACTCTCAAAATAATCTAAGTGAAGCATGAGAGATCAATAGTTTCTATAAAACAAATCCACCACCGTGCTCTAAAAGATATAAGTGAAGTACTAGAGCAAAAACTATATAACTCAAAAGATATAAGTGAAGCACATAGAGTATTCTAATAATTTCCGAATCATGTGTGACTCTCTCAAAAGGTGTGTAAAGCAAGTATGATTGTGGTAAACTAAAAAGCAAAGACTCAAATCATACAAGACGCTCCAAGCAAAACACATATCATGTGGTGAATAAAAATATAGCTCCAAGTAAAGTTACCGATGGAAGTAGACGAAAGAGGGGATGCCTTCCGGGGCATCCCTAAGCTTTGGCTTTTTGGTGTCCTTAGATTATCTTGGGGGTGACATGGCCATCCCCAAGCTTAGGCTCTTGCCACTCCTTGTTCCATAACCCATCAAATCTTTCACCCAAAACTTGAAAACTTCACAACACAAAACTCAGTAGAAAATCTCGTGAGCTCCGTTAGCGAAAGAAAACAAAAGACCACTTCAAGGTACTATAATGAACTCATTATTTATTTATATTGGTGTTAAACCTACTGTATTACAACTTCTGTATGGTTTATAAACTCTTTTACTAGCCATAGATTCATCAAAATAAGCAAACAACACACAAAAAACAGAATCTGTCAAAAACAGAACAGTCTGTAGTAATCTGTAACTAACGCAAACTTCTGGAACTCCAAAAAATCAGCCAAAATAGGACGACCTAGAAAATTTGTTTATTGAACAGCAGCAATTGGAATCAATATTTTATCACGTTCTAGTGATTTTTAACAATTGTTTTTGTGAACAGAAAGTTTCTGGAATTTTCTGCAAGATCAAATAACTATCATCCAAGAAGATCCTATAGGTTTAACTGGGCACAAACAATAATTAAAACATAAAAACACATCTAACCAGAGGCTAGATCAAGTATTTATTCCTAAACAGAAGCAAAAAGCAAAAAATTAAAAATAAAATTGGGTTGCCTCCCAACAAGCGCTATCGTTTAACGCCCCTAGCTAGGCATAAAAGCAAGGATAGATCTAGGTATTGCCATCTTTGGTAGGCAATCCATAAGTGGCTCTCATGATAGATTCATATGGTAACTTTATTTTCTTCCTAGGAAAGTGTTCCATGCCTTTCTTTAATGGAAATTGGAATCTAATATTCCCTTCCTTCGTATCAATAATTGCACCAATCGTTCTAAGGAAAGGTCTACCAAGAATAATAGGACATGAAGGATTGCAATCTATATCAAGAACGATAAAATCTTACGGGCACATAGTTCCTATTTGCAACAATAAGAACATCATTAATTTTTCCCATAGGTTTCTTAATAGTGGAATCCGCAAGGTGCAGGTTTAAAGAGCAATCATCAAAATCACGGAAACCTAGCAAATCGCACAAAGTTTTTGGAATCGTGGAAACACTAGCACCCAAATCACACAAAGCATAGCATTCATGATCTTTAATCTTAATTTTAATAGTAGGTTCCCACTCATCATAAAGTTTTCTAGGGATAGAAACTTCCAACTCAAGTTTTTCTTCATAAGATTGCATCAAGGCATCAACGATATGTTTGGTAAAAGCTTTATTTTGACTATAAGCATGAGGAGAATTTAGCACGGATTGCAACAAGGAAATACAATCTATCAAAGAGCAATTATCATAATTAAATTCCTTGAAATCCAAAATAGTGGGTTTATTAATATCTAGGGTATTGTTCTCTTCAATCCCACTTTTATCAATTTTAGCATCAAGACCTAAAAACTCCGAATTTTTGGAACGCCTTCTAGGTAAAGGTGGATCCTATTCAGTCCCATCATTATCAAGATTCATATTGCAAAACAAAGATTTAATAGGGGACACATCAATAACTTTTAGATCTTCATCTTTAATTTCATAAGAATCCGGTTTAGCGGCCATCTTATTAACTAGGGTAGCCTGCTTATCCGATATTTCAGCTATTAACTTTTCAAGACGAGCAATTTGGGATCTCAAACCATCAAATTCTTTAGACATATCATCGAGCTCTTTATTCATATAGCTCATAAAGCTTTTTCACTCCTTAAGCTCGTTTCTGAAGAAATTATTATGCTCAAATTGCAAAACCATAAAACTCCTGACGTTGCTTTCGATCTCTTCTAACCTTTTAAGGTGAAGACCACCAAATCTAGGTAGAGCCATTGTGACAAGCAAGCAGTCCAACACATGAGCAAACAAGAGACGGGCAAAAAGAGGCAAACGGAAAAGAGAGGGCGAATAACACGGCAAGGGTG
The DNA here is from genome assembly GCF_002575655.3 of Aegilops tauschii subsp. strangulata. Classification (NCBI taxonomy): domain Eukaryota; kingdom Viridiplantae; phylum Streptophyta; class Magnoliopsida; order Poales; family Poaceae; genus Aegilops; species Aegilops tauschii. Next base: position 565,727,019 of record NC_053039.3, on the reverse strand, counting down.
AAGTGGGGGAGAGGAAAACGAGAGGCAAATGGCAAATAATGTAATGCGGGAGATAAGGGTTTGTGATGGGTACTTGGTATGTTGACTTTTGCGTAGACCTCCCCGGCAACGGCGCCAGAAATCCTTCTTGCTACCTCTTGAGCACTGCGTTGGTTTTCCCTTGAAGAGGAAAGGGTGATGCGGCAAAGTAGCGTAAGTATTTCCCTCAGTGTTTGAGAACCAACGTATCAATCCAGTAGGAGGCTACACGCGAGTCCCTCGCACCTACACAAAACAAATAAATCCTCGCAACCAACGCGATAAGGGGTTGTCAGTCCCTACACGGTCACTTACGAGAGTGAGATCTGATAGGATAATATTTTTGGTATTTTTATGATAAAGATGCAAAGTAAAATAAAAGCAAAGGAAATAACTAAGTGTTGGAAGATTAATATGATGAAGATAGACCCGGGGGCTATAGGTTTCACTAGTGGCTTCTCTCAAGAGCATAAGTATTTTACGGTGGGTGAACAAATTACTGTTGAGCAATTGACAGAATTGAGCATAGTTATGAGAATATCTAGGTATGATCATGTATATAGGCATCACGTCCAAGACAAGTAGACCGACTCCTGCCTGCATCTACTACTATTACTCCACACATCGACCACTATCCAGCATGCATCTAGAGTATTAAGTTCATAAGAACAGAGTAACGCCTTAAGCAAGATGACATGATGTAGAGGGATAAATTCATGCAATATGATAATAACCCCATCTTGTTATCCTCGATTGCAACAATACTATACGTGCCTTGCTGCCCCTACTGTCACTGGGAAAGGACACCGCAAGATTGAACCCAAAGCTAAGCACTTCTCCCATTGCAAGAAAGATCAATCTAGTAGGCCAAACCAAACTGATAATTCGAAGAGACTTGCAAAGATAACCAATCATACATAAAAGAATTCAGAAGATTCAAATATTGTTCATAGATAAACTTGACCATAAACCCACAATTCATCGGTCTCAACAAACACACCGCAAAAGAAGATTACATCGAATAGATCTCCACGAGAGAGGGCAAGAACATTGTATTGAGATCCAAAAAGAGAGAAGAAGCCATCTAGCTAATAACTATGGACCCGAAGGTCTGAGGTAAACTACTAACACTTCATCGGAGGGGCTATGGTGTTGATGTAGAAGCCCTCCGTGATCGATGCCCCCTCCGGCGGAGCTCCGGAACAGGCCCCAAGATGGGATCTCGTGGGTACAGAAGGTTGCGGCGGTGGAATTAGGTTTTTGGCTCCGTATCTGATCACTTGGGGGTACGTAGGTATATATAGGAGGAAGAAGTACGTCGGTGGAGCAACAGGGGGCCCACGAGGGTGGAGGGCGCGCCCTAGGGGGGAGGCGCGCCCACCTACCTCGTGGCTTCCCTGTTGGTTGCTTGACGTAGGGTCCAAGTCTCCTGGATCATGTTCGTTCCAAAAATCACGTTCCCGAAGGTTTCATTCCGTTTGGACTCCGTTTGATATTCTTTTTCTGCGAAACTCTGAAATGGGCAAAAAACTGCAATTCTGGGCTGGGCCTCTGGTTAATAGGTTAGTCCCAAAAATAATATAAAAGTGAATAATAAAGCCCAATAATGTCCAAAACAAAAGATAATATAGCATGGAGCAATCAAATATTATAGATACGTTGGAGACGTATCACCAACCTCTGCCATTGAACAAATCGCTGTGTCCTTCCAAAAGTTCAAGCACAGTTGGGTTGTCATACTCATTTCCAAAGGTGCTCGTTATACTCATTACCGATGTACTAGACATGTTAGTGGTTTATTTTACGTCGGTTTTCCGACTGCCAAGAAAGGTTCTCAAAACTTTTGACGCCTACCCGCACCTTCTTTTGGACAAACAAAGAAACATGCACTGGTTCAAAATGTCTCAACGCTTGCAAAATAGTCTGCAAACCTAAAAATTTGGTGGTCTTGGGTTCAAAAAACTTTATGTTCACAATGATTTTCTAATTATGAAGTTTGCCATCAAAATTTTCGACATTCATATTTACCTTGGGTCCAATGGTACCACTATCGATACTCCACTGCAATTGCAAACACAACAACCAACCCATCTTTTCTTTAGAAAGAAGTCAACGAACAACTACCCTCCATCCTAATTGTCTCGTTTGTTTAGTAAATGATGGTCAATGTACTACCTTTTGGTTGGACTCTTGGCTACTAAACACTCTACTACGAAAAGCTTTCCCAAATGATAATTCAGAATGATGCCCGGGCTCATCTGCACCTGATGAATAGTAAAATAAAAAATAGCAAAAAATCAAAAAGAAATATGAAACTTTCTTGCATGCAAGATGCTTGAGTGCGTCGGGTGTGTTAAAAATTACATGGGTAAATGACATTTAAGGAGCTCGCGCCAAAAAAGACAAATTCGGCTATGAACAGTGTGTTTTTCAAATTTATTACAGACCCAAAATTTGTCTTTTTTGGCACGAGCTCCATGACAAACTCCACCAAATTTTCCACAGGCATCATACATTCGCCCATCTGGCACCACATAAAAAAATCTGTTTTTTTCTTGCTATTTTAAGTGATCTTGTAGTTCACACCCGGGAGCACTAGTCCTGGGTGCAGAATAGCCGCACTGTTTCCCAAACCTATGTTGCTTCCATGATAAGGTTTTTGTGGCCTAACCTATGTTGTTTCCATGGAGCTGGTTTTTGTTGTATCTCTTTTATAAGATTTCCCGAGTGGTAATCGAAGGATGATCATTTCCTCCTCCATAGGCGCCCTTCACTACCAAGAACGCCTACAACCTCATCATGTAGGAACCTCACATTGACTTTGATGCACACTCCATATGGACATGCAAAGTCCCATCGAAGTCGAGATTTTGTTTGCTTGGATCATCTTTAAGGACATGCTCAACACCAAAGCCAACCTACACCTCAAATACATCGTCAATGACTCCTCTTTCCCACTGTGTGACACCCCTGGCGAGGATGCTGGTCACATGGCGCTCCACTGCCCGGCTGCCTCGCAGATTGGTTACACCTCGCCATCAACTGACTCGTCTTTGTCAACCACAAGTGGAAAACCGTCTTGCCTGATGAGGGTGTCCTGGATGGGGGTCCCACACCACGTCATCCCCCGGCCAGGTGAACTGGGTCGAGGACCACCATTCCGGTTCACCAACGGGCCATATCAACGTGGACCATGGCCGTTAATTAGAAGGAAGGATCCCAAAGACTTGTCGCATATATACTCCAAGATACCTAGAAGTCGTATTTAATACAATTATCTTATATGTAATCGAGTAGGCTATAGCCCTAGACCCCCCCCCCCCCCCCCCCCCCGGGTACCACATCAACTGAGGGTGGGGCTCATAGATGACACACAATGATCTCTAGTAACCCGAACTGTACTTTGTACTCCACCCCAAATTAATACAACACAAGCAGGACGTAGGGTTTTATCTCTTAGGAGAGCCCAAACCTGAGTAAAACCGCATGTCTCTGATACCATCGCGTCAAGGCTACTAGCTTGAGACCCCTTACCTGAGATCTGCTGGAATCACTCCGTCACTTGATGGCCTCGACCACAATATTTGGCCTTCCGTCACCCTCATCATTCTATGGAAGATTTGGGACTCTCGTGATTCACTCACCTTTCGAGATGAAAGGCTCCTGGCCAAAGTCTCCATAAAAAACATAGTGCATGACATCTATATTTGGATTTTTCAGTTCAAAAGCTTAGGTTCTCATATATTTGCTACGATGCTCTGGAGGGCCACCCAGGGGGAGTGCAGGTGAGAAGAGACATCGGTGGGGCATATGCGGTGTTCCATAGTTTACCAAGGGTGGGAGTGAATTGGTTCACGTCGGCAGGTGACATGGATCTAGAGGTGAGCGGTGGAAGAGGAGAGAGGTTGTGCTTCACTGGATGGAGGTGGTATGGAGTGGGGTTGAACCCTGGAAGGAGAGAGTTTCCAAGATGCACGGGTGGTCGTTGTTGGGCTAAGATGAGGAGGAGAGGGATGGGGGAGACAAGATTGTGGAAGGCTAGATCGTGGGTTTTCACCTAGGAAATACAACCTTGATTGTCAGTCACCATCCAGAACTTTACTAGCATGTTCACACAGAACTAGCCTGCCAAAGGAGATGTGGCTAAAAGAGAGGGTCTAGCCTTTGCAGTGTTCCCCGACATTGATGAGACAGGGGACAGATGTTCTTCCACAAAGTCAGACCGAGCCAAAGCACGGTGCATCGCACAAGATCTGGTTGGCTTCCACCTTCCTGCACCACCCTACAATGGCTGCCACATCCAATCCACACATAGCTTGCTGGATGGGCATGCCCTGGCCACCATGTCAACTAACGACTAGCTACGCTCGGCCGCTACCAATGGTCGCAGACACCCACCGCATGAAAAGAGAAGGAGCACCGCCGACACCTTTGGGGTGGGCCTGCTCGTCACCATAGTGAAGGCCGTGGCAGCAGTGTTGAGGGTGAGGGGACTCGGGGCTGCAGCAAGGGGTTTCCCCTGGTGCCACATGAAAGGAACGGCTTGAGAGGGTTAGGTTTGTTTCTTCATCATACACCGCGCGGCATACGTCAGGAAAAGCCCATTAGATGTGTACGTGATATATATACGGAATAGCTTCACGCACGATGTTTTATGCACATCACGTGGACGATGCTAGGATCTCATGTTCCTTATTTATGGAGGGATTTCATCTAACAGTGGTTAGCTACTGTCGTGCACGTATCGGCCGGAAAAACGTCGGCTGCGTATAGCACTGCTCGTGTGGCTCTATATATATGGGTACTAATTTGTACAAGGCTAGAAAACTGTATCGACACATTATTGCATTTTTGTCAGGGAACTGTGATGTAAGAAACAATGGAGCACTATAGAGACATCACCCATCAGACCCTTACACCATCAGTAACATTTAGAGCAGCATGTCCTCGCGTCAATCCTTGCGGTACATAATCGGCATATACATATCGTGGCTATCCTAGCTATCTGTATGAACTAACTGTATACACACATCCAGTATACTACTATGTGTGTGTTGTAGAGGAATCACAAGAACAAGTATAGATGGAACCGAAATGGATGGATGGTTAGTGGTACATAGGATGTCAACTTATTTGTTGGAATTCTAGGCATTGGGAAATAGCTAGCTAGCCCATGGGGGTGCTTTTGTGGCTGCTTGTCAGCATTCATATTAGCATCCGTGTAACTGAGTCGTTGAATGGTTCAGGAACGGGTCCGATCGACGCATGCAGACTGCATGCGGAATCTCATCGTCGGGCTCCTCCGCTCCTGTGTTGTATGAGCTTGGCCACAGCTAGACACACCTAGGCTGTAAGATACAAGATTTGTGAGACCAGCGAGTCATGCCAGCTCAATCCAAGGTTCTTGCGTAAGATACAGGGCACTAACCGTTTTGTAGGAGTACAGTGCATTAATCATTGTTTTCAGCTAGTTCTAGTTCAGAAGCTTATCACACTCTAGCCTAGCTAGCTCTTTTAACTTCGCTTTTATGCTCAGCATGCTAAATTTCTACAGAATTAGCAGCTATAATCTCGTGAGATTGTGAACAAACAGGGATGGATTTCATTTTCATATCCTTTTGCTTCTTCGTCCAACTTTATAGTTGTTCCTGACCCGACTCATGCGCGAAAGGTTCCTCTGATTTTGCACGAGTCGAGGAGCTAGCTCAGGTGAAATATACGTGCAATAAGAATCACGGGCCAATTGTGATGAAAAGTTGTAGCTGAGCTACTCTTTCCGAGCACCACTGAGGTACAATTGCTGAGGTATGAGGCCACACCAGCGCGTGCGCCACACTTAAGACGACCCAATGCTCGCAACTGGCTACGGTTCCTGCAGGGTGTGCAGCAAAATCCTTGATAAAACTAATGCTGGTTTGTCATGTTTTAAAATTCTCTCACCTAGACCTCCCTCATCCCACTCAAGCATTAAACTTCCGTTAGGAAAGTAGATTTTCCTTTACTGAAAAAGCACATCATGCCCAAAATCGCTATGGATAATTTTACTAGGGAACAATGTGATTTGTGAAAAATTACAGACAAAGTTCCACGTAGAACTTTCTTTTATATATGAAGAAAAAAGTAAGAAGCTTTCCTTAGTGATCGATCCACATCTCAACTAGTACTTCCTCTGTTCCTAAGTTGATTTAAAAACAGAGGTAATAGAATATTCCTAAGTTAATTTAAGGTTTGCCCATGACTACAAACCTAAAAATGCCAGTAAGCTTTGTGTCACACAATGTACGTAGCGGAGTTAGTGGATGGCATGCCTGAGTGAGAAGGCAAACAAAAAGAAATGGAAAGTTCCATTCGAGGTCGAGCTCCACTATACCCATAGAGTACTATCTCCTCAATTTCTTTCATTTTGTACAAGGGAGATATCATATTTTTTTGTGCCTTTCCCTCCACCCCACCCCACCCCCCCCCCCCCCCCCCCCCAGGCACCCGGGCGACACGGGGGTGAATCCCTAACTTTGGGACAAGCAACCCCTACCTCTTTCCTCCTCCCTTCGCCGCCATGAGATTTGCCTGTGTGGCTGTACGCGGTGGCGGGGTGTCCCTGCATACTCCCCTGCCCAGGTTGCGTGCCCCACCCTTCGCTCCAGTCGATGACCACCCCTCTTTACCAACTTCATCCGGCATCAGTCTCCCTCCCGGATTTGGATGCTGCGGCGGCGGCCATGGTGGCACGCCGTCCATGACGCGCTCCGTGAGCGACCTATGATTCGGCTCCTGCCAGGCAGCCATGGTCGCCGCCTTCCTCAGATTTTGGTTGGTGGCTGGTGGCCCTTTACTCTGCCCGGTGGGAGACAGGCAAGGGGTTCTGACCCCTTTACTCGGTCTGGTGGTGCCGATCCCACTCTCAAGCTGCCAGATCTGGCGTCTTAGGGAGCCATCGGGTTTGGTTCCTTGCCAAACCTGGCCTATTTGAGCGTTGCCAGGTTTCTTTTTGCCTTCATGGTTGTCGTGGCGGCTTTGGTCGTGTCGACTGGGGTGGTGCCAGGGCGTGTTTGTTGAGTTGGTGGAAATGCTTGTGGTGGGTGGATGCCGGGGCAGCGGCCACAGTTTGTGCGGATGGTGTGCACTAGTTCTGGTGTATTCGACAACTTCGGTCGTGTGGTCAGCGAAGTTTCAGTGGGTGTGCACTAGTTTTGGTGTAGACTGTTGCCCTCCACCTGTGGTTCTGCCTGCCGGTTTGATCCAGCCATGGTGGCTTCACCTCGACGGCTCATGCTCTTCTATCCTTGTGGTTGTGTGTGGGGTGTGGGACGGGGGGAAATTTTTGGCCATCGGTGGCCACGAGAATGTCGGTTCCATTGTCTTGGAGTTGGTCCCATTCTTGGAGGCCTCATTGAGATCCCCTCCCGCCGTCCTCTTCGTCACCCCCCCTTGGGGTGAAAGTCCAGGTTCCCTTGAGGATGGCGGGGGTGGGTAGACGTTGTTCCCCTTCCTGGAGGCGTTGTGTAGGGTACGCAGTGGTGTGGATCGTGCTTCCCTGCTTGTTGAAGGCAAGTGATGGCAAAGACTTTTTCAGTGTTCTTCATCTTCTCCTCGCATTCTTCAATTTCTGGTGGCACTCTTCAGGTTGCGTCTAGATGTATAGTTTCCCAGTGGGTGAAAGTGAGGTCGTGGGACCCCAACGGTGGTCGTGCTATCCTCCCTCATGCCTAGGATGCCAGTCTGTTTCTCCATTCAGCCGTCGGGTGAGCACTCTGCCTTTCGATGATACAACACCCTTCGAGCCAGGGCAAGAGGATTGTGGTCCTTCTCGGAGGCAGAAGCGATTGGCTTGTCGGTCTTGGCATGTTCTTTTTTTACGGGAAGATTACTCTATTAACTCAAATAACGGTTACATCATCTGCTAGGAATTTAACAACGAAGCTAGGAGGTGCCTCGGCCCAAACAGAAGGTCGTTCACACATCCCGATCTAGCTAATTCATGAGCTACTACATCGGACTCTCTAAAACAATGCTCAGATGTAACCATCCCGAAATCACACAAGATATTCCTGCAGTCATCCAGCACCGGCGCTGCCGTCATTGAACGGCCTTCATTCTTACCAGCAGTTGCCCAAATTGTGCTATTGTCCATCCTTACCAGCAGTTCAGTGCAGCCCAAACTTAGGGCCAGCTTCAATCCTTCAAAAAGTGCTGCTGCTTCGGCAACAACAACATCAGCCACATGTTCAAGCCTAGCTGTAGAAGCCATGATGAAATGACCTTTATGATCTCTTGTAATTGCTCCACAAGCACCGGAGTAGGTAATGAATTGTTGCTTATCGATGTTGGTGTCTTGCTACCCCTCACACCCCTTGTTGGTGTGACTGCTGCTCTAGGCGTTTAGCCTTGGTGGTTTAGGCTAGGCTCCTTTTTCTATCTTGGGTTTGCCTGTATCACTGCTAGGTTGTAAGCTGGTACAACTCTTTGTATCTTTGTTGTTTCTTGTTTCTTTTGTATGTAACTGTTTTATTGTAATCCCGCCGGTTGATGGTATTCTTAATTCAAAGTCGGGCTAGGTTCAAGCCTTTTCTCGGGGCTCGGCCTTATGCCTTTTCTCTAAAAGAAATTATACCATTTTATAGAGAATGCAGCTTTGAGAATTCTCGAAAGAAAAAAATTAAACATCATCCACCATATCTTACACCATAATAAAGAGCTTCGCCAGGTGGCGCGTCTTGGTGGCAGCGAGGGGAAGGAGGTTGGGGAGCGTCAGATGGAGGAGGGTCACCCGGCCACCGCGCGGAGGCAGCGTAGACGAGCGGACAGTGTTGATCCTTTTTTTAAGCCGAGTTGAAACTGGCTGATCTTAAGTGAGTTGATAGCCAAAATTTCAAGTCGGATCAAAGAAAACTTTGAAATCATTATAGGATTAATACAACACCTGATGCATGAACTAAATAGAGGTGAAGCAAGAGGATGGCCTTTGATGCTTGAGAGTGTTGATTGTAAGAGGTGTAATAATTGCCCCGTAGGCATGGCCAATTCACCGAGCATTGCCATGATCCAACTGTAATTTTGGCAGCTGTTGCCTCCTAGCATTTTTTGGACTTGCATTGCTATTTTGGCATATGACCCGATCTCATAACGACATCAATGTCTTCCAGAGATCTCACCTATTTGTTGGGACAATGCGGAGGGCCACCCTGGAGATGCGCACATAGGAGGGTGGGCAGGGTGGGACATCGGTGAGTCATATGTGGTACCAGATGGTCTAGCAAGAGTGGGAGTGAATACGTTCACACTAGCAAGTGACATGGATCTAGGGTGTGTGCTGGGTGAGGAGAGATGATGGGCTTCACCGGCTGTAGGTGGTAGGGAGGTGGGTTGATCCCTGCCACCCTGGAACGGGAGTGTGTAGGTTTTGCCGGCGCTCATTGGTGAGCTAGGAGGGAGAGGAGAGGGTTGGCGGGGAGAAGAGTGTGGTACCCTATATCATGATTTTTCACCTCACTACTGCCGGCACATCTGATCTGTACACATGATGCCTCTCCCAGTGATCGTACACACCGCCGCACGAACTTGAGAAGGAGCACCATCGACACTTTTGGTGTGGGGCCAATGGGTTTCCGCTGGTGCCACGTGGAAGGAACAACTTGAGAGGGTTATATCTGTTTTTCCATCAGCTGTTGCATGTCGTACATCAGGAAAATCCCATTAGGATTGTATGTAATATATCTGGGCATTAACTTGTGCAAGGTTGCAAAACTCAATCGACACATTTATTTCGTTTTTGTAAAGAAACTGTAATACGTCTATGTCTGGAACCGGGATTGAGTTTGTGCTAGGATGTGGAGTATGAGAAATCACGGAGCACTGACCGAATATCATTCATCACACACCTTACACCACCAATAATATTTACAGAAGCATGTCCTCAGGTCAGTTCTTGCGGTATATAATAGCCATCATATCTTAGGCACTGGTATCCTAGCTATCTATATGAACTAACTGTATACACACATCCAGTCTACTACTATGTGTATGTTGTAGAGATATCCCAAGAGTAAGTATAGATACAACCGAAATGGAAAGATGGTTATTGGTTCGTAGGATGTCAAACTTGTTACTACGTAGTTGGAATTGTAGGCATTGGGAAATAACTAGCTAGTCAATGGCTGGGATTTTGTAGCTGCTTGCCAGCATTCATATTAGCATCCATGTAGCTGAGCCGTGGAGAGGATCAGGTACGGGTCCGCACACCTTGTGGTGTATGAGCTTGACCACGACACACCCTGGCTGAAAGATACAAGATTGTCATCCGTGAGACCTGAGAGTCATGCTAGATCGATCCAAGCTTTTTCCATAAGGTACAGTGCATTAACCATTTTTTTAGGGGTAAAGTGCATTGATCGTTGTTTTTAGCTAGTTCTTGTTCCGCGTGCTAAATTTCTCTACAGAATTTGCAGCTCTAATCGTGAGATCGCAAACAAACAGGGATGGATTTCATTTTCATATACTTTTGCGCTTTTTCATCCAACTTTAGCGTTGTTCCTCACCCGTCTGATGCATGAAAGGTTCATCTGATTTTGCTTGAGTTGAGGAGTTAGCTCAGGTGATGTGAATATATATGCCTGAAGAATCACGGGCGAATTGTGATGAAAAGTTATAGTTGGGCTACATTTTCCGACCACCACTCAGGCGTAAGGCCACACCAGCGTGTGCGTGTGTGCCAGACGACCCAATCCTCGTAACCGGCTACGGTTCCTGCAGGGCGTGCAGCAAAATCCTTGCTAAAACTGATGGTCGTTCGTCATGTTTTAAAATTCTCTCACCGCAACCTCCCTCATGCACTCAGTTTATAGCGTTAGAACCACCTCGTCTTGACCTTCCACTCCCCCTAGAGTTTGTAGGGCTCTGTGCGACATGGACATTGTTGACGTTCTTGCATTAAACCTTCATTAGGAAAGTAGATTTTCCTTTACTGAAAAAGCACATCCTTCCTGAAAATCATGTGGATAATTTTACCAGGGGAGAATGTGATTTTGTGAACATTTGTAAATAATTCCGCATAGACTTCCCTTTCTATGAAAAATGGGAAATGCTTACCTTCAGCCGGCGGATCGCTCACGTGCAATCCGCCACCTCCTCTGTGTGACGCGTGTATGCGTGTCTTTTGCGTCTATCTTTCTGCAACATTGTGTGTGTTGCAAAATTGCCTTTCCGCAACAACAACCATGTTGTAAAAAATAAAGACGAAAAAAACTAGAAATATTTTCTGCAACATTGTTTGTGTTGCAATCTTTTTCGCAAAAACACCCATGTTGCAAAAATAGTGAAGAAAAAAATTCTGCAACATTACCTATTGCAAAAGATTTCTGCAACATAATATTTGTTGCAAAGTATTCCACAACACTACCCTTGTTGCAATGATGAAAACAACGTTGGACGCTCGATGGTTGTACATCTGACGGTTGGCGAGGCGGCGGATCTTTTAGAAAGATCCGCCAGCCGATGCGTAGCGCGGCCCATGAAAAATGGCAATAAATTTATCTTAGTAATCGATCCACAGCTCAACAATCACTCCCTCTGTTTCTAAGTTAATTATTTAAGAACCAAGGTAGTAGAATATTTATTCCTAAGTTAATTTAAGGTTAGCGCATGACTACAAATATAAAAACGACCGTAAGCATTGTGTCACACAATGTAGAGGAGTTAGTGGAAGTGGAGTTTCTCAGCCCGAGATCAAATGAGCTCGGATGTACAGTAAAATCGAAAAAAATAAAAAAATGAATTTATTTTACAAACATTGACAAATGTTCTAAGAGGTTGCAAATTTTCATTATGGAATCACATTCCTGGAAGGCGCGGGAAAAAACAAAATCGATACCCCAAAAATGATACTTTCGAAAGCATTTTAGAGCACTTGTTTTATTTATTTTTCCATGACTTCCACAAATGTGATCTCATGTTGAAATTTTTCAAGCTCTTTGAACATTTGCCAAAAAAATTCACACAAACAATTATTTGTTTTTGATTTTTTTTCAATTTTACTGTTCACCCAAGCTCATTTGAGCTCGGGCTGAGAAGGTGACTTTCCGGAGCTAGTGGATGACATGCCTGAGTGAGAAAGCAAGCAAAAAAGAATGGAAAGGTCCATTCTAGGTCGAGCTCCACTATACCCTTTATCCTAGGCGTCTACTCGTGTCATGATCTGTGTGGCACATGACAACCTCCTGACAGTGCTAGCATCATTTGCCTCGTGATAAAACTCTTGTAATTTCAAAGGATATATGTGCATCAGTCGTTGGTTCCCGATTCTTTTGAAAATCTTATCACACTCTTGCTCATCATTTATTCTGACTAGTAGAATGCCCGTGCGTTGCCACGGGCTAACAAAATATATGCACAACAAAAAATATGCTACTAAAAATGTATATACAAAGAGAAATGTCATGTGATATGGGAGTGATAGACAATTGACATGTGATGATATTTCATACTTGTGATGCGGTAGATAAATGCATCTCCTCGTCATCTTTCTCTTCCCCTCCCTATCTCACTATCTTTTCTTCTTGGTGTGTTTCTCATGGGGGCAAGCATAATCATTGATATGAATAGTCATGAAAATATCAGATCACTACAACCAACAATCTATCATCTGCTCCAAAATTGACACCTATGCTTATCATACATACCAGAAAAAACAACTACAACGTTGCAGTCAAAACAAAATTTTGAAAGAGTATTAATGGACCGGGCATTGACAAAATGATTCTGTTAGTGTAACGCAGACCAAATGACATGGCACACACACCAATCTATTCGGGAGGGTTACATTAATCAGACAATTTGTTCAGCACATGGTAGCTATATAAATAGTCCAAATATCATTCATGTTGACAAAAATTAGCAATGCTCACAGCTACATACGAAATTGGCCAGAGACAATTTTCTAGCATCTTCTATTTTTACACAGCGTCACATGCCAAGTTTCCAAAGATTGAACTTAATAAAGACATGCCTTCACGTCCATGCATGAGCTTTAGTATCGATCTGCCCAATAAATTGCTCCGATGCTGGCGACGAATCTTTCGTTCGAGCTTCTATAGCCCCTCCGCTGCACAGATCAGGCCGTCTCCACTCACTCGCCTCATAGGCAGCAGCTGCTCCACGTGTTGATCCACTCATACTCACTCCCCTCGTAGGAATACTGAACCATAAAAATATTTTCAGAGTATCAGGATTGTATCATGAATTATGTTCACTTCTATCAACACCTCAAGACACAAAGCTTTTGTGTTTGGTAAGAAAATTCAGCAGATATGAAGGTAAAATGAAATCATCAATATAATTCCCACCTAGACTACTGCATGGAACATACATGAAATGTCACGGAAACTGTTGAAACTTACTTCTCTGGAACAATAATACAGAGCGTTCAATACTGACTTGCACATAATACGCAATTAGCACGCAGGTTTCATCCAGTATGCAGATGTGGCGAACAGGAGCACGTACTTGGACAGAGCATACCGCATGGGGGCGAGGCTCCAGTCCAACACTTCCCCAGCCCTCCGATTTTATTACAGTACTTTGTATGTCATAGGTGGCCTTTATTCACACGTCTAGTACTATTTTTCATTGACACAGATGATATCTTAAATAAAACTTCCTAGACTATTACCTCAAATACAAGCTCCTTTCATTCATATTTGTGGAGCACTTCTCAAAATATACCAAAATCTGAAAGTAACTAAATCACAGTATTTAACCTATTTTATCTTCTTGGCAAATGAAAGTATAGCTATAGCTTTGTATCAAAAGTGACAGAAGAATTCAACAGCAGTACATTAACTGAGACCTCGAGTATGGGAAGTGTTTCTGTCCAAGTACACACACACACACAGAGAGATATATATCTTGGGAGAATATTGCCTTGAGGCAAGCAAATAACAAATTATAAATTACAAATTTGACAAGCATGTTGGTTGATATTTAAACAGGGTAATAAATAAACCAAGATGTGAGACTATTCTATGGTGTACCTAATCAAAAATAAAATCCTTTGTGATTCAGTTTTATATATGTAACTGTAGAAAAATATTGACATCCGCAAGAGATTAAAAAAAGCACCATGTCATACCTACACGTATTTGATTGGTTCCCATGTTCTATCCACCTTCCCATTCTCCACTAATTCCTCCTTCAAGTCTCCATCTTCAGACTGAATTCAATCATATCTGAAGCTCATGCATCCTCCTATTTGTATTGGTCTTCGTATGGTCTTCCTACCTTTTGTATTGCCTGCATTTATAGCACAGATCTAAATTTTGCAACCAAGATTTGAGTTCCCAATTAATATGATGTGTTACAAATTTTGTAGAGTACTAATAATTTCTAACGACCATTGTTGGCTTTGCTTTCTTCTACTCGGAAATACCAGAGCATCTTACAAAAATGAGGCTTTCCAATACTACTCTTTACAAGTTTAATCCAAGAAGCTCCACGACCAATTGTAAAGAAAAAGGACAACCAAAAATCAATTTACCCGCACTTTACCAAATTTGGCAAAAATACTCTTTGAAGTCCTCCCTTAAAACTATTTCTTTATGAAGCCGAATCTACATGATTCTATTCTGCAAGAGACACCACTCTTAAGAGAAATAAAATAAAATAGGAACTTAAGAGGTCATCTGGCAAGACATAAAAAAACAATGACTACCATGCAGCAAAAATAGCATCAAGACCAGGTGCGAGTTCACACACCCTTATGATGATCTGGTATAGTTCCTAGGGCTGAAATTAGGGAGGAATTTGCAGTAACATTAAACCTGAGCATGCTTACCAATGAGGCGTTGATACAAACTGGATTCTGTCCTGTGCATCTCACTCTTCCAATAAGAAACGTAAAACCAACCTAGAATAGCATATCCGCATAGTCAGGGTAAGACCGGAATCCAAATGCAAGAGGATCAGCGCATAACTTTATGCCCAAAAACAAACATGTCATCCTTCTGTTGTTAGTATCAACTACGTACAGATTATTATACAAGATTTCCATTGCCCTGAACATTAGTACAAGAGACGAAAAGGAAACCTATAAACTAAGAAGATTTCCACAATAAACAGAAGCAGCTACTACTATGCATTATATCCCACAATTAATTTATGATGCTAGCGAAGCTGTACAGGAGCCCAAAAGGAAACCTATAGTATTAAGTGCAGACTTCATCTGAATAGCCTTGCTTGTTCGGCGTTCCTAGTTATTGTGCAGACTTTAATCCTAATTTAACCGACCTCATCCGGGTCTCGAATCAAATGTACCACAGCTCAAAGAGCCGCAAATCTATAGATATACTAAAGAGCGGCAGCTTTCTTTGCTTCAGCCTTCTGCCCTAAAATATCAAGCGCCCATTGCCCTGAACATTAGTACAAGAGACGACTTTGAATATATCTTCCGCCCTAAAGATATATTCAGTGTTCTGCTTGCTTCAAGCTCTGAAAACAACACGGACGCCACAACACATGATAGTGAGGATTTACTGAACCACACGTGCAGCATTTAAAAGGTGTGCATTACCACATCATCATTTATCTAAAATATGATGGCCACATATAGTTTAGTAGTACAACATAGAGAAAAGCATACATGTATTTTAGAGCTGGAAGGAATCACAGAAGCATGAGCATTGCTCGTAGACTATAAATCCAAAGCCACAAAAAATCTCAAGAACTAAATGAAGTTGGTCTGACATAGCTTCTAGCTGAGTAGCCAAGGTCTAGGATTTGAACCTCAGGCTGGTGACAACGGCAGAATCCAAGTCATTCCAATGGCACAATGGATCTGAATCAATGAACGACGCTGACGATGGATCCCTACATCACAATGAACAGATGCAGATGTTTCAGTCGGGACTGGGGGTGCATCAAGAACTTAGGAATTTGAGCAAATGTGGGTTGATGGAGATGTGAGGAAGCATGTATAACTGGTTACTACCTTGTAGAACTTGTGCTAGGATCTAGATAACACCGGCTTCTGAAGGTCTTCAGGGTGCTGAGCTGCAGGTCTTCAGGGTTTATAATGCCAGCCAGAATTTTCAGCCTCTCTGTGTAGGGCACGTTGTTGTCCCCCGGGAACCCCTTGACCTTCTTCGTTTCCTCATTCATCACACTCTGCATAACCATGAACTCATCAGAAATTTGTTCAGGCGTACTCAAAATGGGTTATATTATGATGCCATTGAAATGCAATTAATTTGGCTTACCTTGATGCTGTCCTTGAGCCGAGGAGAAATCTCCTTGTCAAAGCTGTCGAATATCTACAAACACAGGACCGGGCTTACACCGTCGCCGTCGTTCTCACCGAACATGGTAGTGGGATAGGTAGGCAACTGTACAGATCATTTAATAACCTCTTGAGCTCAGACCAACAAATCATTTTTCTCAAAAAAATGTACTAAGCAATCAACACTACTTGGTTAAGTAGGTGAAGAAACATGAGAAAATTACCTGAACGCTCACAATGAGAAGCGAAGGGAAGGAGTTATGGGGATTCAGCGACGGGAGCGCAATGTGGCACACCTTCCTTGCGCGGGCAAACATGTCTGCTTCAATCGGGGTGTAGGGGGACTAGTTTGGGGCTAGGGATTTCCTGTTGTCTCTGCAATCAATTTCGAAAGATTCAGTCAGGCATCCAGATAGAAGATATACACAGTGGATGAATGCATATCAGGAGTCTCAGTAACATTGCTTCTTACTTGAAGAGGCCTTTCCCCCTCTGACTCTGAACACCGACGGCTCGAGGACCGACCAGCAGCCTTCCGACGGTTTCTCGTCGGTCGAATACGGCAGCCTCAAGCCCGCTCTCGGCGGGTACAGGTACTTCGCCGAGCCAGCTGAATTTATCGTCAGTTTTGTCAGCAAAGCATAAACGAAATGCTGATGAACAATTTAAATGGTACTGCTGGATAAGTAGATGAAAGTGCTGTTGTTGACTCACTCATTTCGGTCATTTCATCGCCCTCGTACGATCTCCTCTGGAAGGAGAGCCTGACGATGGCCGATTTCTTCCTCGGGTGGTGCGGGCTGAACCTGGCGACCGACATCCTCCGGACCTTGTAGCTCGGGACCAAGCCCTGGAAAGGCCGAGGCGAGCACGACGCCGCAGCCTGCCGTTCTTTCAGGCTACCAACAACAACAGGAGCAGCAGCATCCGGATCTTCGCTTTTCACCGGGGGTCGGAGGAGTCACCATGGCACGCCTCCACGTCCACCAAGCACACCGCGTCCTTGCACGGCGACGCGTTTGTGCCGCCAGCAACGTCTTCCGGGAGACGGGGAGAGGATCTGGATTTACACGGATGGGGAGCATCTGATGCTGAGTACACTGCGAGCCTGAAACTGCACTGCAGGGCATGAGAAACCGGGCGAGCAGAATACCTCCACTGACGCTGGAGTAATCGTTGTCGTCCTTGGAGCCGGCCGAGTCTCCCAACATGCTGAAGGAGTCGTACCACGCCTCATCGCAGATCACTGCAAAAACAAAACAAAAATCAGGGGTCTAGTCGAGCACGTTGGCGCCGGCCGGAGAAAATGAGGCAAACAAACATCAGCGGCATCTCCAGCTAAATCAAAGGAGAAATCTCTACTACCTGGTGGCTGGTGCTTGATGGATGCAAAACTGGGTGGATGGATCTCGCAGCTGGCGGACGGCCATCCTTCAACCTGGCTCGGCTTGTGAGGATGGCGGCGACGGTTGTCAGCCCGCGTGGCCTAGGCTACGGGGTGAAAACAGTGTCACGACGCACGAGGACAGTGAGGCACGGGCGCTCTGGTTGGGGCTCGACAGTGTTGAGCAGCCTGGATCTGAGAGAGATGGTGCCACAGAGAGGAGATGAGTGATCACGACGCCCAACCGTGGCCTGGGGCAAGGCCTTGACCGGCGTGCATGGGCTGGCGGCGGCGCATGGAGAGCAGGCGGCGTGCTTGGGCCGGCGGCACCTGGAGGGCTGGTGCCGTCGCGGAGGAGCGGCTGTAGGCGAGGACCGGAGGAGGTGGGGAATGGGGTGCGGAGTGCGGAGAGGCCGGCGGCGGACACGTCTCGGCGCATCGTGCATCCTGCTGTCCCTCGTCTCTTCCCTTGTGCGGCGGCTAGGATTTGCGGAGGGAGAGCAGCCTCGTTTGTGCGAGGGGGCTTCGCTCCCTGGTTCGGGCGATGGGTTGTCGGTCGATTTTTTTTTCTTAGGTGCGAGGGGATCGTGGAAGGTGGGAGGAGGACGAAAAAAAACCTACGAAAAAAACCGAACGAAAGTGGGGGGACGAAAATTAACCGGCGGAGACTATCAACTGCTCCATTAGAAGTAGAGATTAATTTCGTAAAATTTGTGCATCTGTCGGTGCCAACGTGCTCAGGTCCACGACTCATGGCCGCTTCTACCTCCTCCAACCTTGTCTTCGCACCAGCGTCCTGAATGAGCTTATCCCCTCACTTGCTGCCTCACGGTCTTGGCACGAAGATTATGCTTGGGATATATGAAGTACTCCCTCATATGGATCGGAGCGAGTAGTTTAATTTGGCATCAATAGAAATAGTCGAGATATGTGAGGAGCTGGTAGGATTCACATGCTCAAATGAGGACGCAAAAAGAATAATTAGTGGAGGGATCGTATTTCTCTTTTTCTTGCAGGTAGGGGAAGATCACATAGACTCCATATCACGCCCTACACTGTGAGTATTAAAGCACTTCATGTCCTGTGAGTAATTAAAACACTTCATGTGACGCCCTACACCTTCACTAGCATTTAGAGCAACATGTCCTCCTGTTGATCCGTCAATATATAAACGGGACTCATCCACACTTTTCTTTTTAGAAAAGAAGGAGGACCCCCGGCCTCTGCATCTAGACGATGCATGTAGCAACTTTATTAATTATGCACACAAGACCTTACAAAGTCATACAACAGTAAGACTAAAGCCACCGTCTGCCACTACTCCTATACAGTTGATGAAGGGATGCTGATAGTCTGGGCCTAATACCAAATAGATCTCACAGCCAAACCTAACATCTAAGACCTGAGGTCCCAACCAGGACGCCTGCCAGGTATGGGGCACCCACCAGTCCGGCGCACTCCTCAACCAGGACGCCTGCCGGGTATGAGGCCGCCGCAGCCACCTGCCACCAATCCATCTTCAGATTTGTACTACTGCATCTACCTTGCCCGGTCTAGCTGCCGTCGAAGCCACCACGGCGCCAGACAGCGTTACCCTCCTGCGCAAGTCCATCATCGCACATCAGACGCCTCATCTCCAGAGCGCCATGCCATCGAGATCTGTCATCATCAATGTGCATGATGAAGCACCGCTCCACCAAAAACGTCGTCCACTGGTCCCTCGAGCCCGCGTACACCTCCAAGAAAGACGCCCCCAAGGGGGAATGACACAAACGCGCTGCCGTCTTCTGATCCATCGATCTAGGGTTTCCCCCGGAGGTAGCAGAACGTAGTCTAGAACTTCTCGACGGTGATGCCTTCAAGAAGGGAACGACACCGTATAGCGCCGCCACCGCCGGCTTTGGCATCTAGCCAAGAGCAAGTTTTCACCCAGATCTGCTCGAAGAACTCCATCTGCTTCTTGTGCACGGACCGCCGCCTTCTCTGTCGAAGACTAGACCAAGGATCCAGCTGTCGCTGTCATATCCATGTAGCCAGCACCGGGAGATGATGACACTCTCCCTGTACTAGATCTAGCACGAACCGAAGCAGATCGAGTCGGAGACGATGATGCCCCTAGATCTCTGGCAGACCAGCGAGCCGCCGGCCCCGCCGCATCCAGATCGCCGGCCACGCTGGGCTGCCGCCACCCCCGCGCCGTCCAGGTCGGAGAGGGAGCCGCCGACCGCGCACAGGGGCCACCACCGCCTGCACACGCCGGAGCTCTGCCGCGATCCCAGCGCCCGCCACCACCTGCCGAGGCCCGCCGCCGTGCGCCGCATGACCCGCCACCGCTCGCCGAGTTCTTCCACCTCACGCCCGACCGCGAGCGCCGCAAGACGTTGCCGCCTGCCGCCTAGATCCGTCGCCCATGGAGGAAGGGGAGTCGGGAGAGGAAGTCCCCCGCCACCGCCGTCTGCCACGCGGGTTTCACCCGGCGGCGGCGCGAGGAGGGGAGGAGGAGTGGGCGGCGGCGGCGCCTAGGGTTAGAACGCCCCCGAGTCGCCTGGACTATCAATTAGCTAGTATATTGTATATACACATCCAAACTACCATGCGTGTGTTAGGTTTAATCTTGACTAGGTTAATTAGGTTAATCGTGATCAAGGTGGACGGTGACTAGGCTGCTGTGTAGTAACGTATTGGAGTCAACTTCGTGTACTAGCAGGAGTCCAGGAGTCCGGTTTAGGACTTGCGTGTCCACGTGTTTAGGGTGTAGTTCTTGTGCGAGTAGGTTTTGGAAACTTGGGTCGGTTGGTTCAGCATATATATATATATATACTAGTAGAATGCCCGTACGTTGCCACGGGTTTTTGAAATATTTTGCTGGAGTAATATAAACATAATGCATGTTAAACTTCACATGCTAGAGAAAAGATAACACGAACACAATCGGGTAATAATTGAAGTACACTTTTCATGCAATGTAAATTGATAACAGAAAGGCAATTTGAAGATGTATACATATGACTGATTATCCAACTAAATTTTTTTACAAATTAAGATCTACTTGATGTGCTTAAGAAATTCTCACAATATCAGAAATATTGTTTTTAGCTCCATTTGCATAATATTTGAGTGAGTATAATAAAAACTTCTTTCTCGACTCATACCCATTCCGCACAAGCAATATTATCTAGTTAGCACAAATACTTCACGTCAAATGTCTTAAAATATGTAATAGAGAGTACTCATAGTACAAACCGGATGAACAATTCTTTACCATCCCACCAGAGCATAAAATAAAAAGTAAAATAGCCGAACACATCCCTGCCATTTCCTAAATTAATTTTATCTTGAATATAGTGATAAAAAAATGCATGTATTTTGAATGTTATGATAATGAAATATATAAATTTACCAGTCTATACTCGTTGGAATACCAAGCGGAAATAACGCTGTCATCTAGATACATCTGAATGCCCGTGCGTTGCCATGGAACAACAAATTTAATACATTAATAAAAAAATCATTTTAATTCACAACATGTCACTTGCAGCTTATGATTTATTTGCAACAAATATCATTATGTACACGCTAACACGTATATTATCTAGACAAAATCCATGACTGCATTCAAATTTGAGGTGGTATAATTTTATGACACATAACACGTATATTATCAATTTAATTTGGTGGTCAAAGTTAAATCACACAGAGAGTGTATACACGCTACTTTTCTTACAAAATTTGATCTATGAATACATCTTCTCTTCCCCCCTGCAATCCATCTCCTCAGCTTTGCCGCAAGCTTTTTTTGCAATAAAAGCCACACTTTAATAAGAAAATGAGAAGTACATCATTTGGTAATAACCACACATTCAACAATGGACTTGAATGCCGCTAACTCTGCTCTGCACTACAACGGGATCTGCCTTTGCCATACAAGACGCTTCCAGCAACATCACAACAAATGCTCTGTCAGCTAACAATCATAGAAACATCTGTCATAATGGTTAAATGGTGCTTTTGTTGACACTTGTATACATATCGTCGCCATATTTCAATGGGCATACACTTCTTGCCATGTGTTACATCAAAATATATGACCGCAACATCTGCTCTCCTTCCCCTCCTTCCCCTCCTTCCGTCTGCCACCAAGACAGGGACCTAGACTTTGTGCTGCTCTTATTGATTTAATGAAAAAAGTTATTTATCTCTGTAGAACACAAATGCTTAGATAGCATCTGCATGTCAGGGAAGGATAATGTGGCTTGGATAGCATCTGCAAGTTAGGGAAGAATTATGCGACCGTGTAATATTTGGACAGGAACAAAAGTCATGAAAACATAAAAGTAAAGTCCATGAAGACACAAACGATATAGTCTTATCACTTCTCAGGTTTTAACTTTCTTATTAGTGTACCAAATTGGCTCAAATATCTACCTATAGTCTGAAAAATAAGAATGTACGAGATCACGCAATCAAGATGGAGGTTGTCATGCATTTTTCTCTGTGCAGATCATCAACATGAATACACAGGTACATAAACAGAAAAATGATGAAATGGAACTTATTCAGCTGATTGGTCTTAGAGCATTGTATAAAATTGATACTCCCTCCGATCCATACTACTTGTCTCAAACAGATGTATCTAGCATTGATATACATCTAGATACATCCGTTTCAGCGACAACTAATATGGATCAGTGGGAGTAATAGATCATGCAGTCAAGGGAACAATGGACAAAGCACTAAACATTCCTTGGGTGCTCACACACTCGACAAGTGGACGGTACTCTTAAATAACTATGATAAAGGGATTTCATCCAAAAATACTATGTTGCAGAAGATTTTCTGGAATATCAATCTAAAGGAGCTAAATTATCAAAGCTATAGAATGATTGGCTCGATATCTTGTCTACAATTTAAGATTAACAATTATTTGACAGTTTCTCATCAAGCGGGGCTTTAAATACTGATTGTTCCATTCTTGACGTGGAGTTCAAACGGCGCAGTGAGAATTTCTACTCAAAAATTAAGATGACGTATTGACATGCAAGTTCAATTTAAAGGTTAACTTTAATGCCAACCATAAATCGACTGGAAGTGCATCTACGCATGGATGTTATGGAGCTTTCAAGTAGTAACAATAAAGTGCAGAGATAATAGTGTACCTCTAAACGTAAGACCATCCAAGTAACAATATTTTTGTTGTCAGTACAAATGCAGTTGATGTTGCCAAAATAATTCATCTTCTTGGTCCATAAAAGAGGAGAAACTTAACACCAAAACATCTTATCATAAGTGATCCAAGTTGTTTTCTTGCGAGAGTGGGAATTCTTGGAATATCCTTTAACCAAATAGTTCGAAATGGACATCACTTTATTCAAGGAGTTCGTTCGATGGAATTTACCTTTTCACATAGCAGGAGCAGAAATCTGTGAGGATGAATGTCTGCATGATTTGTGACAGGAGAACTATAGCCCGCCAGCACGAAGCCAACATACAGCCACGAGTAAGCAAAACCTATAGAAGACATTTTAGTATTTAACGATCAACGCTTCCACAAAAAAGTCTATGACAGCCCAGCTTTTTTATTCTTATAAAAGAAAAGTACCAGGAACACCTGCGTTTTACAGAGCAAACTAATGGCAGAGGTAAAAACAAATCCTGACGGATCAACACAACAGCCTGCTGGGAACAAAAGAGCACGGAGCAGGCGCACACATAAAAAAAAAGGAGTGCAGTCCATCATATATAGACTTGGTTTTTGTCTTGAACAACTCAAGCTGCTTCCAAGTGGACACATGTACACCTGTATTTGGAATTCAGAATTCCTTGAGATGCCATCATGAGCAAGTATCAGTTTTGATCCATAAAACACATGGTCTCTCTTTTTCTAATCATTATACATCCTATAACATCATTAAATGTTATCAATCTATATCTATAAAAGATGCAAAATATCAATCAAATTACGATCTCAACTTTGGAATGAAAGTGAAATCGAGTCATGATATCTCGCTGAATTCGACATTGCATATGTTGTCCAACTTGAGTTCAAGTAGTCACCAGCAAGACCCTGCTAACTAACCTCATACATAACCTTTACCTCTAGATCTAAAATGGCGAACTTGCACAGAAATTGGAACTAATTTTTAGCATAGAGGGAAAGGGGAGATGAGCACTCACCTGCCACGTTGCATGACCTTCATCGACCCAGCAGCATTCCAAGCCAAGATATGCCCTCAGTGTTCTAAAAATCTGCAGAACATCCTGTAAAACATTAAGTGTATCCTACATACAGAACAGGAGCAAGATCGATGCATGCCTGTAAAATCAAGAACCACTAAATCTGATTCATACACAAAAGAACATGGGAGAGCTTATGATATCCTGCTAGGCTACAGCCAGCACCGCCCCTCCACCACGACCTCCTCGTCAGTCCCGTGGCCAGTAGCCACATTAACGTGAGGAGACGCGGGGGTGCAGACCGGCGAATATAAACGATGCATGTAACAGTTGAGATATAGAAAAATAAAGAGAATCACTCAAACTGGGAGGGCCAGGACGTTGTTCTCTAGGCGATAATGGATTCGTGAAATAAAGCCGGGGGGGGGGGGGGGGGGGGGGCTATTTTGTCATAATGGATCCGTGAAATCTGTGGACAAGAAAAGAGATTCACCACGGGTGACTTCATGTTAACTGACACTACACAGTAACTGGGAAGCTTTATAAAAGATGCAAGCCTTAGTATTCGTTCAAGATCATAATAAGAAATTGTAATTTAAGGTAAAGACGTCTCAGCAAGTTCATGAGTTGGCCTCACCTTGGAGCATCCCAACAGAAGCCAACCCACAGCTAGGCGCATCAGCACAATCAAATGCGTGTACGACGGTGGACGCCTCATACACGGTTGTCTGATAACCGATGGACAAAGGAGAAGGAGAGCCTCATCAGTAGCATCATGGTGGATTTCAAACCCAGCGTTGTGCTCCGCCCAACGAACATGGACGCCGCCGGCGGCGGCCCGGTGGAGCTCGAACCCAAGAGACTCTGCTGCTTGCTGAGAGGGGTCGGGGAGGGTTGGAGCACAGGAGCATTGACGTGAAGAGAGAGTAGGCCGGGGAGATTACTGATGGACATAATATGCTGCAAGTGTGCAACCAAGCAGTATTCAACTCAAAGTCATTAGCCAACAAATTCCCTGTACCAAGCGATACGGTTTCTCAGGCTCAGACTTGCTTTCCCCAGCGTGTGTGGCGGTTGAGACATCAAACTTTTTAGAGGAAGGACATCGTCACTGCGAGAAGACGGAGCTAGTCGTGCCTCCTTTTGGCTTCTCTGGCCAGCGGCGCCAGAATACGACGAAGAGTGTTATACCCAGCAGGAGCAGTCATCTGTCCTCCAAAAACAAAGCCAATATTTATATACAGATTACAGAGATACAAAACCAAGCTTGGAGTAACTTTTAGAACACATGCACGAACGATGAACAAAAAATAAAATAACCTGCTGCAGTAGAAGTAGAACGTTGTTGTCACCGTGAAATGTAGACTGGACATCAGATTCAGCTTTGAAAACTCAGTCTTCAAACCTTGGCCACCACAGGCCTCACGAAACTACTAATGAAAGTGAAAGAAAATCTAGTGAGAACCACCGATCCGTGTAGAAAAAGATATACTCAATTATTTTAACATTTTCACAATACCTGAATTGTGGTCATATTCTGCCAGGTTAGTGTAGCTTTCAGAGCACTCGAGTAAACGTGTATCGCCTAACTAATTTAAGGTGTTCTCTTCACGTCCATATTTTCCTGAATGCATAAAGGTTATATAATTAATGTTCTGGCTGAAATTGAACTTCTCTTATTGGGTTCACCTACATATATTTTTTTGAGAAAGTTCTTTCCATTTTTCTCTCCTCTCTAATTTTTTTTTGATATAGTATGCTGCAAATTTCTTGATTATTCTTTGCTGCATAATGTCAGGCTCACATAGTTGTAACAGGATTTGGGAAAAACTGCTTATAGTGGTATTTAATCAATCTGCTTTGTTTCTTCTATGGATTTATAGCATGAAGAATCAATATGAGAAAATAGATATAACTAAATCCCATGATTTCTTCGGCAAATGAATGTTTACAAACTGCAATTCACATGTATAGGACATCATCAGACAATGTTATACTTACAGTTCTAATACCTAGTACATAGATCACGCCAAGGATCTGACAAATATTACTGGAGAAGGGCAGAAGGTGGTCATGAAAATCCAGCGTGATTGCTCAAGCAGTTCGTATCTATACACAATTTAATTTATATATGTGCTAGGAGGATCGATGCACCAGCGTGATTGCTGAAGCAACAACAATGCAGTAGGCTAGGTAAGAAATGGTGTGATGTGCTTCCTGAATTTTCCTTACCGATCGGAGAGGCTCTGCACTATGCTGCTACAACTATGATTACACAGTACTGTAATCTGAATTCCCCTGCATTAATATGACCAAAACCAAATATTGTACAATAGCCAACTAAATACAGTTGTTTTCATTCAAATGCAGGTCCATTGATTGACGACAGGGAAGTTGTGCGAACCTGAAGAAAATGCGTCTGCCCGTGGTCAGATTGCCGGGAAGTTGTGGAGTTTGGTGCGTCCGTCCGGAGCAGGGGACGTGCAGGCCGGGATGTGGAGCAAGGGACGGGCAGGCCAGCGTGTCAGCGTCCCGGCATGGAGGGCGGTCTCGTTTGGCCGGCATGGAACATGCATGGAGTTCAACCCAGCTGGCCGCCCGCAGCTGGCAGTGGGCTAGGCAGACCGGCGGCGCACGACGGTTGGTGACGTCGGCAGCCTACGGGACTCACCGGCTGTGTGAGTGGCCATGGCGAGGACCTCAATCAGTCGTCTGGCAAGCCCGTCGAGCTTGGGGATGTGGGGATTCCTCCGACCAGGGAGGGGAGAGGAGCGGCTCTAAAAATTGTATGGAAAATATACCATTAATGCAAACTTTTTAGCACAAAAGTACGTGAATAAGGTTGGCATACTACCTCCAAAGATAATCTTCCCATAGTCATTCTACCTGTTCATAAAGAAATTACTTGTGAATATAATTAGATCATCATACGTTGTATGATGCTTTAGTTCCAAAAACTCACATGAATCTACTTGATGCCTTTCTTTGAAATAAGAAGAATGTCGCTCCTTATTTTTGCCATCGATTCCTCTGCTGTTCTTGCTATTCTCATTGATGTACAACAAGAACATACATAATGCAAACCCCTTTTGCAGGGACATGAAAAGGCTGATAGTAGTTCTATAGTGGCATATATCAAATAGCTTTACTGGCACAACCGTACATGCCCTAAATACAACAGAATTCTTTCAGTCTTGAGCACATGACGAAAAAACAAACTTGCGATTGGGCTTGTGGAGTTGTGGTGGAGGTTGTTACCTGATGCAGTGGCCACACGCGCGCTAGTTGAGGGCTCACGGTGCACGCCGCACAGCGACCTGGACCTTGGAGGGCCTCGGCGTCGTCGGGCAGGGCGAGGAGATCGGAGAGAAGAAGAGAACGGCAGCGCGAGGTCACGAGGAGTGCATGCGTCGGGAGGATCGTGTCTAGGGCTTGCGTGAACGGCTT
Source organism: Aegilops tauschii subsp. strangulata (assembly GCF_002575655.3). Classification (NCBI taxonomy): domain Eukaryota; kingdom Viridiplantae; phylum Streptophyta; class Magnoliopsida; order Poales; family Poaceae; genus Aegilops; species Aegilops tauschii. The sequence goes on along the minus strand of NC_053039.3, from coordinate 565,699,732 downwards.
GGTCTTTGGCGGCCACCTCGAGTCCCTTCCGTCACGGCCGCGCGATCTCAGATCCGGGAGCCGCTTCTTTGACGAGCACGTGCGCTTCGCGGACGTGGAGCTTCGCCGCCTAACCTTGACGAGCAAGCGGATCTGACAATGCGGAGAAGGGTGGGAGCGGTGGAGGTGGCTGAGCGGGAGGGAAGCAGGGGCGGCGGCGGAGCGAGAGATGGGGGCAGCGCCAGGGGTGGATGGAGAGGAGGGTTTTTTTTTCGTGCGAGGGAGGCTAGGGCGTCGTCCGATTTTTTGTTCGCTAGTCATAGTTGTCCCTGGTTAAATTTCGTAGATTTTTTTTAGGACGAAAAAAAACCAACGGAGGTGGGATGAACTTTGACCGGCGGAGACTACCAACTGCTTCATGTCTTTGAAATAAGGAGTAGAGATATGCACGAACGGTTGTCTCAGATTTGTATCGTGGCAAGAAAAAGGAGAAAAGAAATAAAGAGGAAAAAAGAAAGGCACGACACGTGCCTTTAGCAAAAGAAGTTATCGTGTGCACGTCTCTGTCGTGATTTGATGTGATTGATCCTGTGAGCGAATTTCCAACAATTGGTATCTGAGCTAGGTCGATTTGAAGCCGCGCTTGCCCCGGGGTCGCAAGCCGACTAGCGCCTCGGGGCGGGCAATATGGTCGCTGGATGGTGCAGCGATGAAGCGATCGTCGTTCTACGGAGCGGCAAGGAGGGAGACGGTGGGGCAGTCGTCGGCAAGGCGGTGGAAGAAGATCGTTGACGGGAGCGGTGGTGCCGAGGTGCGGTGCCGGAAATTCGTCAAGATCGTCATCCGCGGGAGATAGATGAGTCAAGGAGTCATGCGGGTTTGCATAGTCGGTCGCCGTCGTCATCGTGTCAGCGTCGTCATGTCCAAGTGCTCGTCTATGTGAGGAGGCGTTGAAGATGAATCGTGCCCAGGTCATCTATGTGTCTCGACGAGAGGACCAAGTTCAAGGATGTGGGGGCGGTAAACCAATGAAGGTGAGTCTCTTCAATGAGGCCATGTCTCTACATGAGGCTGGAGTGCATGGTGTAGTGCACAGGGTGGTGTGATCCACAAGGAGCCGGCATGTATCTCGCTAGGGTGAATGGTCAAGTTTACCGGGTGGGGTTTTTCACAGGTTATTGGCGAGGCTGGGTAGTCCAAGATATATTTGAGGTGGTCTGTAAATTCGCCAAGTTGAATTGGGGAGAGATTGTCGCGATCTGTGAAGCCTATCAATTTAACTTGTCGTGGTGCGAGCGGATAATCGACAAGGGGTGATCATCAACAAGCCAAGACCGGAGAAGCATGAAGACAAAGAATGTCAAAATTAGGGAGAGACTGTTAGGTTTAATCTTGACTAGGTTAATTAGGTTAATCGTGATCAAGGTGGCCGGTGACTAGGCTGCTGTGTAGTAACGTACTGGAGTCAACTTCGTGTACTAGCAGGAGTCCAGGAGTCCGGTTTAGGACTTGCGTGTCCACGTGTTTAGGGGCAAAAGTTATCGTGTGCACGTCTCTGTCGTGATTTGATGTGATTAATCTTGTGGGTGAATTTCCAACAGCGTGTTGTAGGGAAGTCGCTAGTAAAGATATAGATGGAACAAATGCTAGACAGCGTGAACGGAGATAAGTGTATGGATATTGGTAGAGGTTGGATGCCAATTGGAATTGTAGGCATTGGAAAAGACCTAGGCAGTACCTGAGTGCACCGGAGTTGCTTGACATGGCAGCTGTTAGAGTTAAAAACAAAATGCACCTATGTCCTGTCCGGTTCAGTACGTCTCTACTTGTATGTGTCTCCAAATAATCACCAAATAGGACTAGTAGTCGATTAGCTAGTATATATCCCTGTACCCCTGTAAAGTATTGTAATGTGAGTCGAGGAATAAACTCAGGGCTCGATACGAGCCTTTGGCAATCAGCCAGGAGTTTCGCGTGCATGCGTGTATTACCTCCAGCCAGAATCGATCAAGTACTTTCTCCAATCCAAATCAGTATAAAAATATACTGATGAAGCGTTAAATAATATAGATCAGAGGGAGTAAATTAGACTTTGTGCACGCGCATGTGTAATTAGCTTCAGCCAGCGGTAGACCAATCAGGAGCAGGCGCTTTCCTAGTTGAAGTCTAACATTGCATTGCGCTGGGCGGATTAATCGGAAGAAGCTAGTTTGCTTCGCTTCGTCGTAATCGATCATCGTTCGTCGCATGTTAGCCGGTAGTACTCGGTGTCAAGGGGCTAGGCCAACAGCAGCCATTGGGAGAGGGCAAGAGCAGATCGCTTGCTGGGTAGGAAATTTCCCATAGGAAGTAATTGTACCGGTCCAAAGCAGAAATGGGATCACTATTTTCCCGGCAACAGCGACATAGTTTTGTTGGAGTGAATTGCAGAAAATCACCACATTGACACCTAGGTTTGCAGGAAACACAGTTCTATAAATTTTTGCCAAAAATCATTGATTCTCGACCTAATCTTTTGCAGAAAACACTAATCAGTCGCTTTGCGCATTTTAACCTCAATTATGACATGTGGTCTCATATTTGATCTTGTGGCATAACGGCTCAGGTTAGATGGCGTTTGGTCTAATATTACAAACTAGTCCCTCAAATTTTACATAGACACCCCTCAGTCATAAAGCAAAAACGCAATTAAGCCCCGTGCACAGAACCTGCAGCATGGCTCCCATGGGCTCTCGTCGCCGGCTTGGGCGGCGGATGGACCTCGCAGGCGTCGAGCTCGAGCACCAGGCTGGGCAAGGAGAACTGTGTATGCCCGCGCGCCGTGGCGCCTACTGCGAAGGCGGGCAGGTCACCGCGACTAGAAGGTCTGCGCGTCGGCCATTGCGGCCAGCGTCGCGGGGAGAGAGGGGGAGCAGGACGACGCCGCAGTCGCCATTCTGGCAGCCCTGCGGCCGGCAGGAGGAGGGCAGTAGGGGGACTCACCATAGGAGGAGCGCCGGACGCCGCCACGGCCAGTCTAGCAGTTCCCGTGACCGGTAGGAGGAGCGCACGCGAGAACGAGCCCTCTCGGTGAGGTGCGGTGCATCAGGTCGGCGCACGCGAGGGCGAGCCCTCTCGGCGAGGCGGCAGCGACCGGTGCGCACGCCGGTTGGGCGGTGTCGTCATCGGGCTTGGGCAGGTCGAGCATGGCGTCAGTAGTAGCAGGCGGAGCTGGTGCTGCTCGTGGTTTGGCCGGCGTAGAAGAGGCGCGGTGGAGCTGTTGCTGCTGCTCGGCGAGGAGTTCTTCGTGGCGTCCGAGGCCCTCGAGGCCAAAGAGCACGCCCGGGCATCCGCCGGCAGAATGAGAGAGAAGGAGCAACACATCCATCAGAAGAACGAGGGAGAGTTGGATCTCGATCTGGATCATGGACGGAGATATTTTTTTTAGACAATGCTAACGCCCACACGTGTGGTGAGAGCGAAACCCGCCCACACGCCCTATAACACACAGACTGCGCCACGTCACCGCATGCATGCATGTGGGAATCTTTTTGGATTTTCAGTTTTTAATATGTTTTATCTCTTAAATAAAAAATCCGATTGAAGATCCGTTTTTACCATTAAATTCCTCGCGACGAGATCTTCGAAACAAGATTCAATGTTGATATGTTTCGACAAAATTTTTTTTGGGTTAAAACTTGCCATATCTATTGCACATGAATTGCCATGATGTTTACTCTGAAGTTGCCATGATATATTTCAGCTATTTTCTTCTACATTTAAAAGTAAATGTTGACATTTATAAAATGGGAAATTAAGAAACTAGACTTGTCATGAACCATAAACTAAAATTGCCATGATACATGCACTTAAAATTGACATGGTTCATACAAAAAATAATTTTCATGGTCAAAGTATTGGAGTTGCCATCATCAAAATACTAAAATTGCCATGCTCTACAAAATGAAATTGCCACATGGCAACTTTAGTTTAAGCACTATGACAACTACAGTGTAAACATCATGGCAACTTTTGGGCAAAAAAAATTTCGTCGAAACATATCAATATGGGTCTAGTTTTGAAGATCTCGTCGAGACGGATTTAGTGGTGAAAACGGATTTTTAATTCAATTTTTTAATTAGGAGATAAAACATTTTTAAGCCAAAAACCAAAAAAATTCCGGCTGATGTCATCTGTTCACATGTGGCAAAATGAGTGGTAAAGGAGGCGTGTGAGTGATGTGCAAGATGCCACACGTGTGGGCGTTAGTTTTTTTTATTTTTTTAAGAAAGGAAAGGAGTTTTTGACAAGAAGTCCCTTTCTAATTATGTTATCACGAACCTTCATGCCACGTCAGCACAGAGTGGGCTCCATCTGTCATAATCGTGATCCAAATGAATAAATCCGCCAACTAGTGTTTTTTGAAAAAGATTAAGTTGAGAATCAGTGGTTTTTGGCATAAATTTGTAAACCAGTGTTTTCTGCAAACCTATGCGTCAATATGGTGGTTTTCTGCAATTCACTCGTTTTGCTGGAATGAGGATTTGGAAAGCTCTCGTTTTCCTTCGTCCTTCTAAGGTCTTCAGCACTTTCTCACTCTTGAGATATTTCATGTAATCGTAGTCAGTTATTTTTTTAAAGGAGGATAGCCCTCGGCTCCTGCATTGAGCCGTGCACACAGACATCTTTATTGTATTATTTCATAAAACCTATAATAAGGAAAGTTTAATCTCTCATACCCAGAGTAAGAGAAACTTGAAACATTTGCACATCCACTCATCGTGCTCAGGGTTCACTGACATCACGTGGCTAAGTCAGCCATGCTGCAGTACATAGCTACAGCGTGTAGTACTGAGATCACAAAAGAATTGCTACCGTTTTGAAATAGCTAACCAGTATGTGGGTTGCTAAGGTAGTAGTTTCCCTGCGCATGTCTGCATGTTAGCATGTGCCATTGAGAGGGGAAACTCTTTCAAGACGGCTCCAGTGCAAATGGCATGTTGCTGACATCCTTCTAGCTCTGGTGCTATTTGTGCTAGACCAAATCTTGAAATACTCAAAATGTATGTTTACTACTCACGAGCTAGTACTGAATTTCTATAGAACTATGAGGTTCCAATATAATCTTTTAACTGCAAATAGAGATATTGATTTCTTTAGGTATCATGTCATTTTTTGTATCAACTGAAGTATTGAACAAGAGGCTGCATGGTGAAGTCATTTTCTACGAGCACTAGTTGAAACAACGAGTTGCATATAAAAAATAATCATCCTTGTTTCTCATGCGATGAGTGACACATATGTTTCATATGATTTTGCTATGGCTGTCATTACTTGATAACAATGGTTTGTCGGATAAGCAGAGCATGGCTAGATCTAAGATCACAGAGGAGCAGACGAGTGGGCTGAGATGCTGACTGGGAGTCTTGAATTGCCATGCTAGATCAAAATGCTAAATGTGTAATAGTAAGAGCATGCAAGAAAATTATCTGACGAAGAGAAAATGCTACATTCTCCTGATGGTATGGTCTATAGGAGAGGTTACTACAAGATCTAATTAACAGACAAGTTATTAAGAGGTGCCATGGCTGGGTGTAAGGAGTTAATTATAAGAGACCACGTGTGTCATTCTGAAAGCAAGAAAAGTAATTGATAAGAGACAATTATATAGCTACTAGAATTATTCTTTGATGCATCCACGGAACTTGTGTAGTAAGTGACTTGTAATTTAAGGCTACGTAACCATATCCATAATTTTTAAACTATTATGAACATTGTAATTTAAGAAACCTGAGAGCATTGATTCAAACATCAGCCATCATAGCTCACACCATCACTAACATTTAGAGCAACATGTATGGGTATCTATCCTTTCAATATATAGCAGGCACATCTACTCTATCTAGTATACAAACATTCATTGTTGAAAAGCAATCGGAATAGATATAGATGCATGGAACAAGCTGTGGACAACGCGTACTGATAGCGGTGTAGTTAGTATGTCAACTGATTTCCTGGAATTGTAGGCATTGGGAAATAGCTAGCTAGTCTCTTATGCTAATCAAGTAGTTGCTCGGGAGACACTGGAACTGTTAGCATGTGGGGGATGCTTCTTCCGCTATGGCAATCAATGGTTGATGGTGCAGAGCTGTTTGGAACATTTAGAAAGAGCGGAACTGCTGCGTTTTTCAGCGTAAAACATGCTCGGGCAGCTGTCTATAGTAGCTCGAGGGTGTAGGGTGTTTATTTCGGTATCTTGGCGTCATTTTCATCTAGAGCAGAGGCTACTTGGTTATGTGCGGTCGGTTCTCCGTGAGCACTTAGTTGTGAGCACCAGTTCATCCTTGTTCCTCATCGAACCCTTGCACGGAAGTTTCATCAGCAGATTTTGTCACGATGGCAATTAGCTCCTCATCTCCTGATTGTTTCGCTGCAGCTCCTCTTCTTCCTCCCGTTGCCTGACGCATCAGCCTCAACGACCGTACACTACTGATTTCCCAATTGTAGGCATTGGAAAATTCCACCTCACCGCCAGATGCGTGGGTCACCTCGCGTGGGTCACCTCGACACTACTCCCAATACGCATCGGCTGCCTCTTCCGCTACCTCCTGGTTAGCGACGGGGTGCTCGATATCCGCGCCCCACAGAGTCCTCCTCTGGCTTGGCACGTCTGCCTACGTCCGCTGCGAGGAAGATGGTAGTTTGGCATAAAACACCTCAAACTTTATAATTGAGTTTTTTTTGCACATGGTCCATCAAAAGTTGGACCACTGTGCTCTCATACAGTGGCGGAGCTACAGTGCCAAAAATATGGGCAGGCCGGTACAAAGAAAAGCCCACTATTTTCCTCAAATTGGTCCAGTCTAATATGAACCCCCCACTGTTTTTGCTCTGGGCTGGGCGGGCCGTGGCCCATCCAACCTTGTTGAAGCTCCGCCAGTGCTCTCATATCAAGTTAATTGACCGCTGAGGCATCCTGCGATTTACGTGACCAAAGTGCTTATTTTTTATGAGCTCACACACTAACAAGTATTAATCTCTATTTTTTTCCGGGGGTATTAATTACTCTATGGATTGCAAGTTGCTATACATCCTTCACAGAACAAAACATAACATAAGTGATGAGTGAAAAGTTAGGGAAGGGGACATATTGCAACGGCACATGTTGAAATCAGTTGATCTTCTTGAGCGAGTTGAAGTCATTTAATTACATGTCGTCATGCCAATCCTTCAATAAGTTAGATGACTTACCTCGTTGTGAAAGCAAGAAAAGTAGTTGAAAAGGGATGGCGTAGGTATTATGATTTTTTATGCATCCATGGAACATCACCCACCATAGCTTACGCCATCAATACATTTCGGAGCAACATGTATTGGTGTCTATCCTTCCATATATATATATATACTCCCACTCTATCTAGTATACAGTCAGTCAAACATTCACTCTACAACGTGTCTGTTGTTGCAAAACAACAAGAATAGTCACAGATTCATGGACAAGATGTTTAGAGATGTATACCGAGATGGATGCAGTGGTGTAGGTAGGATGTCAACTAATTTTTTGGAATTGTAGGCATTGGTAAATAGCTAGCTAGTCTACTTCATCAATGTCGTACTTGCATGTGAGCATGTTTGCGATTGAGTGCCGATAATATTCAGACAACATGCTACAGGATGCACCTGAGTTTTTTCATTATCTTGACGCTTTATTTATCTAGATCAGAAGCTGCTTGCTTAGAGCAACTCTAGCAGACCCCGCATCCTCCCGACCCACAAAACGTTTTTGCAGTTCGCGGAAAAACACCTTTGCGGGCCGGCGCGAACGGCAGCAGTTGCAGACCCCGCATAATGGACCCGTAAAAAAGAATATTTCTGGAATATGCTTTTTTAGTGTGGTCAGTCTTCTGTAAGCATGCGAGTAGTAGCGCTGAGAAATGGTTCATCCTTATTTCTCATTCAATGCCTGCACGGATGCTTCATCATCTGATTTTGTCACCATGGCATTTAGCTTCTCATCTCTTGCTCATCCAAGGATAGCGTGAGATAGACAGTAGAAACACTCACGTCACACGCTCCAGCTCGCCCGCTCAGCAAAAATGCTAGACCTACGAAAACTTACGTAACTTTCCATCTCTAACCAATAAATCCCCCCCTGATTTCAAATGGTGGGCCTCCCTTCCCTAATTCCATCCAATCAAACGATGCCGCTTAATCATTTATGTTAATTACGTAAGATCTGCTACGCAGGTGTAGCATTGCTCTCCGCTCAGCCGGCATTGCCGCGGTTAATTATTGACGGGGCAAGCCCACTTGGGTTTTGGGCTCGACTCGAACTCTCAGCCTAACGGCTAAATGGGACGACATGAGTCTGCCTTTCGGGCTTATGAAGGCCACGAGACCCATTCCTCGCTTATTACGACTCCTGTGGTAGTCGCCAGAGCTACAATAGGAGAGCTAACGCTGAAGGATTAGTGCAAAACCGGCCGTCCCATTCCTAGGCGATGTAAAAGTGTCACCAAAAAGTGTCGCCAAAAATGGCAGCGTTGGATGGTCTCAAATCCCCGACCTAACGATGGATAGCACCATTGCCAGACACTCTAGCTAGCGACTGGGTATGTCTAAAGTTACGTACTATATACAATGGCAGATCCATTTCATCGAATAACGTTAGAAAATCATGAACAAATTTTGAAACTCGTACAAACTTTTAAAGTGTTAATTATTTTTAAAACGTGAAAAAATTATTGAAAACATGAAATTCTAAACATTTACAGAATTATTTTATATATGATGAACAGTTTTTAAATATATATTGGACATTTTTGTAATATATGCTGAATAATTTATAAGTACACATTGAAGATCTTTTTATATATGCTAAACAACATTTAAATACACATTGACCATTTTTTATATATATGATGAACAATTTTTAAATATAATAAATTAATCATTTTTGTAATATACGCTGAGCAATATTGAACTACACACTGACTTTTTTGTGATATAACTTTTTTATATTACTACTCTAAAGACCGTGTAAAGTCAAGTACACTTCATATTTTTAGTAGGAGGAAGTAGTAATTTACTCGCGACGAATAAGTATGGCCCACTGTGAGTAGAATTTGCCCAATTGATATATGTCGTTCATTGCGTTTCCATAGCAAAAGCCTATATAGCAAATGCATTTCCAAAACAGTGAATATCTTTGTATTTGCAATTTTTCTTAGTCATGGAAATTAGATGTTTTTTTCATTTTGGGAATATTTTTAAAATTCATGAGCATTCATTTAGTTTACAAACATTCATTAAACCCATAAACTATTTTATGTATTCCCAAACATTTTTTGATTCTCGAATTCACAAAGAATTTATAGATTCGCGAATAATTTTTTGAATTCTCAAGCAATTTTCATATTTGTGATTTTTTTTTTGATTTTGAGGCCATTTTTTAATTCATAAATATTTAACTTCTGCGAAAATTTTAAAAATTCAAACACTATTTTAGATTAGTAATGGGTCGATCATGCTCGCTAGGTAGCAAGCGGTATGTATTGCTCACTAACAATGAAATCACTAGTTAAGGGGACGCAATGCAAAGGTCATCTCCACCTTCTTAGACGTTGACACATGGCATGTTGCATGTGTGCCACTTGTAGCAGCTTAGGAGTTTCCCCTTTTTCCATAGATTCGTTTATTCGAAATATGTCGTCTCTTGAACCATGCATCCAAATTTCAAACTGCGTCGAGATCTTCGAAACTAGATCCCATGTTAAAAGGTTTTGAGAAAAAAAATCACGAAAATAATCTAAGACCAAGAAAAATCTGAAAATACAAAAATAATAAAATAATACAAAACAGCAAGAAAAAAAACGATGACAACAAAAATGAAAGAAAACACCCGGAGCCGGAATCACGTTTCTTTTTTCTTTTCTTTTCGAGAAGCATAGTAGTGCTTCTTGTCTAAGCAAATATGCTTCTTCACGAGAAGCAAATATGTGCTTATGTGCTTCTTGTGCAAGCACAGATTTCCCCCCTTTCTGAGAAGCTCAAACTTATGCCTCCACGAGAAGTAAGAGTGCAAGTTTTTTTTCCGCTTCTCGTGGAAGCAAATATATGTTTCTACGAGAAGCAAATTTGTCCTTCTGCTAGAAGAACATATTATTTTCGAGAAGTACAAATCTGTAAGGGGTAATAAAAGGTGACCCCATGAGGTCCCCTGTAAGGGGTAACCTATAGTTAGTGGCTCTCTGCTAACAGCGGTACATAGCAGTTCCCTGGAATTCGTGCTTGCCTACCCGTGTGCTTGTTTTGCATTATGGAATAGGCCTAGTTTTCTAGTTCACTCATGATTAAATTTCTGCTAGACTGCTATTATGATGATTTCTATTTCCCCTTTTTCATTTTCTTGATTTTCTTATTTTATTGTATATTTATTTTGGATAGTTTCATAAGTCATGCAATAAAAATTATTAACAGTGTTTATAAAAAAAGGCATTCATGCATTTTAAAACGACCGATCCCGTATTTTGTGAAAACACTCAACACTATTTAAAAAATGTTCAAGTGTACTATTAAATATTGGTGATGTACTTGAAAGAACATGTAGCTAAAAATATTTAGTTTGTATTTTAAGAAATCATTTAAACTTAATAAAAAATAGCCATTATGTATTATAATTTTCCTGTCATATATATTGAAACTGTTCATCTTGTATATAGAATATGTTCATTATCTGAAAATTGTTCATAAAAAAATATTCCTTGTTTCCAAAAAAATTCATCAGGTATTGAAAATTGTTTGCCATGTATTTTAATTATTCGTGATGGTTGCAAAAATATTTTTTATATTACGTTATTAATTTATAAATTACATTACATTTTAAGGTACACTATGAATGATTTTTTTGTACATGACGAATATTTTTGATACAAAGATATATTTTTAATTCATAGTGATCCATTTTTTAAAATGCAACTGACCTTTTTTTAATTCAGGATTTACATTGTTTGCAATAAAATATTTAAAAATGAAATACAAGGTGAACGTATTTTAATACCTACTGATTTGTTTTCTACAAAAGAATTTTTACAAAGTTAATAAAGTAAAAAATAATATATAGATTTTCCACATAGTTTGTTATTAAAAACAAGGAAATATAGAGTCTAGAGTAAAAACACTTAAAATTTCAAGCTCTTAAAACACTTGTCACAAAAAAAATCATTTGAGCTCGGGCTGAGAAGGTGACTTTCCGAAGCTAGTGGATGACATGCCTGAGTGAGAAAGCAAGCAAAAAAAGAAATGGAAAGTTCCATTGGAGATTGAGATCCACTATACCCTTTATCCTAGGCATCTACTCGTGTCATGATCTGTGCGTCACGTGACAACCTCCTGACAGTGCTAGCATCATTTGCCTGATGGTAAAACTCTTGTAATTTCAAAGGATATATGTGTATTAGTCGTTGTTTCCCGGTTCTTTTGAAAATCTTATCATACTCTTGTTAATTATTTATTCTGATTAATTTAATAAAATTTGTGCATCTGCCGGTGCCAACGTGCTCAGGTCCATGACTCATGGCCGCATATGCCTCCTCCAACCTTGCCTTCGCACTGGTAGCCTGAATGAGCTTATCCCCTCACTAGCTGCCACTAGTAGAAAAAGAGGCTTCCATACGCCCCCATTAGTCCCCAAAACAATCGAACCGCGACAAAAGGGGCCTTTAGTCGCGGTTCGGGAGGAGACCCGCGACCAACTATCTGGGCCCAGCGCGCTCGGTCGACAGCTGGCGGACGGGAGGGGCTTTAGTCCCGGTTGGCCTGGCCAACCGGGACTAAAGGCCCATCTCTATATATAGGACTCAGCTCACTTCACTTCACTCAGCTCACTTCACAATTTTCAGAAGGGGGTGGTGGGTTTGCTTTTGGTTCCTCCTATGCACACAAGGTGTTCGATGAAATGCCCGAGAGCCTGAAACAAACATGATATGAAGTGTCCGAGCCACACTTGAGCTTTCTCATTTATTTTTCCTCCGCGATCGCGGTTAGCAACTTGAACCTTTCATGTGTCATTGATAAAATACGCATGTGTGTAGTTCATTGTTTAATTTGTATTATTTCTAGCTAGTTAGTTTAACAAATGCATGATGGTTAATTATATACTTTATATAATAATAATGCAGATGAATCGGCAATGGATGTACGGTCCCCGACTCTCCGGCGAGTTCACTACGGGTTTGAAAGATTTCCTCGTAGTGGCAAATGCGAACAAGCAGCAAGGTTTTATTATCTGTCCATGTGCTGTCTGTAAGAATCAGAAGGGTTACTCCTCCTCAAGAGACGTTCACATGCACCTGCTTCGGCACGGTTTCATGCCAAGCTATAATTGTTGGACCAAGCATGGAGAAAGAGGGGTTAGAATGGAAGAAGATGAAGAAGGGGATGATATCGATGACAACTATCATGATCATTTCGGTGATACTTTCATGGAGGATGATGCTGAAGGTGGGGAAGGGTTAAGTGAAGGTGAAGAAGAGGCACATGATGAGCCCGCTGATGATCTTGGTCGGACCATTGCTGATGCACGGAGACGCTGCGAAACTGACAAGGATAGGGAGAATTTGGATCGCATGTTAGAGGATCACAAAAAGTCGTTGTATCCAGGATGCGATAATAGTCTGAAAAAGCTGGGCTGCACACTGGATTTGCTAAAATGGAAGGCACAGGAAGGTGTAGGTGACTCATCATTTGAAAATTTGCTGAAAATGTTAAAGAATATGTTTCCGAAGAATAACGAGTTGCCCGCCAGTACGTACGAAGCAAAGAAGGTTGTCTGCCCTCTAGGTTTAGAGGTTCTGAAGATACATGCATGCATTAACGACTGCATCCTCTACCGTGGTGAATACGAGAATTTGAATGAATGCCCTGTATGCACTGCATTGCGTTATAAGATCAGAGGCGATGACCCTGGTGACGATGTTGAGGGCGAGAAACCCAGGAAGAGGGTTCCCGCCAAGGTGATGTGGTATGCTCCTATAATACCACGGTTGAAACGTCTGTTCATGAACAAAAAGCATGCCAAGTCGTTGCGATGGCACAAAGAGGACCGTAAGTCCGACGGGGAGTTGAGACACCCCGCTGATGGAACGCAATGGAGAAAGATCGACAGAGTGTTCAAAGATTTTGCAGCTGACGCAAGGAACATAAGATTTGGTCTAAGTACTGATGGCATGAATCCTTTTGGCGAGCAGAGCTCCAGCCATAGCACCTGGCCCGTGACTCTATGCATCTACAACCTTCCTCCTTGGTTGTGCATGAAGCGGAAGTTCATTATGATGCCAGTGCTCATCCAAGGTCCAAAGCAACCCGGGAACGACATCGATGTGTACCTAAGGCCATTAGTTGATGAACTTTTACAGTTGTGGGCCAGACCTGGTGTACGTGTCTGGGATGAGCACAAAGGAGAGGAATTTGACCTACGAGCGTTGCTTTTTGTAACCATCAACGATTGGCCTGCTCTCAGTAACCTTTCAGGACAGACAAATAAGGGATACAATGCATGCACACACTGCTTACATGAGACTGAAAGTGTATGTTTGGTTAATTGTAAGAAGAACGTGTACCTGGGTCATCGTCGATTTCTTCCCCGAAATCATAACGTAAGAAAGAAAGGCAAGCATTTCAACGGCAAGGCAGATCACCGGCCGAAGCCTGCGGAACGTACTGGTGCTGAGATATTTGATATGGTCAAGGATTTGAAAGTCATCTTTGGAAAGGGTCCTGGCGGACAATCAGTTCCGCAGGGAGTTGACGGGCACGCACCCATGTGGAAGAAGAAATCTATATTTTGGGAGCTAGAATATTGGAAAGTCCTAGATGTCCGCTCTGCAATCGACGTGATGCATGTTACGAAGAATATTTGCGTGAACCTGCTAAGCTTCTTGGGCGTGTATGGGAAGACAAATGATACAAAGGAAGCACGGCAGGACCAGCAACTTTTGAAAGACCCAGATGACCGGCATCCGGAATGGTTTCAAGGTCGTGCCAGCTACGCTCTTACCAAAGAAGAGAAGGTCATTTTTTTTGAATGCCTGAGCAGTATGAAGGTCCCGTCTGGCTTCTCGTCGAATATAAAGGGAATAATAAACATGGCGGAGAAAAAGTTCCAAAACCTGAAGTCTCACGACTGCCACGTGATTATGACGCAATTGCTTCCGATTGCTTTGAGGGGGCTCCTACCGGAAAATGTTCGAGTAGCCATTGTGAAGCTATGTGCATTCCTCAATGCAATCTCTCAGAAGGTAATCAATCCAGAAGATCTACCACGGTTACAGAACGATGTGGTCCAATGCCTTGTCAGTTTCGAGTTGGTGTTCCCACCATCCTTCTTCGATATTATGACGCACCTCCTGCTCCACCTAGTCGAAGAGATTTCCATTCTCGGTCCTGTATTTCTACACAATATGTTCCCCTTTGAGAGGTTCATGGGAGTATTAAAGAAATATGTTCGTAACCGTGCTAGGCCAGAAGGAAGCATCGTCAAGGGCTATGGAAATGAGGAGGTAATTGAGTTCTGTATTGACTATGTTCCTGACCTTAGGCCGATTGGTATTCCTCAATCGCGGCACGAGGGGAGACTAAGTGGAAAAGGCAAGATCGGAAGGAAATCCACGATATGTATGGACGGTCATTCTATGACTGAAGCACACCACACAGTTCTGCAAAATTCCAGCTTTGTGGCTCCATACTTCGAGCAACACAAGAATATTTTACGCTCGGACAACCCGGGGAAGCCTGAATCCTGGATTAGAAAGGCCCACATGGAGACTTTCGGCAGTTGGTTGCGAAAACATTTAATGAATGACAATGATGTTGGAGATCAGCTGTACATGTTGGCCAAGAAACCATCTTCGACTATAACGATTTTCCAAGGGTACGAGATAAATGGGAATACATTTTACACCATCGCCCAAGATAAAAAGAGCACCAACCAAAACAGTGGTGTCCGCTTTGATGCAGCAACCGAGAATGGGCGAAAGGTCACATATTATGGTTACATAGAGGAGATATGGGAACTTGACTATGGACCCTCCTTTAAGGTCCCTTTGTTCCGGTGCAAATGGTTCAAGCTAACAGGAGGTGGGGTAAAGGTGGACGAGCAATACGGAATGACAATGGTGGATTTCAACAATCTTGGTTACTTTGACGAACCATTCGTCCTTGCCAAAGATGTCGCTCAGGTTTTTTATTTGAAGGACATGAGTAGCAAACCGAGGAAACGGAAAGATAAGAAAACGATCAGTACATCATGCGATGATCCAAAGCGCCACATTGTTCTTTCAGGGAAAAGAAACATCGTGGGAGTGGAGGACAAGACAGACATGTCAGAAGATTATAATATGTTTGGTGAAATTCCGCCCTTCAAAGTGAACACTGACCCAAGCATTAAGTTAAATGATGAGGATGCTCCATGGATACGGCACAATCGTAAGCAAGCAGGGACACAAGGGAAGAATTGATGTGTAATAATTTATTGTACCAAACTTTGTATTTGGTCGATGAACTGAATGATGTATCAAACCTTTTGTCAAACCTCCAAGGGATTTTAAAATGAATTAGTTTTATTTTTCTGATTTTTTTGATATATAATTGTATTTTTAAGATTTTAAAATGAATTAGTTTTATTTTTCTGATTTTTTGATATATTATTTGTATTTTTAAGATTTTAAAATGAATTAGTTTTATTTTCTGATTTTTTGATATATAATTGTATTTTTAAAATTTTAAAATGAATTAGAAACAAAATAATATAAACTTTAATGAAATATATAAGTACAAACAAAATAAAATAAATTTTAATAACATAAATAAAATTTATGAAACTAAAATTATCAAAGTATTTTCTGTTCAAAACATTATAAGCAACCTCTAGTATTTTTGAAACTAAAATTATATAAAATTGATTCAACTAAAATTATCGAAGTATTTTCTGTTCAAAATCATTGAAAGCAAAAAGAATTTTCATAAAGAACTTTTTTTGTTAGAAACTTTAATAGCAAAAATAATTATCATAAAGTAAAATAAATAAGTAATTAGAAACAAAATAAAATAAAATAAATTTGTTTGTTGTTGTATGTAGAAACAAAACAAAATAAATAAAGCAAAAAAAAAAACAGGCAAAAAATAAAAAATATGCCACCTACTGGGCGACCACGGCCTGAATACGACTAGAAACCCATCGACGGGCCAGGATTCAGGCCCGCAGAAGGCCTAGTAGGCCCATCAGGCATAGCAGTGACAATTAGGCCCGTAAGCCTGCAATGGAGAGGAGCTCAAGAGGGGAGCGGCAGTGGGGCTTATAAACCACTGCGCGCCCCTCTCAACTAGCGAGGTGGGACTAAACTTTCGACGCGGGCGTAGCAGCACAATGCCTTTAGTCCCGGTTGGGGAGGCGGACCGGGACTAAAGGGTACCCTTTAGTCGCGGTTGTTGTCCCCAACCGCGACTAAAGGCTCTTTCTGCGCGGGAACGAAAGCGGCGCCAAAACCCTTTAGTCCCGGTTGGGGAGGCGGACCGCGACTAAAGGTACCCTTTAGTCGCGGTTGGTGTGGCCAACCGCGACTAAAGGGTACCTTTAGTCGCGGTCCGCCTCTCCAACCGGGACTAAAGGTATGTGTATATATACTGCACTTAGCAGTTTCCGCCACTTCCCATTCTCCTCTCTCGACGCCGAAGCCCTGCCCCGACGCCGACGCCCTGCCCCGACGCCGACGCCGACGCCCTGCGCGCCGCCGCCCCCGTCCCTAGTGAGCGCCGCCGCCGCCCGTGCCCTGCCCTTAGCGCTCCTCCGCCGCCGCAGCGTGCCCCTGCCCTTGCCCGCCGCAGCCCCTGCCCTTGCCCGCCGCCCGCTGCCCGACGCCCTGCGCGCCGCCGCCCCCGTCCCCAGTGAGCGCCGCCGCCGCCCGTGCCCTGCCGCCCGCCCGCTGCCCCTGCCCGCCGCCGCCCGCCCGCTGCCCCTGCCCGCCGCCTGCCGCCCGCTGCCCTGCCAAAAGAAACCAAAAAGAAAGAAGAAAGAAAGAAGAAAGAAAAAGGAAGAAGAAAGAAAAAGGAAGAAGAAAAAAAGAAAACAAAACAAAACCAAAAGAAAGAAGAAGAAAAAGGAAGAAGAAAAAAAAGGAAGAAGAAAAAAGGAAGAAGAAAAAAAGGAAGAAGAAAAAAGGAAGAAGAAAAAAAGGAAGAAGAAAAAAAGAAAGAAGAAAGAAAGAAGAAAGAAAAAGGAAGAAGAAAAAAAATGAAAACAAAACAAAACCAAAAGAAAGAAGAAAAAAAAAGGAAGAAGAAAAAAGGAAGAAGAAGAAAAAAGGAAGAAGAAAAAAAGGAAGAAGAAAAAAAAAGGAAGAAGAAAAAAGGAAGAAGAAAAAAAGGAATAAGAAAAAAAGAAAGAAGAAAGAAAGAAGAAAGAAAAAGGAAGAAGAAAAAAAGAAGAAAGAAAAAGGAAGAAAAAGGAAGAAGAAAAAAATGAAAACAAAACAAAACCAAAAGAAAGAAGAAAAAAAAAGGAAGAAGAAAAAAAAGGAAGAAGAAAAAAGGAAGAAGAAAAAAAGGAAGAAGAAAAAAAGAAAGAAGAAAGAAAGAAGAAAGAAAAAGGAAGAAGAAAAAAAGAAGAAAGAAAAAGGAAGAAGAAAAAAATGAAAACCAAATGAAAACCAAATGAAAGAAGAAAGAAAAAGGAAGAAGAAAAAAAGAAGAAGAAAGGAAGAAGAAAGGAAGAAGAAGAAAGAAAGAAGAAAGAAAAAGGAAGAAGAAGAAAGAAAGAAGAAAGAAACCAAATGAAAAAAGAAGAAAAGAAAGAAGAAAGAAAGAAGAAAGAAAAAGGAAGAAGAAAAAAGGAAGAAGAAAGAAAAAGGAAGAAGAAAAAAAAGAAAAAAAACAAAAGAAACCAAATGAAAACCAAAAAGAAAGAAGAAAGAAAACCAAATGAAAACCAAAAGAAAGAAGAAAAAAAAAGGAAGAAGAAAAAAAAGGAAGAAGAACAAAAGGAAGAAGAAAAAAAGAAGAAGAAAGGAAGAAGAAAGGAAGAAGAAGAAAGAAAGAAGAAAGAAAAAGGAAGAAGAAGAAAGAAAGAAGAAAGAGGAAGAAGAAAGGAAGAAGAAGAAAAAAAGAAGAAAAAAGGAAAAAGAAAGAAACCAAATGAAAACCAAAAAGAAAAACAAAGAAAACAAAACAAAATACTTGGCAGTGCTCAATAATCTTATTTTTTAATTCCTCCTCCTCTATGTCCCCTTAATCTTATTTTTTAATTCCTTTATACTTAAAGAATTTTTACTACATGCAGGAGTGACATATGGCGGACGATAGAGCCGAGAAGCTTAGGGATCCGGAGGCTGAACGTTATTTAATGGGCATCATCAACAACGAGATTCCTTATGTGTCGGGCTCAGAATATGAGCAAGAAGAGGATGTAGTCTCTTCTTTTCTGAACCTTGACAGTGGAACAGAGATTGTCGATGATCAAGAAGGTGAAGGAACAGACATTGTCGACGGAGGTCAACCGTCAACAAACGACGATCTCGAATTGCAAGTAGCAACCACCTCCGGCGAGGTATATATATACATTGAGCCTCTCGTGATACAAACTTACTGAAATGTGAATACATATGTATTAACACGCGCGACTCTCTTTCTTTTTTTAGCCCTCCGGATCGAGTACGACAAAGCGTGGCAAATCCAAGGCGATGAAAACAGGAGAAACATATGCCATTGAGTTTGTCAGTGAAACCGGCAAGCCCCTACAGCACACCTCAAAGTTTATCAACCAATGCGGAGTCGTTGTTAGAGACAACGTCCCGATCACCGTCCAGGAATGGAAGGAGCCAAAGAAGGCACGTCTTGGTTTCAGTTTTGTCGACAAGAGAACGAAAAAGGATTGCTGGAGAAAGCTTATGGAACATTTCATTCTACCTCCGGAATACAACAAAGTCGATGAATTCGGTAACGAGGTTCCGGGTGGACGTCAGAGGAGGAGGCTAGTTAAAGAGTTCGCTCTTCAGAAGATGGGCGAAGCATTCCGGAACTTCAAGAAAAATTTAACCCGTGACTATGTCAACAAGGGCAAGACTCCGGATTTCAATGGACAACATGAGAAACTGAAAGATGATTGGCCAGAATTTGTGAGGCAAAAGCAATCGGAGCATTTCAAGGAAATATCGAAAAAAATAAGGATAATGCGAGTAAGAAAAAGTTCCATCATATTATGGGGCCAGGAGGATACCGCCTTTCGGAGCCTAGGTGGCAGAAGATGGAGGAGGACCTGAGGGTGCGAGGAATCCCTCTAGGTACAGAGGGATGGGACCCAAGGGCCAAAAGCTGGTGGTACGGGCATGGGGGATCGCTAGACCCGGAGACAGGGGTGTGTGTTCACCGGCAGAGACAGTTTGCTCCCACCCAAGCCCTTATTGACGCAATGACCCAAGCTCAAGAGGGCTTGATCAAGTTCAACAGAGAGAAAGGCGCACTGACAACAGCCCTCGGGAATGATGAACACGGAGGACGTGTACGAGGCAAAGGCAAAGTTCCGTGGAAAGTAGGGTTTTCCCAGGACAATGACCCGTACTGTTACAGAAGCCGTAAGAGAAAGACGGACCGGGATGCAAATCTTATGACGAAGTTTGCATCGGAACTCCATGAGTTGAAGCAGACCGTGCATGAACTAGTAAAAGAAAAATCGGCTGCAGGGCCGCATGAAGATCATGAAGCGGATCGCGGAAGCCAGCAGCAGAGAAGCAGCGTGGCTTCCACGGATGCCCCGCCTGGTGCTAGTGCACCGATGATCGAGATTCGTGCACCGGAGCCTCACTACCCCGTGGATGATGTAAAGGAGATGAAAGAATGTGATCTGCATTATCCCGTGGGGAACGTTTCCACGAAGGTAGCTAGCGGCAGTGCTTTACCCTGTACACCTGGAGCACTCCACCACAACAACCCCATTGCATATGGCTATGCTCGTGTCACGGTGGAAGACATAGTCCAAGGGTTTGAGGACCTGGAGATTGACAAACCTACACCCGAAGGGGAGAGAAGACTTGGAGATGTCAAGCGCCAGATCATTCTATGGAAAAAGAAGTACATAGTGTTTCCAGGCGAGGCGCCAAGGCTAGCAAGTCCACCCCCCTCCGATGGTGGTGGTGGTGGCGGTGGTGGCGGTGGTGGTGGTCGTGGTGGTTCACCTACACCTCCTTCACGCCATTCGACGCCGTCCCCCGATCCACAACCTCCGGCGGGTACGACGCCCCCCAATCCACCTCCGGCGAAGAAGCAGAAGCAGGCGGACAACAAGGAAACCCGCTCCTGGACTATTAACCCGGACCCTTATGTACCTAAGACCACAAGGGTACCGGAGCCATCACTGAAGCCTCTCCTCCCAAGGCCTGGGGAACTTAGTGAAGCTGAAACCAAATTGGCCGCGTCTGCTGATTATGAGAAATGGAAGGCGGATATGAAGGCGATAAAAGAGCCTGAGCCCAAGCAAGTATTCACTGAGAAGCAAAAGAAGTGGGCTAAGGATTTTTTGACGACACCGTCCCAAGCTGAGCTGAATATGCCTGACGACTATGGACATGAACTTCGTAGGCAAGCAAAAATATTGAAGGAGGAGAAAGAAAAAAGTAAAAAAAGCGGGAAACAAGTTGACCAGCTCGGGATGCAGAAGAAACAATCGATCCCCCCGCTCATAGTGAAAGCCGGTCCGGAAGAGGACCCCGAGATCATAGCAGCTGCGGCAGCACTTGGATTGACTGTAGCGAGTGCCATGAAACAAGTGTCCGAGATGGGTTTGACTCTTCGTGCCTTCTTAGGCCTTGAGGATGCGCCAGTATGTGAGATAGCATTACAATATGTGCGGAATGGGCCTCTCGTCGAGCCTGCGCGGGAAAAGAGTCTACCACCACAAATGCGAAATCTGCTACGTTGGTACAAGCAATTCATAACATGGGCCGACAAAGAATATGTTTATGCGGATGTTACAGATGAGCATCACACCAAACGGTACTCTGTACAAGTTCATATGAGTGAATTGTTCCAGCTGTTCAATCTGCGCGACCTCGACAAATCTATGCTGAGTTGCTACGTTCTGTAAGTGATTTATTTCTACCTCATCTCGTTCTTCATTGCCTGCACTATATATATATATTGTCCTAACTATATTGTTGCGTACGCTATTATGCAGATTGAAGATTTGGGAATGCAAAATAAGAAACATCCATGATGTTGGGTTCATTGACCCACATATCGTTAATGGACATGTGTTACAACATCACCCCGAAGACGTGGAGAAAGACTTGTACAAGTTTCTTAGAAAGCATCAACTCAAAAGTCATATTCTATTTCCTTACCATTTTGGGTGAGTGTTTCTCTCTTGTGCCCATTCTCTTTTGTTTACTCCATGCATGGTATGTCTAATCGATGAGTTATGCATGACTGTGCATGTAACGTGTCCGCAGGTTCCACTGGATTCTGCTAAATATTGAACTTCACACCTCTAGAGTTCTAATCATGGACTCTATGGATTCGGATCCAAAGCGTTGGGCCGACATGAGAAAAATGCTGCAAAAGTAATTATTTTCAATCATTTGAGCTCTATATCGATCGGTCTCTTTCGTTCATTTCCTAATATCAAGTAACTAATAACTCCCTTGTTCATTTAATTTTCTTTGCCCTGTAGGGTTTGGAGACGGTTCTCAGAAGAAATTGTCGGTGAATTCAAACATGAGCTAGATTTCAGAAGGTTAGTTAATGTGGATAAGCAGCCACCGGGGACCAATCTATGTGGATACTATGTTTGTGAGAACATCCGGAGACACACCTCTGAGCGGAAGGCATCGGATAGCGTGCGGAACGCGACGGATAACTTGCGGAGGAGGCTTAGTCCAGAAGCTCGCTTCCGACCAATTCAAGAAGAATTAGTAGGATTTTTCATGAGGGAAGTCATCAATCCTAAAGGAGAACACTATACCGAGGACGAAGAAATTTATATGCATACCCGAGATTGAAACTTGTTCGAAGTTGTATATGGTCATCCATCCTAATTGTGTATGGAAACTTGTTCGAAATTGTATATGGTGACCCGAGATTGAATATATATTATATATTCCTCTTGAATTCTTCTTGTTTGAAATTTCATATGCATGTATATAGTAGCGTAGAATATGTGTACTGAAACTTCATCAAAATTAAAATAAAACACAAAATAAAATATAAAAGAAATAAAACACTCCAAACTAAAAAGAAACCAGGTTTAGGGGGGCTAAAACCCTAAACCTGCGGAGGAGGCCTTTAGTCCCGGTTGGCCACGAGAACCGGGACTAAAGGTCCTCCGCCCCGACGGACCACTGGCGCCCACGTGGACGGGCCTTTAGTCCCGGTCAGCCACAAGAACCGGGACTAAAGCCTTTAGTCGCGGTCCGTAAGAGGCGCGACTAAAGGGGGGGGTCTTTAGTCGCGCATATTTAGTCCCGGTTGCACAGCCGGGACTAAAGGCTGTTGCGAACCGGGACTAAAGGGCTTTTTTCTAGCAGTGTGCCTCACGGTCTCGGCACGAAGATTATGCTTGGGATATATGAAGTACTCCCTCATATGGATTGGAGCGAATAGTTTAATTTGGCATCAATGGAAATAGTTGAGACAATGTGGACGAATGTGGGGAGCTAGAAGGATTCACATGCTCAAATGAGGACGCAAAAAGAATAATTAGTGGAGGGATCGCATTTCTCTTTTTCTTGCGGGTAGTGGAAGATCACATGCATCGACTCCATATCACGCCCTACACTGTGAGTAACTAAAGCACTTCATGTCCTGTGAGTAATTAAAACACTTCACGTCACGCCCTACACCTTCACTAGCATTTAGAGCAACATGTCCTCCTGGTTATCCGTCAATATATAAACGGGACACATCCACACTATCAATTAGCTAGTATATTGTATATACACATCCACACTACCATGCGTGTTGTAGGGAAGTCGCTAGTAAAGATATAGATGGAACAAATGCTAGACAGCGTGAACGGAGATAAGTGTATGGATATTGATGGAGGTTGGATGCCAATTGGAATTGGAGGCATTGGAAAAGACCTAGGCAGTAACAGAGTGCACTAGAGTTGCTTGCTTGCACTCAGGCTCTGAAGATTTAAAACCATGCAGAGCCATGACATGGCAGCTGTTAGAGTTAAACACGAAGTGCACTGGTGCCCTGTCAGGTTCAGTACACGTGTACTTGTATCTTTTTTTGCGGGGCACGCGTACTTGTATCTGTCCGTGTAGGTATCCAAGTAATCAACGAATAGAACCACTACTTGTTAATTAGCTGGCATATAGAGTATATCATTGTACCCCTGTAAACCATTGTGCCATGAGTTGAAGGAATAAACTCAAGGCTCTATACGAGCCTTTGGCAATCAGCCAAGCGTTTCAATCAAGTAAATTAGGTTTAGTGTACGCCGCATGTCGAATTATCTTCGGCCAGAGGTGGGTCAATCAGGAGCAGCAGTCGCTTTGCTACTTGAAGGTTAGCTTTGCATTGTGGTGGGTGGATTGATCGGAGGAAGCTAGCTTGCGTTGCTTCGTCGTTCGTCCTCGTCGATCATCGGTCGTCAAGTGTAGCCGGAAGTACTCGGTGTCAAGGGACTGGGCCAACAACAGCCTTTCAGAGAGGGCAAGCGCAGACCGCTTGCTGGGTAGGTAATTTCCCACAATAAGCAACTTTACCCGTCCAAAACAATAATGGAATCACTATTTTTCCGGCAACAGCTACACCGTTTTGACAGAAAGAGGATTTGGGAAGCTCTCGTTTTCCATTCGTCCTTCTAGGATATTCAACACTTTCCCACCCTTGACATACTCTATTAATCGCAGTCAGTGGCTTGAGGACTGACATCTTTGCCTGAAAGCATGAAGAGCCTCACCACTTGAGTTACTCTAAATTGTTCTATGTCCAAGTCTGATTGAGAGGTGCTAAAGGGACGATCTCTACAAGATTTGTAACATTCCCACAGTTGAATTCCATTTAATAAAGCGACATGCTACGAGCTGAGAAAACAAGAACGAACCACTGAAATCATTCATTCTTCTTGGATGGGCTCCATAGCCATTATATTAGTGAATTGAGAAAATTATAGTTTCCCCGCTCCATAGGCCATAGCCAACACACACACACACACACACACACACACACACACACACACACACACACTTTGCAAAACCTGGATAAATATGGCCCTGGATGGTTTGAGAGGATTTCCCCATTGTTGTTGTGTGTGCCTCAGTAGCGTCTAGGAGCCGCCGCCGCCTCCAGATCAAGATTCAACTGGTCTGGTGCGGTTCGACCGTGTTACTGGACCACCAAACCTACTCTTTTCAGGTTCAAGATTCGACCCGCACCTACTCTTTTCAGGGTAATGGGCCACCTTTAGGTTCTCCGGTTCGCCCCTGTTAGTGTTTGCACGCTGTAACCAGGGCATCTATCTGACCATCTTGTTCTTGGCTACCGCTTGCCATCTCTATCCGGGCGGCGCGCATGACTTGACAGACGGGAGAGTATCAGAGGAGAGGCGAGGGAGAAGCCAGAAGGGAACAACGTGCTCTACTTGGACGAGCTTTGGGAGCTCCCGGCTGCAGGTGTCTCCCGTGTTATGTTATGCTCCAAATTCGTATAAAGAGGGAGTGATGCGGAGCATCCCTCGACCATCACCATGGACCTCACACCACCACCGCTAGGACGGAGAGAACCAACATCAAGGACACGCGCACGCGCCATCGAGACCGAGGTGAGATCTTTCCTCTTCGAGTTTCATTCGGATTCACACGAGAGTCGGGTTCCACCTCAAATGGATACATTGTGCATTCTTGGGTACCAAGGACGTGAGCGTGAAGAAGCTAGGAGGGAGCCACAACCAACCGAGAAGAAGGAGAAGGAGGGAGAGTGGCCGAAGCGCGAAGACACGGAGGCGCTGGAACCCCCCCCCCCCCCCCCCCCGGGTGCCCGTCCCTTCATGCCCCGGGTGCCTGGGCCTTCGGCCGCTGCCTGGGTGGCGCCCCTGAGCACCCCGGGTGCTCGGCCCCTCGCTGGGAGCTGCCCGGGCCACCAACCCCCGGGTGCCCGGCCCCCTCCTCCAGCCGCCCCCCTGCTCGGCCAAATGGCCCCGGGTGCCCGGCCCATCCCGCGCCTGCCTCCAGCGCCACCCGGGTGCCCGGGCCTTGGACCCCTGGGTGCCCGGCCTCGACCGCCCAGCGCCCTGCGTCTACCCCGGGTGCCCGGGCCTAGGACCCCCGGGTGCCCGGACCCCTCCGAGGGCCTGCGTGCCATTTTGGGCTTTTTGCCCTTGTACCCATCTCCCCCTCTTACTTCGTCCCTAGACTATAAGTACCCCCCCCCCCCACCTAGCTCATTAGAAGGGGAGCAAAGTATTTGATAGACAAAGAGAGAGCTTTGCTCATCTTCCTCCTCATGGAGATCATGACCTCCTAAGGGAGAAGATCCACTTGTGGATATCAAGGCCTCCTTTTAGAGAAGGATCCCCTTCATAGGATCATCAAGACCTCTCTCCTCATAGGATTGGGATGAACTAGTTACCTCTTGTATCTTCTTGTGTTGGATTTGGACCCTTGTATCTCTCTATGTATGATTGGATCTAGCATATGTGTGATTGGATCTAGTCAATTTAAGTGTTTCCCCTCTCTTGTGTTCTTCGTGTTCTTGGGGATTCCCCCTCCAATTCGTGAAAGATCTCCATCTAGGGTTCCACCCTACAACAGGGAGGCTAACTTCTGACGAGCGAGCGGAGCGAGGCCCGTCGCCGGTAGGCTTGGGCCGAATCAGATAGTATAAAGAAGGTACGGATCAGTATAAAGAAGGTACGGATCAGTATTGACTTAGGTCACATGTGCTATATATACCTCTTGTAAGCCGCCGCACGGGGTAGTTGATCAGTTGTAAATCCCCGGCATTTGTAACCTCCCCGATATAGTGAAGTTTGGCTGGCTGGCGCTCGTAGTTTTTTCCCCTTCGTGTTGGAGGGGTTTTCCACGTTAAAATCTCGTGTCCCTTGCTTGTTTTCCTTCTTCATCATGTTCGATTGCGTGTCGTATCAGCCCACGGCCAGCAGATCACCCTGCTCCAATGGTGGCGGCGAGGCAATGGTGTGGACGAGTGTGCTACTGATTCAACCCTAGGGTCCATAGGATTAGAACCTTTTATAGCACCTCTAGCAGATCCTTTATAAGCCCGTCGAACTACGTTTTTCTAGACGTTATATGGGATGGCCCAAAAAAAGAGACCCCAAAAACGGCCCGGCCTGTAAAAACTTTATTGGAGGCCGGCAAACCGTCCTCTAATCCGCTATATATGCCGGCACCCGGGTGATTTAGAGAATCCGTCCGCCTTTTCCTCTATCCCTCTCCGCCTTGTTTCATCCACTCTGGCGAGAAATCGAGTGAGCTCCAGCAGCGTTTTGCGGCAAGGTTTTCCACCGATTCTTGGTGGTGATGGCGTCCGCGTGTGCAAGGCGTGGCGGCGGCAGGGGGTTCAGCGACTGCGGTGGGTACGGGTGTCATGATGGGTTCGTCGGCCACATGCCACAAGCGACGCAACAACGACGAGGCCGACGGCTCCAGCCTCTGACCTCCCTTGTCGGACAAGTAAAGAGAGGCGGCGCGCTCCCGCTGCGCGAAGTCCTGCAGCGGCACATCCCGTGCTTGGGCGAATTTTCGTTGTCTCGGCTACATCTTCGATCCAGCCCTCGAGCGCCGTAGGGAAACAGAGACTACGTGGTTTGAGGCGAAGCAGGCCGCCGCAGCCGGAGATCGCCTACCAGCGCTCCTGGAGGAGTACTAGCTCGTGGGGACCCGCTCTGGCACGCTCATCTACCACACCCTCCACGGCAACGAGCCCCCGCCCCGTGACAACAGCGACAGCGACTCCGGTGACGAGTAGACATATGCTATGTGTGTTTAATTTCGGTTTTTATTATTAAAAACTCCCCTATGCTATGCGTGTGATGCACTCCCCTATGCTATATTATGCTTGTGATGAGTTTGGGTGAGATGTTTTAGCGCGAACTAGTATATTATTTGCAGGATCTTTTCTGGCTGCGCCTGGCGTCCTGCAAAAATCGTTCCGGTAAATGATTTTTCCAGGACGGTGAGTTGCGGGATGTGCTAGAGATGCTCTTAGCCCCTGCAGGTTCTCCGGGCCGGCCGGTCCACTGGTCCAATGGTTCGGCCCGGACCAGTTGAATCTTGACCTCCAGATGCACCGCTTGGATGGCAAAGCTAGCAAGAGGACGCTCCAGCACGCTATTGAGCCAGAAGCAGCCTCAACAGCTTTTATGATCACCGGTGAAGAACAGGAGCGCTGCATCCACCGTTGCCGCCAATCCGCTCCGAGACGCCATGTTGGTGCTGCTGCGACTGCAGCGAACATACGTGGTGGCGTTGGCAATGCCGAGGCCACGAGCCTCCTCTACCCCGCCGAATCGTAGGAACAGCAACCGCATATTGACACGGAACACCATGGCGCGTACCTCCTCCGCATGAGGCTGGACGCAATCCCAAGGCACGCGAACTTCTTCGGCGTCCACATCCGCCCGATTGCACCACTAACCGATCTTGGGCGAATCAGCCCAAGATCAGCATCTCCGGGTGTCGTCAACGCCATTGCTGCCCAAGCGACCAAGATAAGAGCCCTGCTTTAGCTTCCCGAGGTCGCGTTCCTTGTGCAGTACCCCGCTGTCCGCATCCCCTTGCGCCAGGCGGCAGCACGGCTTAGCCGTCGGTGGCCATCGGAGGCGGCAAGTAGGGCTTATGATGGAGGAGCCCAAGGAAGACTTCTGCTAGGGATTGCCCAGTCGTGGAAGAGATCGAACAAATTTGAGACGGCGCCCTGGGGTGTGGAGGAGCTTCGCTTGCCGGCGCTCATTTATCTCCCGTATTACAATATACATGCCCATTTTATACTGTTGTTTTCAAATCGATCGAGGGTGTGTGTGGAGTGGTACATGCATATACGTTCCTTATCTCTTGTTTTGGAATTTTACTGTCCTTGTCGATAAATCTGATCTCTTATGACTCCCCGTCCAAATTTTACAAATCCTACCAATGTAAAGATTCACAACAAAAACAACCAAGGTACGGTTTGTTTCTACCTGACTACAATTAATATCTCGGGATTTATCATTGTCCGATGGAACTATTTCTTCACCATAGTAGACCACTAGCCGAGTGCCTCGGGCCTGATCAAACCAACCTCCTGTGCCACAACAAGAGCTCCCTAGCACTTGGCCTTCAAGTTGAAGCCCTCCTCCACCTGAATGTCGGAAATCGGTCGACTAACACAAAATTGAAGGGTTGCTAATCTCATTTCAAAAGTGTGGCTGGTCAATACTAGATGAGAATCGCAGGAAAAAAAACCAAATCACCGTGTGCTTACGAATCGGGCCAACATCTTTGATTCCTTCTTGCCTTGTGATGTCAATGATGACACCATGCCTAAGATGGGTTGGTCGGTGTTGCACACCACTGATTTCATTTCAGCTCTTCTTGAGTGCGTGTACCGAACTATGTATTTCATGCCTATTTGGTCTAATAATATGGCTGCATGCAGCAATTAGATGCAGAGGGCAGGGGTAATCCTTCTTAAAAAAATTGTAGACGTCAAAGGAAATGCTGATGGCAATGCTCAGAGGGTGAGGGAAGACTAAAGAACGTAATTGCCCTTGTTAGAGTGGCTTCAAGATTCGTAAATGTTATTAGGGGCGGCATATCGAAACAAAGATACTATGAAGTACAATCGATCCACATCTCAACTATGTAGTACAATATTCTTAAGTTATTTTATGGTTTACCCATATGACTACTAGATAGCTAAGTGTCTATCAGCTTTGTGTCACACAATATAGAGGAGTTAGTAGGACATGGCATGCCTGAGTGAGAAGGCAAACACAAAGAAATTGCAGGGGACAATACCTTATAGGTTGTAGTTATACCATTTTATAGTTATGCTTTGAGAAATCGCATACAGTTCTTTATACATCAACCACCATATCTTACACCATCATTAATATTCAGTACGTATCCATCCTTCCATATATGTCACACCCATCCACATTGCCTATTAGCATCAACTCTCCCCGCAAAATAGAAAAGGTATGGAATATAAAATTGCTAGAATATATATAGATGGAATAAGTTTTAGACAATGTGTATTGAGATGGATGTATGAATATGGCGTTGTGCAGGTTGGATATGTCAATCAATTTGTTGGAATGGTAGGTATTGGGAAAGGGCTAATTGTTCTGCAAGTGGATAACTCTAGTTGCTTTTGTACATGCATGTGAGGAAATGTGATATTATGTGGTGGGAAGGTTTAGATCCACTAGATGACCCGTTGCGCCGATGGCGCAAGAAGCCGGGTAGAAGTGATAATTAAGTGATCATTAGAACCTATGAGAACTCAATAAGTAATTCACTGATATAAAGCAATAGCGAAAAATTCATCGCGCACATGACGCAAGAGGCCAATTAAAACCAAATATTATCTGTATTGTAGGGCATATATGAGCAGCTTACATTAGCAGGTCCAATAAGACAACCTTCCTGTAGATAATGAAAGCACGTGAGTAGCCAGGACAAACAGATGCTAATACAGTATCTTAAGCTGATGCATAACAAACATAAGCTGAGGTACCGCAAGCTTTTAAATCTTATTTTAAATTTAGCAATCTAAGCATCAATTATTCAACGTATACCCATATCCTAAGATGCTAAGATTATCTAAACTCTTGCTCTGCTTGTAGCTAAATTTTTTCTTTTAATATAGCAATATGTATAAGCACAATAAACATTTCATGTAGAATGTTGTTTTTCCGAAATTACTACTATGGCATGGGACTGGCGCAAGAACTTGTTTTCACCCGAAATTTACTTGCTTAGCATGTCCTATGCTGGAAGCAATTTTTGCGGTTTCCATGCTTT
Organism: Aegilops tauschii subsp. strangulata; assembly: GCF_002575655.3. Classification (NCBI taxonomy): domain Eukaryota; kingdom Viridiplantae; phylum Streptophyta; class Magnoliopsida; order Poales; family Poaceae; genus Aegilops; species Aegilops tauschii. The sequence goes on along the minus strand of NC_053039.3, from coordinate 565,669,757 downwards.
GAAAAGGACTCAACGGTTGGTTGTCAGGAGGAAGCTTTGTAGGCCCTAAAAACGCACAGCATTGGTTCTTGTTCGCCAACTCTATCTTGGAAGAGGATCTGGCGGACCAAGCAGCCAGCGAGCGTAACTGAATCAATCAGGGCCGACGACGATGAGTGGGTTCTTCTTGTCGACTGCAAACAGCTAACCAGGGGTGGAACACCACCCAACCATTTTACTTGGTGGCAAGTAATGTAGCCTGTACTGAATCCCGCCATTGAAGAGTGTGAGAACCATGTAAAATACACACAAACGAAGAGACAGTGGCTAAAATAATTACCCTGTATCATCTTGGGCAGTGTTCCTAGAAAGATGCTGTCGGTGTACAAAAGTAGGGGCTCTCCTTTTGACCCCTTTACTTGTGCACGGGCAGTCAGAGTCACGCGCCGCGGCCACACTTAGCAGGGCAAGGGAGGGAGGCCGGAGTGAAGCCGAAGCCCAAGACAAACAAGGCAACGCTAAGACCAGAAACACCAAAGAGCAAGAGGGCGAGGTGGACTCCCCTGGCAAGGCCCTTGCCGGGGCGGCCTCCGCGGCCTCGGGGAAGAGCCTTGCCGGGGCAACTTGCCCGATGCCAGCAGAGCAGGCCACCCTTGAACCCACGGGTTCCAAACGCCGCCAACGACTACGTTGGAACCAAGGCTCGGGAGGCACCTCTGTGGTGGCATGCAGATCTTTGTCAAGATCATAAACATGTGAGATCAGATGAGGACCAGAAGACGGCGACCCTCGGCGGGATCCCAGCCGAGGGAATCCACAGGACCGCCGGCAAGCGCCTTGCCAGGGACGACTGCAACGCCACGGCAAGATCCTTGCCGGGCCCCCGGTAAGACCCTTGCCGGGAGCATCCGCGGGGCCACTGCCAGGCCCGCGCCAGCCAAGACTCCACCGCCGTCCCCAAGCAGCTGCTAGCTCAACCAGCTGGGCAGGCACCTGCGTGGCGACGGCGGCCTCTACACCAACTCAGCAAGCACCTGTGTGCTGGCATGCAGATCTTCGTGAAGACCCTACCACCACCGCCACCTCAGCTGCTTGCCTGCATACATGCCGCCACATGCATCGCTAGCCTGGGCGCGTGTCGAAGCAAGGCTAGGCGGCGACGGACGGGACGAGCCTCGTTCCCATCCCCGATAAAGCTAAGGGACACCTAAGCGATGCATTAAATGTGTCTTGTCCTGTAATACGGGCGATAAGCTCGCAGCACTGTAGACCTTTCCATCTCCTATGTGCCACTGTGGCAGCCCCTTTCGACTATAAAAGGAGGCCCATGTCATACTGGAGAGGGATTCGGCTCTTTTGGGCAAGTTACACCCCGTAGCTAGCTCAAGAACACAAGAACACTCAATACATCCACCAAAGCAGGACTAGGGTATTACGCATCCTCGTGGCCCGAACCTGGGTAAACGATCCGTGTGCTTCCTGTTAGACCTGCTCTTCTCACAACCCCGCGCCCCGCCAACCTTAGTAGGGATTCTTGTGATCCCATAGGTGTCGTTTCCACCGACATCTTTGGCGCGCCAGGTAGGGGGCGCAGTCGTGAGAATCTGATCTAACAGTTAGCCTAGCGGTTCTTCATCGCCATGGCTCCCAAGAAGAAGACGATCACGGCGATCGGCTCGTCGGGAGCCGAACGGCCCGTGCCAGTGCGGACGAGCAGCGGGCCGGTCGCGGACAGAACCCGAGCCACAGCCCGCGAGCACCAGCATCGCTCTGGCAGTCAGAGCCTGGCGAGCGGCGTCGTTCGTGCGCCAGATAACGGGTCCCGCATCGCCAAATCCAAAGACGGGGCTGGGGCCCCCGCAGGCGGCGCGGGGCCCTCTAGGAGTGTCGTTGTGCCACCCACGGGCGGCGCAGCAACCTCCAAGACGCCTATGCCGGCGCCCACAACACGCTCTTCCCAGGGTGCGCGCGACGAGCAGCGCCACCACGCTGGAGACCCCGGACGCCGCCGTGGGAAGAGTCTCGTGCATCATCTGCGGGACGAAGGAGTCCAGCATGCCCACGAAGTGCTGGCGAAAATGGCACGCAGCCGCTGGGCCGTGATAGAGCTCCTTCTAACGTGGTTAGAAGTCGAAGCGCGCCACGGTCCACGCAGCTGTCGCCACCACCCACGCCAGCATAAGCTTTAGCGCGCGCAGCTGCTCCTCGACTTCCCTCCTGCTGCGGAGAAGCTCGACGAGTGGAGAGCCACCATCCGGAGCCTCGTCGCCGTCGCCAATAAAGATGATCCGCGACCGGCGGGGCCCTCGGGCCGGCGCTCCGTACCGCATGCCAGCGGTGGAGGGGCCGGGGGTGCTGCGGCCACGGTGCACTCTCCTCCTCCACGCCAGCCACCACGGATGTCGGTCCATCGCGATGACGCTTGTGATAACATTTCCTTAGCGTCGTCCGACCCATGGACCCACCGCGACCAGCGCCAAGTTCTTGGGGAACGAGCCCACGAAGATGCTCGAACCACCATCGAGCGCCGGCGCGATACACGCCACCAGTCAGATAAGCGGGCGGGACCCGCTATGGACCACCCAGCATCGGGGGGCTCCGGCGGCCTACCTTACGAGGTGGGTTGCCCAGCCTTTACCCGTGAGTTGCGGCAGTTCCAGTGGCCGTCCCACCGCACGTTCAAGCCCGACGTCGGCGAGAAGTACAACGGCAAGACCCATCCGTCAGAGTTCCTCAGCATCTACACCATCGCGATGCAAGCTGCCATAGCTCGCGACGACAAGGTGCTTGCCAATTACTTCTCGTTGGCACTGAAGCCCAACGTCATGTCTTGGTTGATGCACTTGCCAGCGGATTCCATTTCTTCTTGGTCGGATATGTGCCATGACTTCGTTGGTGCCTTCACCGGGGGCCACCAAGCTCATGGCCAAGCCAGTGATTTACATATCATTCCCCAGAAGGAAGGGGAAACCCTGCGCAAGTACATCCGGAGGTTCAGCCGGGTGCAGTACAACATCCCCGATGTTCATCCCGCCGCCATGATTAGCGCGTTCCATCAGAATGTGCGCAACCACAAGATGCGCGAAGAGTTGGCGATGAACAAGGTTAAGGATGTGGCCGAACTTTATGTTCTGGCCGATAGGTGCGCCCGGGCTGAAGAGGGAAGGAAGTACCCCGGCGAGGACGCCGGCGCGGAAACCGACTCTACTGATGAAGACACCGCTGCCCCGACGAAGAAGGGTCGGCGTCGCAACATGAAACGCAAGGGCAAGACCGTGCTTGCCGTCGAGGGATCCGACAGCACCGACGCCGCCAAGAAGGCTAAGGCAGACGACCCCGGCAAGGAAATTGCCGGGTGCGCCGCTTGCCGGGCCTTGGCGGCTGCCGACAAGCCGGGGGGCTCTGACAAGCAGTATTGCAAGATCCATCGCATCAAGGGCCACGGCCTCGAGAACTGCCGACAAGTCGAGCTGCTTGCTGAGAAGCAAAAGGCCGAGTATGAGAGGCGGGACAAGGAGAAGGGTTAGGATGGTGCCGAGGGATCCGACAAGAAGCGTGGCGGCCAAGGAGGCCGCCGCGGCAAGGACAACCAACAAGAGAGGCCCGCTCGGGGCCGCGACAAGAAGCAAGAAGACGATGATCATGACGAGGATGACGAGTCTGGCGAGCAAGAGTTTTAGAAGGCTACAGAGGCCATGTGCGTCGATGGTGGCGCCTCGCTGCATACTTCTCACCGCCAGCTCAAACAGTGGGCGCGTGAGATCACAACAGCGGAGCCCTCGTTCAACGCTCAGAAGCCGCTGAAGTTGTCCAGCACGCCCCTCATCTTTAACGCCGAGGACCACCCTGACCGCACAACTGCGGTCGGGTGCTTGTCGTTGTTGGTCTCACCAACGATACGCAACCTCAAGGTGAACAAGATGTTGGTTGACGGCGGGGCCGGTCTGAACTTGATCTCACCCGTTGTGATCAAAAGGCTGCAAATTCCTGATGCAGACCTCAAGGAAACGGGCACATTTCAAGGGGTCAACCCGGGAAGGAGCCAACCGAAGGGAAAGGTCACATTGCCTGTGACGTTTGGAGGCGAGTTGAAGTACAGGACGGAGAGGATTATCTTCGATGTAGTCGAGATCCCCTTGCCCTACAACGGGATCCTCGGCCGCCCGGCACTAGCCAAGTTCATGGCAGCGTCGCGCTACGCCTACAACACGCTGAAGATGCATGGGCCGATGAACATCATCACCATCCCCTCTGACAAGAAGGACGCCTGATCTGCGCCGACCTACTCTATCGGGAAGCAGTTGCAGCAGCTGCCGCCAAGGCACTTGCTCCTGCCGCTGAAGCCCCGGGAGGGAAGAAGAAGACCGGCAAGACCTCTGGCACCCACTCCGGCAAGCACACCTCTTCGGAGTGTTGTGCTACCATCAAGGACGTGCCAGAGAGCTCCACCTGCAAGAGCAAGAAGTCCAGAGCTGCGCCACCAGAGACCAAGAAGGTGTCCGTCAGGGAGGATGGCACGGGAGGGGCTTTCACCATAAGCTCCACCCTCGACAGCAAATAGGAAGGCGCGCTCGTCACTTTCCTGCGGGCGAATGTCGATGTGTTTGCGTGGCAAGCATCTGACATCCCCGACATTCCCAAGGAAGTGATTGAGCACCATCTTGTTATCTGTCCCCATGCGCGACCCGTCAAGCAGAAGGTCAGGAAGCAAGCTTTGGAACGGCAGGAATTCATCACAGAGGAGATCAGAAAGTTGGAAGCAGCAGGCTTGGTGAGGGGAGTGCTCCATCCGACGTGGTTGGCCAATCCGGTGGTGGTGCGCAAGGCAAACGGGAAGTGGAGGCTGTGTATTGACTACACAAACATCAATAAGGCTTGTCCTAAGGACCCCTTCCCGTTGTCGCGCATCGACCAGATTGTTGACTCCACGGCCGGGTGTGATCTGTTATCATTCCTCGACGCCTACTCGGGCTACCACCAGATCTTCATGACAAGAGAAGACGAAGAGAAGACAACATTCATCACCCCATGTGGTACGTATTGCTTTTTACGGATGCCTTTCGGGTTGAAGAGTGTTGGTTCAACATTTGCAAGGGCAGTCTAAATTGGTTTTGAACCCCAGCTACATAGGAATATGGAAGCCTATATGGTGACATAGTGGTCAAAACCCAGGACAGGGCAACTCTTGTACAAGACTTAGAAGAGACGTTTACCAACCTACGCAAGATCAACCTCAAGTTGAACCCTGAGAAGTGTGCCTTCGGCGTTCCGTCTGGCAAACTTCTCGGGTTCTTTGTTTCGCAGCGTGGGATCGAGGCAAACCCAGACAAGATCAAGGCTATCGAGCAGATTGAGGCGCCCAAGCAGATCAAGGATGTGCGTCGGCTCACTGGCTGCGTTGCCGCCATGAGCCGATTCATCTCCAAGTCTGCCGAGCGCACCCTTCCCTTTTTCAAGATCTTGAAGAAGGCGGGCCCAATGGAGTCGACCCCAGAGGCTGAGGCGGCGTTGCAAGACCTGAAGAGATACCTTTCCTCTACACCGATACTAGTTGCGCCTAAACCACAAGAGTCGTTGCTGCTGTATCTAGCGGCGACGAATCAAGTGGTTAGTGCCGCGCTAGTGGCGCAGAGGGAGGTTGACGAAGAGGCAGTGGCAATGGCAGGACCGGCAGACGGCAAGTCAGAGACTCCCCCGGCAGGGCCTAGTGCCGGCAAGGCAAGGCTCCGGGCAGAATCTGACGCCATCAGGACAAAGCCCGCGCAGTCAAGTGGAGTGTGCAGAAGAGGAAGATGATGCAGCACCCGGTTTACTTTGTCAGCTCCCTCTTGCAGGGGGCTAGGTCAAGATATTCTGGTGTGCAGAAATTGCTCTTCGGCCTCCTCATGGCCTCGAGGAAGCTGCGTCGTTACTTCCAAGCCCACGAGATCACTATCGTCACCCGCCTCCCGTTGCAACGGATACTGCACAACTCAGACGCAACCGGAAGGATTGTGGAGTGGGCCTTGGAGTTATCAAGCATTGGATTGTAGTTTAAAAGTACTTCAACAATCCAGAGTAGAGTCCTGGCGGAGTTCATTGCAGAATGGACCTCAACGCCTGATGAAGAGATCCAGGAGACCACTCTCCCTGGCAAGGAAACAGCTCGCGACTGGATCATGTACTTTGACGGAGCTTTCTCGCTGCAAGGCACCGGTGCTGGTGTGTTGCTCGTCGCGCCCACCGGAGAGCACCTCAAGTATGTAATCAAGATGCACTTTCCCAGGGAGATGTCCACCAACAACACTGCTAAGTACGAGGAATTGCTCGCCGGTCTCAGGACCGCGGTAGACCTCGGAGTTAAAAAGCTCATCGTCAGGGGTGATTTGCAGCTTGTCGTCAGACAAGTCAACAAAGATTATCAGAGCCCGTTGATGGAGGCCTACATAGATGAGGCGAGGAAGCTGGAGGAGCGCTTTGACGGTATACAAGCGGAGCACATTCCCCGAGCGGAGAACGACATCACCGATTACCTGTCAAAGTGCGCTGCATTCAAGCTACCTGTGGAACCAGGTACCTTTTTGCTTCGGTTAACTCAACCATCTGTCGAACCATCAACGGAGCAGAACAAGCGGGGGAAATCAGGCCCCGGCAAGTACTTTCCGGCTGAGCCCCCAGGGGCCGCCGGCAAGGGTGTTGCTGTGGACTCTGAGCCTGCCGAGGAGCGGCCGACTCCGGCAGGCCGTCAAGCCCTGGCCGTAGAGACAGCCGCTCCCATGGCAGAAGAAATGCCTCTGGTCCTTGCCGTCGAGCCCCAGGCTCCGGCATGGGCACAGCATACCGTCCGATTCCTCCAAACAGGGGAGCTTCCTGGGGAGCAGGAAGAAGCGGAAAAGGTAGCCTGTCGGTTTGCTATGTATCAGTTCGTCGATGACGTCCTGTACAGGAGGAGACCGAACGATGTGAAATTGAAGTGCATTCCCCAGGAGGAAGGACTGGAGCTGCTGGCGGAGATACACGGAGGCATATGTGGCTCCCACATAGGGTCGAGGGCCCTTGCCGGCAAGACGTTCCGGCAGGGTTTCTTCTGGCCCACTGCCCTCCAGGATGCAACGACACTAGTAACCAAGTGTGAAGCGTGTCAGTTCCATTCAAAGAAGCTTCATCAACCAGCTCAAGCCCTTCAAACAATCCCTCTCTCCTGGCCATTTTCGGTCTGGGGGCTCGACATACTGGGCCCCTTCCCCCGTGTTGTCGGGGGCGTTGAGTACTTGTACATTACAATCGACAAGTTCACAAAGTGGCCGGAGGTGGAAGCAGTGAGGAAGGTGACAACACAGTCAGCAGTCAAGTTCTTCAAGGGACTAGTCTGCCCTTTTGGTGTGCCAAACAGAGTCATCACCAATAACGGCACGCAGTTCACAAGCCACACCTTTATGCAATACATCCAAGACCTCGGCAGCAAGGTTTGTTTTGCCTCCGTGGCACACCCACGGAGCAACGGCCAGGCAGAGAGGGCAAATGCTGAAGTATAACGAGGCCTGAGGACAAAGACTTTTGACAGGCTGCACAAGAGCGGAAGGCGCTGGATTGATGAGTTGTCGGCGGTTCTTTGGGCAATCAGGACGACGCCAAATCGAGTCACCGGCCAGACACCCTTTGCCCTGGTCTATGGGGCAGAAGCAGTTCTCCCCATGGAACTCATATACGGGTCACCTCGAGTGCTCGCTTACGACGAGCTTGAGCAAGAGCAATTGCGGCAAGATGACGCAACGCTCCTTGAGGAAGATCGTGTTCGGGCGGCTGTGAGAGCAGCACGCTACCAGCAGGCCTGGCGCCGCTACCATAGCCGCGAGGTTCATGCCCGAAGCTTTGAGGAAGGCGACCTTGTTCTTCGGCGCGTTCAGTCGGCCAAGAATTCCAACAAGTTGATGCCAAAGTGGGAAGGCCCTTATCGAGTAATACGAGTCACCAGGCCCGGCACAGTCTGCCTGGAGACCGAAGATGCTGTCCCAGTGAGCAACTCCTGGAACATCGAGCCTCTTCGTAAATTTTACCCATAAGGCGCGGCTTGCCGGGCCTCCCGGCAAGCCACCTTTTGTACAAGCTTTGCCGACAAGGCATGTAACCCTCTGTACAAAGCCAGGCGCAGACCCTAAGCATAAATAAATGAAGCGATGGCGCCCTAAGTTATAGCATGCATGCTAGGTTGAGTCTCTCCCTCGGTTAGGGTTGATAGTGCTTAGCGGCGACTAACCCCTAGCCTAGAGGTCGAGTATGCGTCTTTCTGTCCTCTTTGGTTCGCAGGGCACGTGGACATTTCTGCTGAGCCACTTGGGAAAAAGAGAACGGACCGGCGCTCCGGCCCCGGCAAGCCAAGACTGCCGGGGGCTGAAGACACAAGGATCTAACCACGTCAGGCCAAGGTTTTCGGGGGCTGCGGATTCAGATAAGCCTTTCATCCCCTGTTATGCCTTTCCGTATAGAACTGGGACATGTGAAACCGCATTTATATTCTTAAACCACCATGCTCCCCTTTTCCTATACCCAAGAGCTATCCCCCTGGGTCGGAACTTGGTCGTAGTCGCGGTGGCAAGAAGGTAAACGAGGGGCCTAACTCTACTTCGCCCCTGCCTCCGCCAAGAGCGCGAGAATGGTCGACCGAAATGGGGGGACGGCAAGGCCTGTTGTCGGGCGACAATGTTTATCTTAGAAATAACAAGGACTCATTCCTTGGCATGGGCCTCGCTCACACACAAAGAACCCGGCAAGCACCCTTTTTCATTAAAAACGTCCCATACAGGTACAGTTCATACAGAATTAAAAACATCAGCAAGGGGATTACAAGCTTTAAATCTAACAAGTGCTCGCAGGCTTACAAACTAAAAAGAGATGAGATGCCCGTAATCCCTTTCTTGTCCCTCTCCTCAGAAGGTGGAACAAGACAGCAGAAGGGCAAAAAGAGCACCTAGGCAAGGTACGAGGAGTAGAGGGCACCAAGAGAACGTCTTGGTGCCGGGAAAGGAGCTGGAAGACGAGGCAGCGGGCCGGCAATACACGACGAAGGCGTCGGTGCCCGCGTACTCCGATTTGACGGCCGCCACCCGCCTTCTTCGCCTTCTCCGGCCCTCCTACGCCAGCCGCCCAAGGAGACGACGGGGAGCGCCCCGATGGAGAGCTTGACGAGGAAGGCCCTCGGCAGGGCGCGAGGCCGAGGGAGGGGCGATGCGGTCAGTCAAAGTCGGAGTCGGCATCCTGCCGCTCGACTCCCTCGTTGTCGCTATCGCTGTCCTCCTCGGCACTCCCGCTCGAGGAGGAATCTTCATCGTCGGAGGAGCTCTCCACGCAGCACTTCAGGCGAGTTCCAAGATCTCCGAAGACCTTGATGGAGAGCAGGCCGTCCTCCATTAACTTGAAGTAGAGGACGAGCCCCGCCGTCAGGCTGTGGATGCGGGCGAACGTCTTCCATCCACGACGGAGGTACATGACCTGAGGGGCAGGAAAGTCGACGTCGACCCGCGTGCCGCCATTCCCGCAGCCCCTCATGTGCAACCTGAGGGTCTGGGGCGGGTCACGCTCCATCTCCCGAGCAAACGGGGTAGGAAGACGAAGGCGACGACGCGGTGGCCAGCGCAGCCAGATGAAGAACTCACAGGGCTGGTCCCCGACATGGCCCTCCATCGGGAGGTGCGCCGCCCCATCCACCTCTTCCCCAAGCGCTACGACGACCTCCCTCGCCCCCTTCCCCTTCCCCTCACGGCCGGCTCCGCCGCTGCGAGATCTTGGGAAGGAGGGACGCACTATCGAGCAGCAACCCTCGCGCCCACCGTTGAAGGGCCAGCACTTCCTCTCGCCATGGCAGATGGAAGAAAGGAGCAGAGGTAGAAGGAAATGGATGGTGGGAGAATGTGGGATGTCGTCCCCCTCCCCTTTTTATAAAGGGCGGAGCCGGGGCTCGGCCGCCCCATTCGACCAATCCAGTCACCAAGGGCGTAGGGAATCAGGACCGACCCGCTATCCCAATCAGCGACGGCCCGATTTCCCGCCTGCCACCTGCATGAAGGACACGTGGCGAGCAAGCAGAGCCGAGGGGACGGGTGAGGCAACCGTTCCCTGCCCTGTGATCGTGGGGCGTGGGAGCCTTGAAGACCGTGACCCGAGTCCACTCAGTAAATGAGCCGCGCCTCCACGCCTCCCTCTTTTCATGGGGAAGGTGCGAACCGCCTCTTTACTGTGATATGACGCATGCGTGCGGGAACCGCCCCACGCATGACCCCCACGTCACACATGACCCTCCATGTCGCGCGTTCGACGCGGGTCGTGGGGAAGCGCAGCGGACGAAACAGCTACTGCAGTAAAATCCGCCCCACCTGCCCGCGCACCGTTCTGGGCCTGGCCCAACAACGCGTCGCGCTTATGTGTGGCCCAGGCCCGGGGTTCCTGTCGGTGTACAGGAGTAGGGGCTCTCCTTTTGACCCCTTTACTTGTGCATGGGCAGTAAGAGTCACGCGCCGCGGCCACACTTAGCAGGGCAAGGGAGGGAAGCCGGAGAGAAGCCGAAGCCCAAGACAAACAAGGCAACGCCAAGACCAGAAACACCAAAGAGCAAGAGGGCGAGGTGGACTCCCCCGGCAAGGCCCTTGCCGGGGCGGCCTCCGCGGCCCCGGCAAGAGCCTTGTCGGGGCAACTTGCCCGATGCCAGCAGAGCAGGCCACCCTTGAGCCCACGGGTTTCAAACACCGCCAATGACTACGTTGGAACCAAGGCTCGGGAGGCACCTCTGTGGCAGCATGCAGATCTTTGTCAAAATCATAAACATGTGAGATCAGATGAGGACCAGAAGACGGCGACCCTCGGCGAGATCCCAGCCGAGGGAATCCACAAGACCCCCGGCAAGCGCCTTGCCGGGGACGACTGCAACGCCACGGCAAGATCCTTGCGGGGGGCATCCGCGGGGCCACTGCCAGGCTCGCGCCAGCCAAGACTCCACCGCCGTCCCCAAGCAGCTGCTAGCTCAACCAGCTGGGCAGGCATCTGTGTGGCGACGGGCGGCCTCTACACCAACTCAGCAAGCACCTGCGTGGTGGCATGCAGATCTTCGTTGAGACCCTACCACCGTGCCACCTCAACTGTCTGCCTGGCTACATGGCGCCACATGCATCGCTGGCCTGGGCGCATGTCGAAGCAAGGCGAGGCGGAGACGGACGGGACGGGTCTCGTTCCCATCCCTGATAAAGCTAAGGGACACCTAAGCGATGCATTAAATGCGTCTTGTCCTGTAATACGGGCGAGAAGCTCGCAGCACTGTAGACCTTTCCACCTCCACTGTGGCAGCCTCTTTCGACTATAAATGGAAGCCCATGGCATACTGGAGAGGGATTCGGCTCGTTTGGGCAAGTTACACCCCGTAGCTAGCTCAAGAACACAAGAACACTCAATACATCCACCAAAGCAGGACTAGGGTATTACGCATCCTCGCGGCCCGAACCTGGGTAAACGATCCGTGTGCTTCCTGTTAGACCTGCTCTTCTCACAACCCCGCGCCCCGCCAACCGTAGTAGGGATTCTTGTGATCCCATAGGTGTCGTTTCCACCGACAGATGTTGATGACAGGTAAACGCTCCGTGCAGCGAGACAAAGTGACTGGACCGAGGAGATATGTGCACAACGGAGAGGATGGGGGAATATCCAGAGGCACCAAACCACCTGCAAAGCCATTTGACACCTATAAGTGAGTTGCAGACATGCAGGAATGAATATTCATTCACATATCGGAACAAAAACCATCATTCACTTCCGTGACTTGACTCATGATAGGTTCTCCTATAAATAAATAAAAGAGATGGGACTACTGCAAAAATTGACTCAAACAAAGCTCTTAACAAAACCTTCTTGAGAACTATGGCAAACATGGTTATTTAGGCCAAGCTTGCCTAGCAGGACAATTTTTCTGCAAGAAATCCTAATATACTTGACAATAAACCAGAAATATGACTGAACTCATACAGCATAATCTTGAAAAAAACATAACTAAAGCTTAACCTATGATGCCTATCGACCAAACATAAAGAACAAAATAAATGGTAGTTGCATTAACTATCTAGGCATTCAGGAACTCAAAACGCAAAAGCAGAGTAATAGCAAGATAGTAGAAAAACAGTGCAAGGGTAATCTCGACATAACATCAATACATTTTTGCAAAACACAAATGCATCTGGTGAAGACCGTATAATATGCTCACCAGACCGATTGTGTCTGAATATGCTCACAGTTTAATCTGTAGGAGAATCGACATGTGACACACGACTGGATCTTATTGTTACATATCAGTAAGCATCTCTAGATTATCACAACATCTCACTCCTATAGGAGATATGCACAGAGTAACCATCTACCTACATATCCGTTCATCTGTGCAAAGCATTTTCACAAACATGTGTCGTGTAGTTTAGTAATGCTGAAAAGCAAACAGTAAACCAGTGAGAGGAGGGTAGGAAGGTCACAACCTGCGAGCTGAAGCAGAGCATCTCCTTGAGGCCAAATTAGGAATGGTCCTCCTTCCCCAGCAATCATTTTCAGAAGCATAAACAACAGCCAAAAATGGTTCACCATCAGCAATAGACATGAGTCGACGTCGTGATCACATGGATGGCAAATGAAACATGGACAACTCCCTCAAAGCTGATACATAATGGACTGGCTCACTCGTTTGAACTGAATAAAAAGCTCAGCTTCATAGTTCTTTCGTTAGAACTAAATCGGTTCACCATCAGCATTAGACATGAGTCAACATCATGACCGCCTTGATGGCAAATGAAACATGCACAAAACATCATCCTCCCTTGAAGCTGATACAAAAACGACAGTCTCACTCATTTGATCTGAATAATGAACACTACACATTTATGCACGAAGAAAGAGGTTTTTTTTACTGCAAATAGATGAATCAAAGTAAATATAACTTTTTTGTCCTGTAAGCACCAAAAAAACTCTGGGTACACACAATCGAACCGTACTCACGGAAGAACAGCTTCCATCGGTACAACAAGTGCAAAAAAAAGGTTCGCTCGTGAGAATCTGCTTCCTATATTTACAACATGACCACAGAAGAAAACAATCCTCAAGCATTCTGAATTTGATTCCAATGCATTCGAAATGCACGCCTGATCATCAATAAAGTTCTTTAGGTACATCATTTACTTTGAATGAGCATATACTTTTGAGTTAGTTTTAGCTGTTCAATGCCTCAACCAAACAATGATTAGCACTATTAATCCATACATAACAATAATCATAGCTCGAGTGCTTAGCTGTGTACCACCTATGTACATGGTTAGAAACCTACAATACTTCACATTTTAAGGACTCCTCACCCGTATTACTTGTTTCTTTTCTCAGCAAAACAACTCATCGCTTTTGTCTGTCCTTAAACAATTCCCTATTGCTGCTTCTTTTCTAGCTTTATAATAGAATAAACCACCCAGGAATTTTAGAGAACTCATGCATACACTATGACAACTTATTAAAAGACAACATTGCCTAGCATGATTTAGAATTCACCACAGAATGTAAAATTGGTAATGGTTACAAAGATGAAGACATCATATAATGCATCTTCTGTAAAGCAAAGAAACCACACATATATCTTCTCCCTTGAAACTGAATGAACCGCAAGACCAGCCCAAAAGGACATTCTACTACCAAAATCCTCAAATCAGCAAAATAAAAATAAGCACCATATTTTCACTACCGGTTCAAACATGCCTCACTGGAGTTGAAACATAAGTAAAGCAATAGTTTTTTCCCTCGAACTCTCACACACACCTTTCAAGAGCAAAACAAACTTTCTACACACTATCTTTCAAGAAACAGCAAGGCCGCAATAATTCATCATGCTCATGTCAAAACCTACCAACTCTTCTTTTATGCATTAAAATGATTTATACCAACCACAAATATCCGTTTGTCCATTGCATCAGACAGGTTATGTGCATAATGCCATTGTAAAAAAATATAAGAATGGACTGCATACCTTTGTTATGGTTATGAGAGAAAATAAACCCTGCTTCTCGGCATTTTGGGCATTTTGGATCTAGCTAAAAATGGCAAATTTTAGAAATGCTAAATGTTAGGAACCACTATGTGATTCAGATTAATGATCTTAAATTATTTTATGTACCAGTTCTCACACTGTCTATCAATCTCCTGAAATGAATAGCAGAGAAAAATAACTGCAGAGGGGAGTATGCCCTGCTTGTCAACTTAGATTTCTTTACCTCGGTCGGCTCCTGACATTGTTGTCTTTCCCAGCTTTAGCCTTCTTTTGTCCATAGCAGTAGTAAAATCCTATATGGCCAACGAAATCAAAACACCCTTTACTAATCTACTGAACTCAACGAAATCGAAAGACCCTTTACTAATCTACTGAACTCGACGAAATCAAAAGACCCTTTACTAATCTACTTAACTCCACGAAATCAAAAGAACAAAAGAATTATGGGGGTTCACAAAAGACATGGCCCAATGGTCATATGCAAACCTAAAAAGAATCTGCAAGAAAATTTAGAGAACTACAGGGAGAAGCACGAACCTCGGTGGGCGCTCGACCAGGATGGGCTCCTGCGTCGTCACTTGCAGCCAACATCGTCATCCTGCTGCGGCCGCGGGGACGGTGCCGATGTGCGTGCTAAAGAAGGCCACGACCCTATGGCAGCCATCTCGTCAGGGTCATTCTCCTTCTCCCATGTCTGCCTGCTTGCTCCCTGCCTCCTCCACCAAGAGGACAAACCCAATCCTACGGGGAACAAGAAAACGATGAATAGATCGATCTAACTGGCAGCAAACGAACTGATTTTTTTCTGAATCAATTTCAGTACAATCAAAAAAATGGCAATGATAAGAGTGTTGGCGCCGCTTCTTCTTCTTCTTCTTCCTCTCATCACTCATGAACACACACCATGGAGAAACTCTACACAGACACACACACACCAAGGAAGAGCACAAGAGCTTTGCGTAGAGGCCCTGCCCCTTGGTGTACACACGATGGCTACATTTTTCCACTAGCCCTCTCGGCCTCCCTTTTCTCATTAACTTACAACACTTAAATAGAGGCACACACACACGTACTATACTACTGCTGATCTCCTCTCCACTAGCCGGCAGCTTAGGCCACGAGTAACAACCTCTTGGCAACGCCCCACGATTCGGCCGGCACCCTCCTTCCTAGCTGAATACTCGGTCCACATCTGAGCCTATCTAACAGCTATGGAGCTTGGTCAAGCAACTGTACACACGTACATGCATGCAACATCTGATGGATGCCCGCAAATGCACCCTCTCTATCTTAACCAGGACTATCTCAACTAACTAAACAAATTAATCACCCATACAACAAGGTTAACTCTAACTATCACCCCCTTAACCTTGTTGTCGCTATTCCTCTCTTGAAACCCATGATCGCCGATGTCGTCAGTGCAATACGGAGACGGCCGCGAATGCCATCTTGTCAAGCCGATTGCCACCGTCGCCGTTGGCTTCGACGAGGTACACACCTTCTACACATTCACAACGAGTGTGCCACCGCGACACGCTCCCTGCCGCATGTTTGCCACCTGTGTCGCGACTCATCGGTGACTCGCCTCCATGTTCACCACCGGTGCCGCAAGTGCCGGTGACTCACCTCCATGTTTGCCACCGGTGCCACAACTTGCCGGTGACTCGCCTCCATGTTGTCGCCGGTGACTCGCCTCCATGTTGCCGACGATGACGCACCTTGTCGCCGACTCGGACATGGAACTCCTCGTGGCAATGGCCTCCTCTCCATGGCCATCACCTCCTTGCCGCCGATGCCGCAACTTACCGGGCAGCACACCCCTCTCCATCGCTCGTGACGCAGCACGACGATGATGGAGACACGCACTAGCCACTAGCAGCACCGCGCCGCCAACGTCCCCCTCACATGGAGTCCGCCGCGCCGCCGCCGTCGCCTCGGATCGACAAGGCTCTGATGCCAATTGTTGGCGCCGCCTCTCGCGGCGCCGCTTCTTCTTCTTCTTCTTCCTCTCATCACTCATGAACACAAACCATGGAGAAACTCTACACAGACACACACACACACCAAGGAAGAGCACAAGAGCTTTGCGTAGAGGCCCTGCCCCTTGGTGTACACACGATGGCTACATTTTTCCACTAGCCCTCTCGGCCTCCCTTTTCTCATTAACTTACAACACTTAAATAGAGGCACACACACGTACTATACTACTGCTGATCTCCTCTCCACTAGCCGGCAGCTTAGGCCACGAGTAACAACCTCTTGGCAACGCCCCACGATTCGGCCGGCACCCTCCTTCCTAGCTGAATACTCGGTCCACATCTGAGCCTATCTAACAGCTATGGAGCTTGGTCAAGCAACTGTACACACGTACATGCATGCAACATCTGATGGATGCCCGCAAATGCACCCTCTCTATCTTAACCAGAACTATCTCAACTAACTAAACAAATTAATCACCCATACAACAAGGTTAACTCTAACAAAGAGGAGACAGAGACACTCAGTTGAGAGCAGCGAGGAAGTAGCAACAGGGGAAGGAGAGAAAAACAAACTGAGGCGGGCGGAAGTAGCCAAAACTGCCATTGACGAGGACGCTCAGTCCATCTTCTCATACGCCTTCATCGCCGCCCCACGTCCACAGGCGACGCAGCGCTCACGGCGGCCCGCAGTCTAGCTCGCCTCCTTGTCCCCGCGTCCACAGGCCACGCAGCGCTCACGGCGGCCCGCGCTCTAGCTCGCCTCCTTGTCGAGCTCGTCGATGCGGCGTCGCCGCCGCTGGTCTACCCTGCGCCACCTCCCCTTCCTCTTTTCTCACAGCGGCAGCGCAGTCCTCCCGTGGCTTCTTGGTGGTGAGGGCTCGCGTATTGGGGAGGAGGAGAGGAGGCGGGGATTGAGGGAGAAAAGGAGGCAGGGGATTGGGGATGAGAGGAGGCTCTCGGTAGGCTAGGGTTTTCACTGTGTTTCGTTTTCTGGAGCGACCGGACCTCAGACACCCACCGTCTCAAACAGGCGACCCCACACACACGCTGGCCCAACGGTCATACACAGAAACAACGAGCACGCGGGTGAGAAAGAATTCAACGGTCAGCAGTGAAAACTATGAATAGTAAATGCATCAGACGGCCAGGAAGCAAAGCGCGGTCGAAGGGGCCTCGTATGGCCGGATTGGCCAGACACGTTTACTAGTTAGATTAGAAGGGAGATTACAGGTTATGACCAATCTCGGTCGAGGAGTCCACGCCTTTCTAAGCTGAAGCAACCACCGTCTACACTAGTGGCTCCTCCACTAATGTAGTCAAAACAGTCCTCCCGGTAATCAGTGAGAAGGAATACTCTAGTGTCAGGGTCTTTGGAGTCGTAGACCAACCATGGAGCAAAGTCGCTCTTATTTTCTGCTATACGCTGCCATTTCCATTACTAGTTCTTCTAGCTCCATCGGTACCGGTTTTGAGTTGGACTAAAGCCGGGAACCAGTGTACGTAAATTATCTGCAACTAATTTCTCAACTGCGGATGGTAAAAATTCTTTACATTTTAATGGATATATGTGCATTAGTCACTGTTTCCCAGTTCTTTACGAAAATCTTATCACGGTCTTGACCATTATTTATTTTGACTAATTTAACAGATACATGTGCATCAACCAGTGCCAAAGTTCTCCCATCCCACGATTCCTAGATGCGGCCGCCTCCTCCGGCCTTGTCTTTGCAGCGGGCGTCCCGAATGAGCTTCCAGATGATGCTTGCGGCTGCCTCCACGCACCTCCTGTTGGGCAGCAGATGCCGCCTTTGCTACCTCTTGGTCGGCGACGTGGTGATCTTCAACGTTGTCGAGTCCCGCTCGTCCTTGACATGGCCAGCCTACATAACGCGCTCCGTTGACATGGCGTTCATCATGTCAAGGCCAGCACTGTACTCTGGGGGTGGTTTTCATGTGCCTGAACATCTCTGACGCTGCTGCGCACTCTCTCCCGCCTTTCTCTAGCACACCAAAGTTAACTTGCCGAACATATATCAAGTAGGAGTAGTTTAATTTGGCATCAAGGAAAATATATTAGATGACGTGGCTGAATGTGGGGACCTAGCAGTAGAAAATGACATGCTCGAATGAACACGCAAAAAGAGCAATCAGTGGAGGGATTGCATTTTTTTTTTGTGGGTAGTGGAGCATCAGATTAACATGTGCATGGCTACTGAATCGTACATATAATAAATTTTCTATTTTATTGGAAACTGTACTTTGAGTAATTAAAACACTTCGTATCACACGCCACACCTTCACTAGCATTTAGAGCAACATATCCTCCTGTTGATCCGTCTATATATATACGAGACACATCCATATTATCAATTAGAGCTAGTGTGTACACATCCACTCTACGGTGCCTGTTGTAGAGAAGTTGATACTAGTAAAGATATAAATGGAACAAATGCTAGACATTGCGAGCCCGTGCTCAGATGATCTCGATATCCACACCGCTAGTTCCCATATGGATCTGTGAGCAATGGTGTATTTCCGTACTGTATGTTCCGAAAATTAGTCCAGACCAAGGTTTTGGTTACCGGTCAAAATTTCAAGATTTCTCATGGTTACCGCGTATTTCCGTACCCCTGGGTAAATCGCCATACCGAGCAAAAAATACCAGTTTTTTGAAATTTTTGAATTTAAGCACTCGATTTACAGTAAAGTACGTAGGATCTAATTAATACCATGAGAGTTGGTTCTGGCATGTTGGTAGCAACCTAGTTCCTGTTTTGAGAGGTCTCTGGTTCGAATATTCGTTCATTCACTTATTTGAATTCAAAATTCAACTATAAAATTCGCTCGAAATATTCTCGGTATTTCTCGGTAACCGTGGTAACCACATTTATCCGTCCCCCTCGGTAAAATTGCCTCATTCGGTAACCAAAACCTTGGTCCAGACCAGGCACGCAATCATTGCGACGGCACGTCGCACTGTTGCTGCGGCTCAGCTCGTCATCAGATGCAGCCTTTTTTCTGAGCCTGGCTGGTCCGTGCACGGCGCCCGTTACCACACGAGACACCATAAAGTCTCCCCCCAACCACAACCAACCTCTCCCATAGAAAACTTTGTCAAAAAAAAAACCTCTCCCATAGAAAAAAAAACCTTCATCTTTAGAGGTAAACCATTCCCATGTAATTACTGAAGGGTGGCTCCCTCTACCACTAAGCATGTTTCCCACATGTACTAGTTGTATACCTGCCGCTTTTTATGTAGGGATA
Source organism: Aegilops tauschii subsp. strangulata (assembly GCF_002575655.3). Taxonomy (NCBI): domain Eukaryota; kingdom Viridiplantae; phylum Streptophyta; class Magnoliopsida; order Poales; family Poaceae; genus Aegilops; species Aegilops tauschii. Next base: position 565,650,503 of record NC_053039.3, on the reverse strand, counting down.
ATTGTTTGAGCCCTTAGTTGTGTCACCCTCGACAGGAATACCCCTAGACAAGGGCAGCGGATCTGCACGGGAGCACGTACAAGGCGACGCTGGCGGCGCCCACAGCGACAAGGGCAGCGGATCTGCACGGGAGCGCGGACAAGGCGACGCCGGCGGCGCCCACGGCGACAAGGGCAGCGGATCTGCACGGGAGCGCGGACAAGGCGACGCCAGCGGCGCCCACGGCGACAAGGGCAACGGATCTGCACGGGAAATTCCTGCGGGGTAAGTATCAGACCTAGATTTGCTCATGTTTACTGCTGTAGGGTTGATTCAACGATGCTTTAGGCTAGGTTTTGTTCGTTTTTTCACGGGAGATGGCATGTTTTTTATCGTAGGATGAAACCAGCGACCGCGTTCTATCTATCTATTAGAATGGAGACCGATGTTCTTGTTTCTACGGGTACTAAAGGAAAAGATTGTGGCTTCACTTTTCCATTGTTTGTGGACAACACTAATTCATACCAGGATTTTAGGGCTGCCATTCGTGCTAAGTATCCATGGGGATTGTTTGATGCTGTTGAGATGAGATATTGGGATAGTAGCAACCTCTGTTGGGTCCCTGTACAGTGTGATTTAGAGTTAGGTGTGATGTTTGCAAGTAATGCACAAACTATGTCATGCAACTTGGAAATCACATTGATACAGAGAACTAGAGCACAAAGGTTTGAAAACCCATCAACTTCTAGGCCCTCTGCATCTAGGCCATCTTGTTTTAATCCCACTGCTGAAGGGACAAGGGCTAGAACTAGGGCTAGCAGTAGAAGTAGGGCAGCAAGTGACACCTCTACTGCTCCTGGAACTCCAAGTGTTAATGAAAGTCAGGAACAAGCAAACAAAACAGGTGATCCAGTTGTGGAGGAGGCATTGCCTGATGCACCAGGTCTAGAGGATGAGATACTTTATCCTGGATATGTTCAACACAACAATGAAAAAGAAGAAAAAGCAGACAAAGACTATATCCCTGCAGAATTTTCAGATACAGATGTTGATGAGATGCAGGAGGATCATGAAATGGGAGCTTTTGAAGATGCAGATGAGGACAGACTTGTCATGATGTATGACAGGGAAAATCCACCTATTAAGGAAGGTGTGGTCTTCCCTTCTGCAGTTGATTGCAGAAATGCAGTTGCAACATACTCAATCAAAGTTGAAACTGAGTTCTCTATTCTAAAAAGTGACCCAACTAGGTTTACTGTCAAATGTTCCTATGACAGGTGTAAATGGAGGCTACATGCCTCTTTAATGAGGAGGAGCACACTGTTTCAGGTATTAAATGTTGTGATCTCTGAAATGTGTTATATTTTCTGCACTCACTACTGTTATATGTACTTACTGTTTGTTGTGCTGTTTTGTTCCAGATTAAAGTGAACCAACACCAGCATACTTGTCCTAGTGTCAACAGATCTCAGAGATTGAGAGCTGCAAAAAGGAGGTGGATTGCAGATGCATCTATGCCCTGGATCAGAATAAATCCATCTATTGGTCCTAAGGAAATTCAGATGAAGTTGTTAGAGAAGTATGGTGTGGAGGTGCCATATGACAGGTGCTACAATGGCAAAGAGATGGCACTGGACAAAATATATGGCAAGTATAGTGATAGTTTCCAACTTCTTTATTCTTTCAAAGCTGAAGTGGAGAGGGCATCACCAGGCAGTCTTGTATAAATTGACAGGCACACAGTTGAGTATCAGATTAAAGGCAAGAAGTATTACAAGGAGTGTTTTAGAAGAGTGTTTGTTTGCTTCAAAGCTTGTCAGAAGGGTTTTCTGGAGGGGTGCAGGCCATACCTGGCTGTAGATGCTACAGCATTGAATGGTAGGTTTAGAGGGCAGCTTGTAGCAGCTTGTGCACTAGATGGCCACAACTGATTGTTTCCAGTTGCTTATGGTGTTCTAGAAGTGGAGTCTACTAAGAGTTGGACATGGTTTTTCACAAACCTGAAGAAAATGGTAGGTCATCCAGAAGGTTTAGTGATACATACTAATGCTTGTAAGGGATTGGAAACAGCAGTTGATGATGTGTACCCTAGAGTGGAACATAGAGAGTGTATGAGACACTTGGCTCAGAATTTCAGTAAGAAATTTAAGGGAAAGTTCTTTGATGATAACTTATGGCCTTGTTCACTAACCTACAGTATCAAGAAGCATAATTATCATCTGAACCAGCTCAAAAGCAAACCCAAAGTTAAGGAATATCTGGAGGAGCACCACACAAAAATCTGGGAAAGAGCAGAGTTCAATGAGATGTGCAAGGTTGACTATGTGAACAACAACCTTGCTGAATCATTCAACTCAAGAATCAGGAAATACAAGAGTCTTCACATAGTTGACTTGCTAGACAAGATTAGGCAATACATCATGGAGAAATTTGACTTAAGAAACAGAATTGCCACTGACCATTTTATTGGGCACTACATCATACCAGCAATAATGAAGGTTTTGATGGAGAAGACAAAAGGTTTGGAGATGAGTATAGATAGGAGAAGCCCAACAGAGGCTGAGGTGACTGCTACTGACAGAGAGAAAAGAGAATGGAGGTATCCTGTTGACATAGAGAAGTGGTCTTGCAGTTGTAGGCAGTGGCAGGTCACTGGTAAACCCTGCTACCATGCCCTTTTTTCATCACTGCTCTAAGAGGTGAAGCTAGTGGAATAGATCAGTATGTCCACAAATATTACTCAGTTGAGATGTTTAGAGCAACTTATGCTGACAATCTACCAGCTCTAGAAGGCAAACAACAGTGGGACTGTGTAGATCCAGGATTCAAGCTGTGTGCTCCTGTTCAGAACAGACCACCAGGAAGACCAAGAAAGCAGAGGATAAGATCTACCAGTGAAGGAAAGGGCCTTGGTCCTAGGAAGTATAAGTGCAAGAGATGTGGAAGATGTGGACACAAAACCAAAGGCTGCAAAGAATCTGTTGATCCAACCTTTGGAGAAGAACATTGGGGAGCAGATAATGCAGATGATCATCCAATAGCTAATGAGCCAGCAGAAGCAGAAGTAGAAGATGAGGAGGAGGATGAAGAGCCAGAAGTTGATGTTCTTCAGCAGCAGATGCCACCACCAAAGGAAACCTCGCATGAGGCATTTACACAAGCTAGTGTAGGAGGTGTGTGCCAGCAACTTGTTTCAGTTTTATATTGCCCTTGTTTCAGTTTTCATTAGTTCATATCTTAAAAATTGTGTTATGTTTGAACTTGTTTTAGTCCTAGAAAGAATTATAAAAGAGGAGCAGAGAGGGGAGCTTCTCCAAGGTGTTGCAAGCAGAAGAAAAATGGACCAACAACTACATTTTGCTCAGTTACTGGAAGCAGTGTTGACAGCAAGGGTGTCTCTCCAGCCAAAAAAGCAGCAACAACAGTTGAAGCTCCACCCACTGCCCCCAATCCAGCAAAGAACACTAGAAGCAAGGCAAAGCTGGCTCCAAACCCAGCCAAGAACACCAGGAGCAAGAAACTTCAGTTTTAGTCCTGTTACTTCAGTTTTATGTTTGAAACTGTTATGCACTTGATGTTGTTACTGTGTGCACTGTGATACCAGTACTTTTATGTTCTTAGTGCTTTATGCACTTGATGTTGTTGTCTGTGCACTGTGATGATCAACTTCTTAATGCTTTATGCACTAGTTATGCCCAGTGTTTGGTACATGTGTGATGATCGACTTCTTATTCTTAATGCTTTGTGCTCACTGTGGTGTTTAATAAGTTGGGATTGTTGTTGATCTACTTTGGCATTGTTTTGTCATCGACGTCGTCGACGACAAAACAAACATCTACCTTTGCATAGTTTTGTCATCGACGTCGTCGATGACAAAACCTACATCTACGTTTGCATAGTTTTGTCATCGACGTCGTCGACGACAAAACCTACATCTACTTTGGCATACATCTGAACCAACATCTACTTTGCATCCATCCACACCATCATCTAGTTTGCATAGACAAAATAGCATGTTCATCTTGACCACAACAGTGCATCATCGTCTTCAGATACATCATACTAGGTTGTACCATTCGGTCAACAAGCACAAACTGATACAACTACAGCACGAACAACATTACAACACAAATTCCTACAAACAACAATGCTAAAAGAAGCATCATCTCATCTCTTCCTCTCAGCTTCTTCTTCAAAACATGATTCTTTCTTGACAGCTCCATGTTTTCCTTCTTCAACTTGTGACTTTTGATCCAGCTCTGTTCTACCTCTGCGTGCAGGTCTTCAAAAGCCAGGGCAACACACAATGGAGGAGGAGGATCAACCCACACCACCCACTCACACTCCTGTGGTAACTGATTGCACATCACATTAACCAAAAATTAGATTTTTCATAAACAAGAACTAAAACATGCTCAAATTTACAATCTCTTACGTCTAAAGGACACCCTAAAAACCGGCGGCCACTGCTTGCCCCTCCCCAGGAAACACGGCGGGCTGGAACAAGGCCGTGACCCGGGCAACGATGCTTTGAACGATACTCCAATCCACAGTAGGTGTCATCGGGAAGATAGAACTCGGAGACGAGCTGCACAATCCCGACCCCATCAACCTAAACCAAATGGAACGGAAGGAAGGTCAAAATTTCCCCCAAATCTCACAAACCCTAGAAACCCTAGAACGAATTGGGGGTGGAGGAGCCGCACAAGCTCATGTTCACTTACCTCACCGGCCGCCTGCGAGTAGTTGGACGAGCCCGAGCTCGCCGTGCTGCGCCGCTCCATCTTCTTCCTCGTTGGGCCTCGCGTCGTCGGCTCCGCTCCTCTGTTTTCTTCAGCGCAAGCTCACTAAGGACGAAAGGGTACTAAGTGTAGCACCGACAGGGGCAAAAATGTCCAAAATCTAGCGCCGCTTACGGTCAAACGGCGCTGACTGGACGGAGCCGTGCCGGAAGGGCAAAAGCACAAGACAAGCAAACTGAGTTGGGCAAGACCGTGTGTTTTCCAAAAGTAGGGGCAATCCTGACGAGTGGTACCCAACTAAGGGTATAAAACCGATTATCCCTTTTATGTATTGGTCTATGTGATGTTTTTTTTTGCGGAAGGTCTATGTGATGTTAATTAAGTGTTTCATGCAAAAAAGAAAAGAAAAAAGTGTGTTTCTGTACCACCTCAGATCCTATGTACTGAATTCCATTTTGCTAGCACATATAAAAGAAACATTTTTTTTGACAGGACATATAAAAGAAACATAACATGCTGTTGCTCATCTCATATTTTGGCAATTAACATCTGTGTAGTTCGGGGTACATTTTTCGTGAACACAGACACAATGACAATTTGTACACTCACAGGGTCCAGGAACTGATTTGAATTGGCAAGCACATAAAAATTCAATATGATGGTACAGACTTTGTCATCACAAATTTGCACAGATCCATGGTATTTTTTTCCCACGGCATATGATCAATCATTCAGAGAATGCATGCAAACAGTAGATCAAACAACCATAAGTAGCTCCAAATTCAGAATGTGCAAATTTAGACAGATCTCCACCTGATAACATAACATCTGACGCGTACGTACAGTAATTTAAACTAAGTAGGTCTCCATCTCGAAACACAACCCATGTCCGTAGTTCACCGCTCGGACGAGCTAGCAGGGGTTTTCTGATGCAAAATGACACGTCATCTCACTCGAGCCAATCTAACGTCAAGCCGCACTCACTCCGAAAGTACTAATGTCTACATTTTAGTTAATGATCACATCATGAAGGAACTCTCGAATCTCCCCCTTGTTCCCTTTCATGGTCACTATCTTGTAAACAATCTTCTTGCGCAAGTGCTCGATCTGTGCCTGTCATCAATGAAGTAGGCAGAACAATGCTTAGTTGCTTTTCATCCGACAGTCCTATCAGGTTGATGTACTCCACAGATACGCTAGCAGAGCCCAAACCTGGTTTAAGTGTTGATCGCAGGTAGAGTCTGGTGAACTCAAGGAAGTAGTGCATGATATACACTCCACTGTCTTCCCTGCGAAGCAAACGAGATGTACATTAAAAAGGGTTATAAGATTTTTTTTTTCCTAAACTACAACAACCCTGTTCAGATCAAGGCAGTCGCACACACCTGCTGCATGGCCCGTGTTGCGCCACCAACTGGTACACAAATGACCATCCACGGGTGTCAACCAACCCAGCACGAAAAGTCATTGAATGTGGTGCAGAACCTATGCTGGAACTTCTTTGCTAGTGCCTCATGTTTGATTTTCATCTCATCCATTGGATCAGTCTCAGTACGGTCAAGCACCATCATAATTTTCTTCTCCGTATCCAGGATGTCAATGACCAACAATCCATGAAATTCACTAGGAACATGAACTGAAAGTTTATTTGTTCAAATAACATACATACAAAATCAAACAGATAGTACCATAGGGAAATAGTATTGCTAGGTTTGTGTAGCCAATCCATTAACCTTCTTCAGCCAGTCAATCCTATAGCCCATCACTTCTGAATCCATCATAGTGCTGATGTAATCCAAGTCAGTTTCAGCATCATCCCTACAAAGCTCTTCCTGCGTCGGAAATGAACAAAAACACAATCAGTTCCGTATGAGATACAGGAAGCACACAAATACTAGTTCCCACTAGAGATCTCTTCCCACTAAGCAAGATTTTTACCACAAAACACGGATCAAAAATTCCTGTAAACCTATCAAGCCACTCTACTATGCCCCCCTGCTCAGTATCGTTTTGATCCTGAGTCTCCATTTCCGCAGCTTCCTGGCTTTCATTCTCTAGTTCATCCCAATTTATATCATCCTGTTCACCATCTTCTGCAGATGTAGAGCTTGTTGGGGAACGTAGCAATAATTCAAAAATTTTACTACGTGTCACCAAGATCAATCTAGGAGATACTAGCAACGAGAGAGAGGGAGTGCATCTTCATACCCTTGAAGATCGCTAAGCGGAAGCGTTACAAGAACGCGGTTGATGGAGTCGTACTCGCGGCGATTCAAATCGCGGAAGATCCGGTCTAGCGCCGAACGACAGCGCCTCCGCATTCAACACACGTACAGTCCGGGGACGTCTCCTCCTTCTTGATCCAGCAAGGGGAGAGGAGAAGTTGAGGGAGAACTCCAGCAGCACGACGGCGTGGTGGCAATGGAGCTCGTGGTTCTCCGGCAGGGCTTCACCAAGCACTACGGAGGAGGAGGAGATGTATGAGGAGGAAGGGGCTGCGCCAGGCAAGGGGTGAGGCTGCCCTCTCTCTCCCTCACTATATATAGGGGGAAGGGGGTGGAGGAGGCGCCCTAGGGTTCCCTAGGGGAGGGGCGGCGGCCACAGGGGAAACCCTAGATGGGTTTGGGCGCCCCCACCCCTGGGAAACTTGCCCCCCAAGCCGGGAGGGGTGGCTGCCCTAAGGGAGGCGCCCCCACCTCTCCACATTACGTGAGAGGGGTTGGGAGGGGCGCACAGCCCCTTAGTGGGCTGGTGTGCCCCCTCCCCTTGGCCCATAAGGCCCCCCCAACGCTTGCCGGGGCCTCCGAAACACCTTTCGGTCACGCTGGTCGTCACCCGGTACTCCCAGAACAATTCCGGACTCCAATACCCTTCGTCCAATATATCGATCTTCACCTCCGGACCATTCCGGAGTTCCTCGTCATGTCCAGGATCTCATCCGGGACTCCGAACAACCTTCGGTAACCACATACTATTTCCCATAACAACTCTAGCGTCACCGAACCTTAAGTGTGTAGACCCTACGGGTTCGGGAACCATGCAGACATGACCGAGACACCTCTCCGGCCAATAACCAATAGCGGGATCTGGATACCCATATTGGCTCCCACATGTTTCACGATGATCTCATCGGATGAACCACGATGTCGGGGATTCAATCAATCCCGTATACAATTCCCTTTGTCTATCGGTATGTTACTTGCCTGAGATTCGATCGTCGGTATCCCAATACCTCGTTCAATCTCGTTACCGACAAGTCTCTTTACTCGTTCCGTACCGCATGATCCCGTGGCTAACTCATTAGTCACATTGAGCTCATTATGATGATGCATTACCGAGTGGGCCCAGAGATACCTCTCCGTCATACGGAGTGACAAATCCCAGTCTCGATTCGTGCCAACCCAACAGACACTTTCGGAGATACCTGTAGTGCACCTTTATAGCCACCCAGTTACGTTGTGACGTTTGGTACACCCAAAGCATTCCTACGGTATCCGGGAGTTGCACAATCTCATGGTCTAAGGAAACGATACTTGACATTAGAAAAGCTCTTAGCGAACGAACTACACGATCTTGTGCTATGCTTAGGATTGGGTCTTGTCCATCACATCATTCTCCTAATGATGTGATCCCGTTATCAATGACATCCAATGTCCATGGTCAGGAAACCATAACCATCTATTGATCAACGAGCTAGTCAACTAGAGGCTTACTAGGGACATGTTGTGGTCTATGTATTCACACATGTATTGCGGTTTCCAGTTAATACAATTATAGCATGAACAATAGACAATTATCATGAACAAGGAATTACAATAATAACCATTTTATTATTGCCTCTAGGGCATATTTCCAACAGTCTCCCACTTGCACAGTCAATAATCTAGTTCACATCACTATGTGATTGTAATGAATCCAACACCCATGGGGTTTGTTCATATCTCGCTTGTGAGAGAGGTTTTTAGTCAACGGGTCTGAACCTTCCAGATTCGTGTGTGCTTTACAAATCTCTATGTCATCTTGTAGATGCAGCTACCACGCGCTACTTGGAGCTATTCCAAATAACTGCTCTACTATATGAATCCGGTTTACTACTCAGAGTAATCTTGATTAGTGTCAAAGTTTGCATCGACATAACCCTTTACGACGAACTCTTTTTCCACCTCCATAATCGAGAAAATTCCTTAGTCCACTAGATACTAAGGATAAGTTCGTTCGCTGTCATGTGATCCATTCCTGGATCACTCTTGTACCCCTTGACTGACTCATGGCAAGGCACACTTCAGGTGCGGTATAGCATAGCATACTGCAGAGCCTACGTCTAAAGCATAGGGGACAACCTTCGTCCTTTCTCTCTCTTCTGTCGTGGTCATGTTTTGAGTCTTACTCAATACTCACACCTTGTAACACAGCCAAGAACTCCTTCTTTGCTGATCTATTTTGAACTCCTTCAAAATCTTGTCACGGTATGTATTCATTTGAAAGTACTATTAAGCGTTTTTGATCTATCCTTATAGATCTTGATGCTCAATGTTCAAGTAGCTTAATCCAGGTTTTCCATTGAAAAACACTTTTCAAATAACCCTGTATGCTTTCCAGAAACTCTACATCATTTCTGATCAACAATATGTTAACAACATATACTCATCAAAAAATTATATAGTTCTCCCACTCACTTCTTTGGAAATACAAGTTTCTCATAAACTTTGTAAAAACCCAAAAAATTTGATCATCTCATCAAAGCGTACATTCCAACTCCGAGATGCTTACTCCAGTCCTTAGAAGGATTGCTGGAGCTTTGCATACTTGTTAGCATCTTTCAGGATTGACAAAACCTTCCGGTTGTATCACATACAACCTTTCCTCAAGAAAATCGTCGAGGAAACAATGTTTTTGACATCCTATCTGCAAGATTTCATAAATAATGCAGTAACTGCTAATATAATTCCAACAGACTCTTAGCATCGCTACGAGTGAGAAAATCTCATCGTAGTCAACTCCTTGAACTTGTCGGAAAACATCTTAACGATAAGTCGAGCTTTCTTAATGGTGACACTTACCATCATTGTCCGTCTTCCTTTTAAAATCCATCTGCACCCAACAGCCTTACGACCATCAAGTAGTTCTTCCAAAGTCTATACTTTGTTTTTATACATGGATCCTCTCTCGGATTTTATGGCCTCGGGCCATTCGTTGGAATCTGGGCCCACCATCGCTTCTCCATAGCTCGTAGGTTCATTGTTGTCTAGCAACATGACTTCCAAGACAGGATTACGTACCACTCTGAAGTAGTACGCATCCTTGTCGTCCTACGAGATTTGGTAGTGACTTGATCCGAAGTTTCATGATCACTATCATAAGCTTCCACTCCAATTGGTGTAGGTGCCACAGGAACAACTTCCTGTGCCCTGCTACACACTAGTTGAAGTGACGGTTCAATAACCTCATCAAGTCTCCACCATCCTCCCACTCAATTATTTCGAGAGAAACTTTTCCTCGAGAAAGGACCCGATTCTAGAAACAATCCCTTTTGCTTCCGGATCTGAGACAGGAGGTATACCCAACTGTTTTTGAGTGTCCTATGAAAATGCATTTATCCGCTTTGGGCTCGAGCTTATCAGCCTGAAACTTTTTCACATAATCGTCGCAGCCCCAAACTTTTAAGAAACGACAGCTTAGGTTTCTCTAAACCATAGTTCATACGGTGTCGTCTCAACGGAATTGCGTGGTGCCCTATTTAAAGTGAATGCGGTTGTCTCTAATGCCTAACCCATAAACGATAGTGGAAATTCGATAAGAGACATCATGGTATGCACCATATCCAATAGGGTGCAGTTATGATGTTCGGACACACCATCACACTATGGTGTTCGAGGTGGTATTAGTTGTGAAACAATTTCCACAATGTCTTAATTGTGTGCCAATCTCGTAACTCATATATTCATCTCTATGATCATATCATAGACATTTTATCCTCTTGTCACGACGATCTTCAACTTCACTCTGAAATTACTTAAACCTTTCAATAATTCAGACTTGTGTTTCATCAAGTAAATATACTTAGCATCTACTCAAATCATCTGTGAAGTAAGAACATAACGATATCCACTGCGTGCCTCAACACTCATTGGAATGCACACATCAAAATGTATTACTTACAACAAGTTGCTTTCTTGTTCCATCTTACTGAAAACGAGGCCTTTCAGTCATCTTGCCCATGTGGTATGATTTGCATGTCTCAAGTGATTCAAAATCAAGTGAGTCCAAATGATCCATCTGTATGGAGTTTCTTCATGCATATATACCAATAGACATGGTTCCCATGTCTCAATCTTTTCAAAAATGAGTGAGTCCAAAGATCCATCAACATGGAGCTTCTTCATGCGTTTTATACCAATATGACTCAAGTGGCAGTGCCACAACTATGTGGTACTATCATTACTATCTTATATCTTTTGGCATGAACATGTGTATCACTACGATCGAGATTCAATAAACCATTCATGTTAGGTGCAAGACCATTGAAGGTATTATTCAAATAGACAGAGTAACCATTATTCTCCTTAAATGAATAACCGTATTGCGATAAACATAATCCAATCATGTCTATGCTCAACGCAAACACCAAATAACAATTATTTAGGTTTAACACCAATCTCGATGGTAGAGGGAGCATGCGATGCTTGATCACATCAACCTTGGAAACACTTCCAACACATATCGTCATCTCACCTTTAGCTAGTCTCCGTTTATTCTGTAGCCTTTTATTTCGAGTTACCAACACTTAGCAACCGAACCGGTATCTAATACCCTGGTGCTACTAGGAGTACTAGTAAAGTACACATTAATATAATGTATATCCAATATACTTCTGTCGACCTTGCCTGCCTTCTGTAGCCTTTTATTTCGAGTTACCAACACTTAGCAACCGAACCGGTATCTAATACCCTGGTGCTACTAGGAGTACTAGTAAAGTACACATTAATATAATGTATATCCAATATACTTCTGTCGACCTTGCCTGCCTTCTCATCTACCAAGTATCTAGGGTAATTCTGCTTCAGTGACCGTTCCCCTCATTACAGAAGCACTTAGTCTCGGGTTTGGGTTCAACCTTGGGTTTCTTCACTAGAGCAGCAACTGATTTGCCGTTTCATGAAGTATCCCATCTTTCCCTTGCCCTTCTTGAAACTAGTGGCTTTACTAACCATCAACAATTGATGCTCCTACTTGATTTCTACTTTCGCGGTGTCAAACATCGCGAGTTGCTCAAGGATCATCATGTCTATCCCTGATATGTTATAGTTCATCACGAAGCTCTAATAGCTTGGTGTCAGTGACTATGGAGAACCATCACTATCTCATCTGGAAGATTAACTCCCACTCGATTTAAGCGATTGTAGTACTCAGACAATCTGAGCACATGCTCAACGATTGGGCTTTTCTCCCTTAGTTTGCAGGCTCAAGAAACTTGTCAGAGGTCTCATACATCTTGACGTGGGCACTAGTCTGAAATCCCAATTTCAGTCTTTGGAACATCTCATATGTTCTGCGACGTTTCAAAAACGTCTTTGGTGCCACAATTTTAAACCGTTAGCATTACGCACTGAACTATCACGTAGTCATCAAAACGTGTGTGTCAGATGTTTCACAACATCTACAGACGACGCTCGAGGTTTAGCACACCGAGCGGTGCATTAAGGACATTGGTCCCAGTTGGTGGCTTGAACTGGGACCAGAGGGTTGGTCCTAGTTACGGTCAGAGTTTAGTCCCACCTCGCCAACCGAAGGGCGCTCACACCAGTTTATAAGCCCGTCCCTCTCTGCCTTGTTGAGCTCCTCTCAAATTGAAAATAGATGCCCTTATACAGGGAATTTGACCTAAATTCAAAGTAAATTTCTTTGAATTTCATAGAAATTTATAATGAATTTAGATTGAATTTTCTCTATAGGCGCATCTATGTTCATTTTTTTATAGTAAATAAAATAAATAAACCTTAATAAAATAAATAAAAATAAATAAACCTTAATAAAATAAAATAAAATAAACTATAGTAAATAAATAAATAAACCTTAATAAAATAAATAAAAATAGCAACAGTAAAATAAATAAAAATAGCAGCAGTAAAATAAATAAAAATAAAATAAATAAAGTAAAATACATAAGTAATTAGAAACAAAATGGAATAAAATAAATAAGTTTTTTGTTGTAAGTAGAAACAAAACAAAATAAATAAAGCAAAAGAGAAAACAAAAAACAGGGAAAAAAATTATGCCACCTACTGGGCCACCACGGCCTGAATACGACTTGAAACCCATCCATGGGCCAGGATTCAGGCCCGCAGAAGGCCCAGTAGGGCCCACAGGCAAAGAGAACGGTTAGGCCCGAAAGCCTGCAGTTGAGAGGAGCTCGAGAGGGTGGGCGCAGCAGCGCTTATAAACCACTCTCGAGCTCTCTCAACTAGCGAGGTGGGACTAAACTTTTGACGCGGGGCAGCACAAAGCCTTCGGTCCCACCAAGCGGGACTAAAGGGGGGTATGCGTGCCGGTTCGTGGCACCAACCGGGACCAATGCCCCCCCTTTAGTCCCGGTTGGTGCCACGAACCGGGACCAATGAGTTGCCTATATATACCCCATCGCCACAGCAGAGCACTCCACAGTGCTCTGTTTTTTCTGGCCGGCGAGGGGAGGGCATTTGGGTGCTCTAGCTCACCTCCTATGCACATGAGGTGTTCGATGAAATGTCTGATAAACACTAGTTAATCTTTCTCCTCTCGAAACTCGACCTCTGAGCTCCATTTTCCCCGAGATTTGTCTAGGTTTAGCGGTCCGTCACGTCCCGTCCCCGTCTTCACCGCCGTCGATCGCCCGCGCCGATCTCGTCGCCAGCACCACCGTGGTGAGCCTCTTGTTCTTATCTTCTTTCTGAAAGAAAAAAATTCTTACTTTAGATAGATACTTGTCTAATTTTGTTACTTTTATTATTCCTTCTTATTACATAGTGCGATGGTTTTGGTATCCGCTCCCGTCGGCCCTCGTCCTGTCTATGATTCGGATGTGGTATATATTATCTTTTTATAACTATTTGGTTCATTTATTGTTTCTGACAAATATGCCGACCAACGTGACATAGATTTTATTTATCTAGGAGGTGGTTGAACCGGAAATTCCAACCGACCCTATTGTCGAGAGGTTAAATTTAGTTGAAGAAGAAAACAATTACTTGAAGGAAAAAATAAAAAAATTGAGGAGGAGAAGATGATATTGGAGTTGCATGTTGCGGATGTCGTCGATGATCACAAGATCAAGATGGATGCAATGCGCTTGAAGATTAGAAAGATTAGAAAATATGCCATTCATACCGAGGCTTGGTATCATTATGCTGTTGGATCAATTGTTATCTTTGTTGCGATTATGATCGCATTTGTTTTCGCATTGAAATGTTTTACATAGTTTCAATGTATGGTTTAATAAATTAGATGCTCTGGAGAGCTATATATATGTTGTTAGATGAGAACTATGTATGTACTTTGGTTTTAATGTGATGATGAACTTTTATTAATTTGGTCACTTAATTATCTATTCGTGATGTTTTGTAATGGTTTTTGACACACTTAATTATATATAATGCACGCAGATGAACCGGCAATGGATGTACGGTGACAGACACACCTCCGAGTACATTACGGGCGTGCATGATTTTCTCGAAGTGGCTGAGGCAAACAAGCAGAATGGTTTTATGTGTTGTCCATGCCCTACATGTGGGAATACGAAGTCTTACTCTGACCGGAAAATCCTTCACACCCACCTGCTTTACAAGGGTTTCATGCCACACTATAATGTTTGGACGAGGCATGGAGAAATAGGGTTATGATGGAAGACGGCGAAGAAGAAGAGGACGATGACAACTATGTGCCCCCTGAATACGGTGATGCTGCAACGGGGGAAGCTGCTGAAGATCAAGAGGAACCAGACGATGTGCCCAATGATGCTGCAAGGGGGGGAAGCTGCTGAAGATCAAGAGGAACCAGTGCCCGATGATGATGATCTCCGTCGGGTCATTGTCGATGCAAGGACGCAATGCGAAAGTCAAAAGGAGAAGCTGAAGTTCGATCGCATGTTAGAGGATCACAAAAAAGGGTTGTACCCCAATTGCGAAGATGGCAACATAAAGCTCGGTACCGTACTGGAATTGCTGCAGTGGAAGGCAGAGAATGTTGTGCCTGACAAAGGATTTGAGAAGCTATTGAAAATATTGAAGAAGAAGCTTCCAAAGGATAACGAATTGCCCGACAGTACATACGCAGCAAAGATGGTCGTATGCCCTCTAGGATTGGAGGTGCAGAAGATACATGCATGCCCTAATGACTGCATCCTCTACCGCGGTGCGTACAAGGATCTGAACGCATGCCCGGTATGCGGTGCATTGCGGTATAAGATCAGACAAGATGACCCTGGTGATGTTGACGGGGAGCCCCCCGGGAAGAAGGTTCCTGTGAAGGTGATATGGTATGCTCCTATAATACCATGGTTGAAACGTCTGTTCAGAAACGAAGAGCATGCCAAGTTGATGCGATGGCACAGTGAGGACCGTAAGAAAGACGGGAAGTTGAGAGCACCCGCTGACGGGTCGCAGTGGAGAAAAATCGAGAGAAAGTACTGGGCTGAGTTTGCAGCTGACCCAAGGAACGTATGGTTTGGTTTTAGCGCGGATGGCATTAATCCTTTCGGGGAGCAGAGCAGCAATCACAGCACCTGGCCCGTGACTCTATGTATGTATAACCTTCCTCCTTGGATGTGCATGAAGCGGAAGTTCATTATGATGCCAGTTCTCATCCAAGGCCCTAAGCAACCCGGCAACGACATTGATGTGTACCTAAGGCCATTAGTTGAAGAACTTTTACAGCTGTGGAATGGAAACGGTGTACGTACGTGGGATGAGCACAAACAGGAGGAATTTAACCTGCATGTGTTGCTGTTTGTAACCATCAACGATTGGCCCGCTCTTAGTAATCTTTCAGGACAGACAAACAAGGGATACCACGCATGCACGCACTGTTTAGATGACACTGAAAGTATATACCTGGACAAATGCGGGAAGAATGTGTACCTGGGCCATCGTCGATTTCTTCCGACCAACCATCAATGTCGAAAGAAAGGCAAGCATTTCAAAGGCGAGGCAGATCACCGGAAGAAGCCCGCCATGCGTACCGGTGATCACGTACTTGCTATGGTCAATGATTTACACGTAATCTTTGGAAAGGGTCCCGGCGGACTAGCTGTTCCGAATGACGCTGAGGGACACGCACCCATGTGGAAGAAGAAATCTATATTTTGGGACCTACCCTACTGGAAAGAGCTAGAGGTCCGCTCTTCAATCGACGTGATGCACGTGACGAAGAACCTTTGCGTGAACCTGCTAGGCTTCTTGGGCGTGTATGGGAAGACAAAAGATACACCTGAGGCACGGGAGGACCTGCAACGTTTGGACGAAAAAGACGGCATGCCTCCAAAGCAGTATGAAGGTCCTGCCAGCTACGCTCTTACGAAAGAAGAGAAAGAAATCTTCTTTGAATGCCTGCTCAGTATGAAGGTCCCGACTGGCTTCTCGTCGAATATAAAGGGAATAATAAATATGCCAGAGAAAAAGTTCCAGAACCTAAAGTCTCATGACTGCCACGTGATTATGACGCAACTCCTTCCGGTTGCATTGAGGGGGCTTCTACCGGAAAACGTCCGATTAGCCATTGTGAAGCTATGTGCATTCCTCAATGCAATCTCTCGGAAGGTGATCGATCCAGAAATCATACCAAGGCTAAGGAGTGATGTGGCGCAATGTCTTGTCAGTTTCGAGCTGGTGTTCCCACCATCCTTCTTCAATATCATGACGCACGTCCTGTTCATCTAGTCGACGAGATTATCATTCTGGGGCCCGTATTTCTACACAATATGTTCCCCTTTGAGAGGTTCATGGGAGTCCTAAAGAAATATGTCCGTAACCGCGCTAGGCCAGAAGGAAGCATCTCCATGGGCCATCAAACAGAGGATGTCATTGGGTTTTGTGTTGACTTCATTCCTGGCCTTAAGAAGATAGGTCTCCCTAAATCGCGGTATGAGGGGAGGCTGAATGGAAAAGGCACGCTGGGAGGGGACTCAATAATATGCAGGGACGAATATTCTTGGTCTCAAGCACACTACACAGTTCTACAGAACTCTACCTTGGTGACCCCATATGTCGATGAACACAAGAACAGTCTGCGCTCCAAACACCCAGAGCAGTGTGACGACTGGATTACATGTGAACACATCAGGACTTTCAGCAGTTGGTTGGAAACACGTCTCAGAGGTGACACCACTGTTTGTGATGAGTTGTACTCGTTGTCCAGGGGACCATCTTCGACTGTATTGACTTACAAAGGATACGAGATAAATGGGAATACATTTTACACGATCGCCCAAGA
Organism: Aegilops tauschii subsp. strangulata; assembly: GCF_002575655.3. Classification (NCBI taxonomy): domain Eukaryota; kingdom Viridiplantae; phylum Streptophyta; class Magnoliopsida; order Poales; family Poaceae; genus Aegilops; species Aegilops tauschii. The sequence continues at coordinate 565,633,320 of NC_053039.3, read as the reverse complement.
TCAAAAGAGCACCAACCAAAACAGCGGTGTCCGCTTTGATGCAGCAACCGAGAGGGGAAAGGACACATATTATGGTTACATAATGGACATATGGGAACTTGACTACGGACATGATTTTAAGGTCCCTTTGTTTAAGTGCAAATGGGTCAATCTGTCAGGAGGCGGGGTACAGGTAGACCCACAGTACGGAATGACAACAGTGGATCTGAACAATCTTGGGTACACTGACGAACCGTTCGTCCTAGCCAATGATGTGGCACAGGTTATCTATGTGAAGGACATGTCTACCAGACCGAGAAAAAGAAAAGATAAGGAAGCGAATACATCATACGATGAGCCAAAGCGCCACATAGTTCTTTCAGGAAAAAGGGACATTGTGGGAGTGGAGGGCAAGACAGACATGTCTGAAGATTATGAAAAGTTTCATGAAATTCCTCCCTTCAAAGTCAAGGCTGACCCAAGCATCCTGATAAACGATGAAGATTATCCATGGTTACGGCACAATAAGCAAATGACACAAGCGAAGAAAAAGTGAAGACTTTCTCCCGCAACTATTATGATGATACCATGCAAACTTTGTAACAGACGAGTATGATACCATAGTCCGTTTTGTACACGAAGTGCATCTAGTTTTTGCCGTAACCCTCTCAACTTTCTTGCACATGCTATGTGGATGAAATGATGATACCATGCCAACTTTCAACCTTTTCAGAGTTCATTTGAAATGCTTTTCAATTTTAGGGTCTTATAGCTCAAAATAATTAGTAAATGCATGAAAAATAACAAATGAAGTCGAAAATTGATGATGTGGCTTTGAATGGTGCATTTTGAACACACAAAAAGTCAGGAGTTTAAATAAGTTTTAAAAAATGAAATCCCTTTGTAACAGACGAGTTTCCGTATGAAATCCTGATACTTCGAAAGAGATTGTCCGTTTTGTACACGAAGTGCATCTAGTTTTTGTCGTAACCCTCTCAACTTTCTTGCACATGCTATGTGGATGAACTGATGATACCATGCCAACTTTCAACCTTTTCAGAGTTCATTTGAAATGCTTTTCAATTTTAGGGTCTTATAGCTCAAAATAATCAGTAAATGCATGAAAAATAACAAATGAAGTCAGAAAGGGTTGAAAATTGATGATGTGGCTTTGAATGGTGCATTTTGAACACACAAAAAGTCAGGAGTTCAAATAAGTTTTAAAAAATGAAATCCCATTGTAACAGACGAGTTTCCGTATGAAATCCTGATACTTCGAAAGAGATTGTCCGTTTTGTACACGAAGTGCATCCAGTTTTTGTTGTAACCCTCTCAACTTTCTTGCACATGCTATGTGGATGAAATGATGATACCATGCCAACTTTCAACCTTTTCAGAGTTCATTTGAAATGCTTTTCAATTTTAGGGTCTTATAGCTCAAAATAATCAGTAAATGCATGAAAAATAACAAATGAAGTCAGAAAGGGTTGAAAATTGATGATGTGTCTTTGAATGGTGCATTTTGAACACACAAAAAGTCAGGAGTTCAAATAAGTTTTTAAAAATGAAATCCCTTTGTAACAGACGAGTTTCCGTATGAAATCCTGATACTTCGAAAGAGATTGTCCGTTTTGTACACGAAGTGCATCCAGTTTTTGCTATAACCCTCTCAACTTTCTTGCACATGCTATGTGGATGAAATGATGATACCATGCCAACTTTCAACCTTTTCAGAGTTCATTTGAAATGCTTTTCAATTTTAGGGTCTTATAGCTCAAAATAATCAGTAAATGCATGAAAAATAACAAATGAAGTCAGAAAGGGTTGAAAATTGATGATGTGGCTTTGAATGGTGCATTTTGAACACACAAAAAGTCAGGAGTTCAAATAAGTTTTTAAAAATGAAATCCCTTTGTAACAGACGAGTTTCCGTATGAAATCCTGATACTTCGAAAGAGATTGTCCGTTTTGTACACGAAGTGCATCCAGTTTTTGCCGTAACCCTCTCAACTTTCTTGCACATGCTATGTGGATGAAATGATGATACCATGCCAACTTTCAACCTTTTCAGACTTCATTTGAAATGCTTTTCAATTTTAGGGTCTTATAGCTCAAAATAATCAGTAAATGCATGAAAAATAACAAATAAAATAAATAAGTAATTATAAACAAAATAATATAAACTTTAATAAAATATATAAGTAGAAACAAAATAAAATAAACTTTCATAACAAAAATAAAATTTATGAAACTAAAATTATCAAAGTATTTTCTGTTCAAAACATTATAAGCAACCTCTAGTATTATTGAAACTAAAATTATATAAAATTGATGCAACTAAAATTATCGAAGTATTTTCTGTTCAAAATCATTGAAAGCAAAAATAATTTTCATAAAGAACTTTTTTTGTTAGAAACTTTAATAGCAAAAAGAATTATCATAAAGTAAAATAAATAAGTAATTAGAAACAAAATAAAATAAAATAAATAAGTTTTTTGTTGTAAGTAGAAACAAAACCAAATAAATAAAGCAAAAAAGAAAACAAAAAAACAAGCAAACAATAAAAATTATGCCACCTACTGGGCCACCACGGCCTGAATACGACTAGAAACCCATCCATGGGCCAGGATTCTGGCCCGTAGAAGGCCCAGTAGGCCCACAGGCATGTACAGAGAGGTTAGGCCCGTAAGCCTGCTTTAGAGAGGAGCGGCTCTCTCTCAGCTAGCGAGGTGGGACTAAACTCCCACCACCACGCCGCTGTGCAAGGCCATTGGTCCCGGTTCGTGGCACGAACCGGGACCAATGCCCCCCTTTAGTCCCGGTTGGTGCCACCAACCGGAACCAAAGGCCGCCGCTTCCCGCCCTTTAGGCTGCTGAAAAGAGGCCTTTAGTCCCGGTTGGTGGCACCAACCGGGACTAAAGGGGGGCATTGGTCCCGGTTGGTGCCACGAACCGGGACCAATGCTCGTAGTATATAAGAAAGCACTTAGCGTTTTTCAGATTCATCTCTGCATCAGTTCCCCCACCCCGACGACGCCGCCAGGCTGCCCAAGCTCGCCCCGTCGATGCCGTCGCCGCCCTCTGCTGCCTCATCGACGCGCAGCCGCCCCTTCCCCGAGCACGCCGCCGGCGGCTCGCCCCGACCACGCCGCGCGCCCCTGCCCCGACCACGTCGTCGTCGCCCCAGCTGCCCCGACCATGCCGCCGTCGCCTCTGCCTCGCCCTGCCCCGACCATGCCGCCGTCGCCTCTGCCCCTGCCCCGACCACGCCGCCGTCGCCTCTGCCCCTGCCCTGACGCGCCACCGTCGCCTTGGTCAGGGCCGGCATTGCCCCCTTCCTCCCTGTTTTTTCTGCACATGTATATGATGTTTTTTTCCTGATTATATGTATATGTATGAGTATATGTATGTATATATGTTCTCTGTGTATATATATGTTCATGTATATATGCAAAAGATAGATTTTTAGAAAAGTTAGGATTTTTTTCTGTTCATAGATTTTTTTGGTGATATTAATTATTTTAGAATATGCAAATGTTTGTATATTCATATGAACAATGCATTAGGCAAAACCTTTACTTTTTTCGAAATTTTCTATTTTAACATTTTTTTATGAATGAGAGGAAAAAGGAAAATAAGAAGAGGAAGAAAGGAGAAGAAGAGGAGAAATAAATAAGAAGAGGAAAAAAGAAGAAAAAGAAGAGGAGAAGAAGAAAGGAATAGAAGAGAAGAAGAAAAAATAGAAAAATTCTATTTTTTTCTTCTTCTCTCCTCTATTCCTTTCTTCTTCTCCTCTTTTTTTTTCTTCTTTTTTTTCTTCGATCTTCTCCTCTATTCCTTTCTTCTTCTCCTCTTTTTGTTTCTTCTTCGTTTTCTTATGTTTTATCAGGTCTGTCGTCGTCGATATACCCCTCTCCCGATAACTTCAACACGAGGGGGGGTCGATATACCCCATCCCCGATAATATTATTTTCCCATGTACGTATGTCGTCGTTGTCGATATAACCCCCTCCCGATAACTTCAACACGTGGGGGGGTCGATATACCCCCTCCCCGATAACATTATTTTCCCATGTATGTATGTCGTCGTTGTTGATATATATAACTCCCTCCCAGATAACTTCGACATGATGGACGGTCGATATTTATACCCCCTCTCGACCGTGATAACTTATACCACGGGAGCACCCCCCGGCCCTCTCGCTCGACCAAAACTCTCGAGGACACCCAAACCCTAGAAAAAAACAATGTCGGTCTCCTACCCCCTCCCGCCTCGCCCCTACCCTTGAAGCGTTGCCGAGGCCACCCCAAACCCGGAATAAGCTAGGTCTACGTTTGCACTAATATATCCACCTGCTTCATGTTTGTGTAATAATTGCCATGTTGTAATATTTGCAGAAACAATGGAGCACGGACGAGACGAGCAAGCAGAAGAGGTGTTGGGGGACATAATCTTAGCCGAAGGTGATATCTTGTCGTATCTTAACGACAATGATGGTCTGGAAGAACAGGGTGAAGAAGCAGGCTACGCTGATCGAAGAGTGGAGGAGGAAAGACATGATTATGATGGCTCCGGTGACCCAATGCTGGTGCAAGAAGGAGCCCGTGGTGACGGCTCCGGTGACCGAACAGAGTCCGGCCAGGTAAATATATTAGTTAAGCCTGTGCTAACTAGCTAATTGATGCATTCATTGTTTTGGTATGTACACATATTAATTAACACTCGTCTTTCTTCTTTTTTGTAGCCCTCCGGATCGAGCACAACTTCGGTAAAGAGACGAGGCCCGAAGAGAAAGTTGCGCTCGGATGAAAGGTTTGAGATCACAGCAATCGTGCGCGACGGCCAATCGATTGAACCCATCCGGACAAAGGATGCATTTGCTGCTCAGTGTGGGGTTCTAGTTAGGGACAAGATCCCGATCAGCATCCACCAATGGTATAAGCCTAAGAAGGAAGACCCTGAGATGTCTTATGTCAATGATATGCAGAAAGATGATCTTTGGACTGAGCTGAAGGCAAATTTCACCCTACCGCCAGAGGAGGATCCGGAGAAGCCAGTTAAAGAGCAATTAATCAAGTCTCATGCTCTTAAGAAGATGGCAGACCTATTCAGGAGGTGGAAGAATGAGCTGAAAACGTTTGTCGACAAAGAAGAGACACCAGAATTCATCGGCCGGTATGAGAAGATCAGAGATCACTGGCCCGCATTTGTGGCCCACAAGACATCGAAAAAGAGTAAGAAGATGTCAGCGACAAACAAGAAGAATGCTGCGAAGAAGAAGCTTCACCATCGCACGGGGTCAGGTGGCTACCTCAAAGCCCGGCCTAAGTGGGCCAAGGCTGAGAATGATCTGCTTGAAAAAGGGATCGAACCACAGAAAATGAACTGGACAGACCGTTGGCGGACTTGGTTCTTCGGGGCTGGCGGAACCTTGGACCCTGTATCAGGGAGGTGCGTTTGGACGAACGAGCTTTTGAGAATACCAGTCAAGAAGATTCAGCAATATATCGATGCAGCGCAGGAAGGGACGTTCGTTCCAGACAGAGAGAACGACGAGCTCACAATGGCCCTCGGGAATCCTGAGCACCCTGGACGGACACGAGGCACGCCAGGCTCTGTTCCGTGGAAGGCTGGTTTTCCGGACGCAGGCGGTTACAAAAGCCAGGAGAGGAGGAAAAAAATGGAGCAGATCCAAATTCAGAAGCTGCACGAAAGGGTTGAAGCGCTAGAGGAACGAGACGGCAATCGACATGCCGAAACTACCCCCGAAGCTACCCCGCCATCTCAGCGGAGAAGCAGCGTGGCTTCCACCGAGCTGCTTCAGCCGGAGCATGTCTTGACGGCTCCTGCTAGCTACCCTGTGGATGCTATCACAGAGTCTCAACATTGCCACCTTATGGCGCAATGGCAGAACTTCAAAGTCAAGGCAGCTGTTGGCTCTGTTTTACCTCCTGAACCCGGCGCAACCTACCACTGCCGGCCGATTCCAGAAGGATATGCTAGGGTGATGGTGGATGAAATAACGGAGGGATTTGAGGACCTCCAGCTTGACCACCCTACCGGTGAAGGGGAGACTCGGCTGGGTTTAGCTCTGAAGACTCCGTGCCTATGGCGGAAGGAGCTCATTAACCTTCCGAACTGGACGCCTCCGGCGAGTAAGGGCACTCCGCCGCCGCCTCCTCCTCCGGCGAGTGATCAGGGCACTCAGCCTCCTTCTCCAGCGCGTGGCGGCACTCCGCCTCCTCCTCCGACGAGTCATCAGGGCACTCAGCCTCCTTCTCCGGCGCGTGGCGGCACTCCGCCTCCTTCTCCGCCTGCGCCAGCGTGCCAGAGCAGCCAGCCTCCTCCTTCTCCGCCTCGTCAGCAAGGGCGGAAGAGACCCGCCGCCGCTCCAGCTGCTCCGGCGCGTCGTAGTCCTTCTCCTCCGCCTCATAAGCAAGGAAAGAAGACAGCCGCAGCCGCTCCGTCTGCTCTGCCGGCGTCTAGCAGTACAGCTGCCAGAGGCGGGAGGCAATACAGATTCGGTCCTTCTCTGAAGACTCCAGAGAAGTTACCATACGAGAGGACCGAGGAGGAGAACGCGAAGATCCTGCGAGCCGAAGTGAAGAACTTCTTTGAAGGGGTGAAAGCAAAGAAACATCCACCTCCGGAGGAGAAGGTAGATCCAGTGAAAGCGAAGCGCACTCTGGATGCCCTGACAAAACCACCAAAGTCTCCGCCGAAAGGCAACTATGAGCGCATTATTGCAAAGACATTTGTCGAAGCGGAGCGGTCGGGAAGTACTGTCAGTGATCAAAGGTTAAAAGAACGACGAGCTGGGAAAAAAATTGCCCAGCTCGGCGAACAAGCGAACCAATCGTGCCCCCCGCTCAAGGTGTCTAAAGACATCATCGCTAATGATCCGAGGATGGTGGCCGGTTATAGCAATCTTGGAGATTACCTGCCCGACGATGTACATTATGAAATCATGGAGGTGGACGAACACAAATACCATTACGGGAAGCCTCTCGTCAAAGATGAAAGATCTCTAACAACGATGATGCGAAGATTACATGATTGGTACATGAAAACCTGTAGAGAGTCTGATGGGATGAATACTTTGACGCTGAGAGTTAAACTGGAGCATGACCTCGTTGGAATTGAACTGTTGAATGTTCCATTTGAGGAGTTCTTCCAGTTTTTCAATCAAAAGGCCCTCGATAAATCAACGATCACTTGCTACTGTCTGTAAGTAGTACTACTTCTTTCATTAAGTCTCTCTATATAGGTCAGCTCTTTCATTGCATGTATTTATAATTATCCTCACTATATTATGCAGATTGAAGATCGCCGAATTGAAGAAAAGACAAATCGGTGATATTGGGTTCATTAACACAAATCTCATAGATGCATATACGATTGAAAAACATGCCAAAGAAGCCGAGGCCAACTTGCTACGATCGTTGGTATTAAATCAAAACAAAGATATAATACTCTTTCCTTACAACTTCAAGTGAGTGTTACTGTCTTGTGCATATTCGGTTTCCCTTATTAGTCCATGTTATGGTAATCTAATTGATGACTTATGCATGCATGCGCAGCTTCCACTATATTCTCCTAGAGATTAAGCTTGAGCAGGGAGTAGTAACCGTCTTAGACTTGAGACGAAAAGATCCCCAGGACTATGCGTACATGACTCAAATGCTCGAGAAGTAAGTTAAATCGATCATTATCCACCATATCAGCAACTTTGTTCATTTCCTGATATCAAGTAATTGTTTTCTTTGTCTGGCGGGGCTTGGAGAAAATTCACCACAAAAGCTCCGGGACTGCCGAAGAAGCTGCAATTTAGACACCCGAAAGTAAGTACTATAGTAGCATGTTCCGCACATCTCCTAGTGATTCAAGCGCTAGTTTCATCAATACCATTTAGCATGCTTGCTTATCAGTTAGATTGACCTCTATTTCTTGTAAAGTGGTTGTGGCAGGAACAAGGGAATGATTTCTGTGGATACTATGTTTGCGAGTCTATCCGCCACACGACCTGTGAGCGGGGCTACTCTGGCGAACAATATGAAGTGCGTAAGCAATAATATTCACAATTTTATTTTATTACCATCATTTGTGTCGAGTTTCATTTATTCATATATATATGTATTGATCCCCTTCTTCAAATTAGATGTTTCGGATGCGGGATGAACTCCTAGCAGAAGATCGTATGCGAGCAATTCAAGAGGAATTGGCGGCATTCTTCCTTGACCACGTGATCGCTGAAAACGGAGAATACTATGTGGACCCTGTGTTCTTACAATTTAATTAGGAGATTATATTGTAAGAGATAATTATTGTATATATGTAGCCGGTAGTGCCAGATAGATATACGAGAACTTGTTGTTCGACCAATCTCTCGGAGAAGGAGAGGTGGTCGATATCACTTCTCTCTGTATGCATATGTTCATGACGATCTTCTGTTTCCTTCATTTGCTTACTAGCTAGCGTGTCTAGTCCTCTCCATACGTATATAGTACGTAGCGTCGACCAAGCACGGAGATAAGAGAGGACACTTCTCTCTATTAATTAGCTAGCTAACACAATATATGAAACACCTAAATTAACCCCCCAAAACCCCCCAACCCCCCCCCCTTCATAAAAAACAAAAACCCCAGCCCCTGAAATGCTGACGCGTGGATGCCTATTGGTCCCGGTTGGTGACACCAACCGGGACAAAAGGCCCTGCCTATTGGTCCCGGTTGGTGGCACCAACCGGGACCAAAGGCCCCCCTGCCTGGGCTGGCAGCAGCGGCCACGTGGAGGACCTTCTGTCCCGGTTCGTGTAAGAACCGGGACTAAAGGGTTAGGGCTTTAGTAACGACCCTTTAGTCCCGGTTCGAAAACCGGGACAAAAGGCCCTTACCAACCGGGGTAAAAGCCCCTTTTTCTACTAGTGCAATGAGGACAATCCTCAATATACGGACCCAGTCCGCATAATTGCTACTGTCAACTTTCAACTAAATTTTCTTTAGGAACATATCTTAAACAGTAGAACTAAAGCGTAAGCTATGACATAATTTGCAAAGACCTTTTGACTATGTTCATGATAATTAAGTTCATCTAATTATTTAATGAAATCCCACTTAGATAGACATTCCTCTAGTCATCTAAGTGATACATGATCCGAGTCAACTAGGCCGTGTCCGATCATCATGTGAGACGGACTAGTTATCATCGGTGAACATCTTCATGTTGATCGTATCTACTATACGACTCATGTTCGACCTTTCGGTCTCTTGTGTTCCGAGGCCATGTCTGTACATGCTAGGCTCGTCAAGTCAACCTAAGTGTTTCACATGTGTAAATCTGGCTTACACCCGTTGTATGCGAACGTTAGAATCTATCACACCCGATCATCACGTGGTGCTTCGAAACAACGAACCTTCGCAACGGTGCACAGTTAAGGGAACACATCTCTTGAAATTTTAGTCAGGGATCATCTTATTTATGCTACCATCGTTCTAAGCAAATAAGATGTAAACATGACAAACATCACATACAAATCATAAAGTGACATGATATGGCCAGTATCATCTTGCGCCTTTTGATCTCCATCTTCGAGGCGTGGCATGATCACCTTCGTCACCGGCATGACACCATGATCTCCATCATCGTGTCTTCATGAAGTTGTCTCGCCAACTATACTTCTACTACTATGGCTAACGGTTAGCAATAAAGTAAAGTAATTACATGGCGTTTTTCATTGACACGCAGGTCATACAATAAATTAAGACAACTCCTATGGCTCCTGCCGGTTGTCATACTCATCGACATGCAAGTCGTGATTCCTATTACAAGAACATGATCAATCTCATACATCACATATATATAATTCATCACATCCTTTTGGCTATATCACATCACATAGCATACCATGCAAAAACAAGTTAGACGTCCTCTAATTGTTGTTGCATGTTTTACGTGGCTGCTATGGGTTTCTAGCAAGAACGTTTCTTACCTACGCAAAAGCCACAACGGTGATATGCCAATTGCTATTTACCCTTCATAAGGACCCTCTTCATCGAATCCGATCCGACTAAAGTGGGAGAGACAGACACCCGCTAGCCACCTTATGCATCAAGTGCATGTCAGTCGGTGGAACCTGTCTCACGTAAGTGTACGTGTAAGGTCGGTCCGGGCCGTTTCATCCCATAATGCCGCCGAATCAAGATAAGACTAGTAACGGTAAGCAAATTGAACAAATCATCGCCCACAACTACTTTGTATTCTACTCGTGCATAGAATCTACGCATAAACCTGGCTCTGATACCACTGTTGGGGAACGTAGCAATAATTCAAAAAAATTCCTACGTGTCACCAAGATCAATCTAGGAGATACTAGCAACGAGAGAGAGGGAGTGCATCTTCATACCCTTGAAGATCGCTAAGCGGAAGCGTTACAAGAACGCGGTTGATGGAGTCGTACTCGCGGCGATTCAAATCGCGGAAGATCCGATCTAGCGCCGAACGGACAGCGCCTCCGCGTTCAACACACGTACAGCCCGGGGACGTCTCCTCCTTCTTGATCCACCAAGGGGAGAGGAGAAGTTGAGGGAGAACTCCAGCAGCACGACGGCGTGGTGGCAATGGAGCTCGTGGTTCTCCGGCAGGGCTTCGCCAAGCACTACGGAGGAGGAGGAGATGTATGAGGAGGAAGGGGCTGCGCCAGGCAAGGGATGCGGCTGCCCTCTCTCTCCCTCACTATATATAGGGGAAGGGGGGTGGAGGAGGCACCCTAGGGTTCCCTAGGGGAGGGGCGGCGGCCACAGGGGAAACCCTAGACGGGTTTGGGCGCCCCCACCCCTGGGAAACTTGCCCCCCAAGCCGGGAGGGGTGGCTGCCCTAGGGGGGCGCCCCCACCTCTCCACGTTACATGAGAGGGGTTGGGAGGGGCGCACAGCCCCTTAGTGGGCTGGTGTGCCCCCTCCCCTTGGCCCATAAGCCCCCCCCCCCAACGCTTGCCGGGGCCTCCGAAACACCTTTCGGTCACGCTGGTCGTCACCTGGTACTCCCAGAACAATTCCGGACTCCAATACCCTTCGTCCAATATATCGATCTTCACCTCCGGACCATTCCGGAGTTCCTCGTCATGTCCAGGATCTCATCCGGGACTCCGAACAACCTTCGGTAACCACATACTATTTCCCATAACAACTCTAGCGTCACCGAACCTTAAGTGTGTAGTTTCGGGAACCATACAGACATGACCGAGACACCTCTCCGGCCAATAACCAATAGCGGGATCTGGATACCCATATTGGCTCCCACATGTTCCACGATGATCTCATCGGATGAACCACGATGTCGGGGATTCAATCAATCCCGTATACAATTCCCTTTGTCTATCGGTATGTTACTTGCCCGAGATTCGATCGTCGGTATCCCAATACCTCGTTCAATCTCGTTACCGGCAAGTCTCTTTACTCGTTCCGTAACGCATGATCCCGTGGCTAACTCATTAGTCACATTGAGCTCATTATGATGATGCATTACCGAGTGGGCCCAGAGATACCTCTCCGTCATACGGAGTGACAAATCCCAGTCTCGATTCGTGCCAACCCAACAGACACTTTCGGAGATACCTGTAGTGCACCTTTATAGCCACCCAGTTACGTTGTGACGTTTAGTACACCCAAAGCATTCCTACGGTATCCGGGAGTTGCACAATCTCATGGTCTAAGGAAACGATAATTGACATTAGAAAAGCTCTTATCAAACAAACTACACGATCTTGTGCTATGCTTAGGATTGGGTCTTGTCCATCACATCATTCTCCAAATGATGTGATCCCGTTATCAATGACATCCAATATCCATGGTCAGGAAACCATAACCATCTATTGATCAACGAGCTAGTCAACTAGAGGCTTACTAGGGACATGTTGTGGTCTATGTATTCACACATGTATTGCGGTTTCTAGTTAATACAATTATAGCATGAACAATAGACAATTATCATGAACAAGGAAATACAATAAATAATAACCATTTTATTATTGTCTGTAGGACATATTTCCAATAGAGCTAACACCCCACTGTTCTTGACCACCACGTGAGGCACCAGCTGCATCAGCAGACCAAAGAATTCTTTGCCGTCGGCAATCTTGAATTCATAGTGCAACAGTCATATAAATAAGAAGTGTGATGGACCACAATTACTTGCGTACATGCTGAGTTTCAGTAACATTATCACAACAGTACTAGAAGTCTAATGTCAGCGGCTCTGCAATATAAATGACGCATAATATTTATTGCTTGCCTTTAAATGGTTCGGATAACTGATCACTATGGGAATTCTGGTAAAAATCAACAAATCAACCTATTTTTTCTGACAAAAAACATACACTGTAGATGAAATTGCGTACACAGTTCAGGAAATACAGTCCAACAACAAGGACGATTTTGTTTTCAGACCTTTTTGTCCAGCCAGGCGCTTGTGGATTGACTCTGTCAGTCGACTGCGCCGACCTTGTCCGAGATGCATCACGGCGACGGCGAACTCCTTCACGCGCTCTACTGGTTCCATCGTCTCCGACCTTTTCCGCGCAACCAAACCCAGCATTAGATTCCACGGGAATCGCATGACCGGCTCCGTCGTCCGCCAAGAAGACGAAGTGAACCGGATCTGGATGATCAAGGTTTTCAACCAATTCCTCTCTGGGGGGTGGGGGGCGCTTAAAACGACGGCAATCACCGGCACCATGGCTCGTTCGTCAGGTTTCTTCTGCATGCCTGGCATTCTGCTAAGAAATCGCCAAAGCAATTTATAGATCTGCCAGGACTAACCTGTCAACGGCGTCAAGCAGGAACTCCATACCAGCATCCTCCGTTCCCCCGTTGGCGCCGGCAAAGAACGAGCGCCGCCGCAAGGACCAGCCGCAGCACGGGGATAGCGGTGTTTTGGCCCGAACAGGTGGCGGCGAAGGTTTCCAGAACGAACCAGCCCACACGAGCAAAATTTCATGTTTTGACCCTTTTCTGAAAGTCCAGTTTGTAAAATATTTGGAATCTAACCCTTTTAGTATCGCCAGGGTCCATGGCGGTAGGGTGTAATAGCATACCGCCAGGGGCCTTGGCGGTAGGAAACACCCCTACCGCCAAACAGGCTGGCGGTAGCCTGTACCGCAAAGGTGCCAGGCGGTAGGTGCAAGCATACACTGTGTTTCATACTTAGAAAAATTTCCTGATAGGGCATGCAACCCTACCGTCAGGGACCTTGGCGTAGGCAACAGCCTACCGCCATGGACCCTAGCGGTAAGAAAAAGGTCAGATCCCGAAATTTTTGCAAGGCAAGATCAGATCTCGATCAAATTTCGAAAAAGGGTCAAAACACGAAATTTGGCCCCCACAGGAGGGACACCCCTTGTCCCCATGTTCGCACGTGTTGCACCCCGACGTCTGACAAACGGCTCAGATGTCGCCTGCCATCCTGGACCCCTAATCTGATCCATGGGCCGGTAAATTGTTGACGTCCTGATCCACGGCCCGGTTCGCCAACCCGCATCCTCCGTTCCCTCCCCACGTCTTGGGCCCACACTTGAACCACTGTTTTGTATTGTATTCCAACGTACACCCTATTTTCTAGAGTTCGCCTCAATCGGGATAGCTGGATTTGTTCGCATCCCAAGCTTGAAATGGACGCGAGCGATTTCGGGTCCAGCTGCGCTCGGGCACCAAATCGTCGCTTCCTAGACATTGTATATATACAGAGATAGATGTATGGATGTGTTCCTTATTATGTGTGTTTTTAGGTTGTATTTGATGCTTTCTGAGTATTCAGATCAATTATTTTCAATTCAGTTGGATGCTTTTATTAGGCTTCTTCAATCCATAGTGATTGAAGCCAACAGATATACAATCACAATTTTTTTGAACCGATACATGAATACCCACGAAACGCGTCATGGGAGCATTACCCTCCCGCCTAGGCCGCTAAGTCTGTTACCAGGATGGCAATTATTATTGGGGATCCACGCGTGGGCCATGATGACCAGATAAAGGAGGAAATATGCTATATGCGTTTGAGAATACGATGGGAAACGCAAATCCCAAGACAAACGATCGATGTAGATATCGAGACTATCTGGGCTCAGGCACTGTTTCGAGTTTCCGGCTACATATGTCCTCTTGTTTATTTATCAAAATCATGGGGTAATTTGTCTAGAGGTTGTTGAACTCAACTATCTATGACACATTTCTGTTCGAGGCACAAGTCACGTAGAGAAATGTGTGTGTCCTTGTTCTTGGTCAACATACTACATTTGCACCATGGTTTCGTCTGGTTTTGCAATGATCATCATTGCTTGTGAGGTTAATATCAATGGTTGTATCAATGCCTTTCACGAGGCAATGAGCTTATCCCCCTCGCATACCCGTTCATGCTCATCCTCTATCTTTATTCTTTCCTTTTTCGTCTGACCAAACAAAAAATGATCTTGTCTCGTCTCGGTAAACCTAGATGGCCCTGTCTATCCTTCTTCAACCTCAAACCAAGCACGGCTTTTTGAGGCAAAATATTTTTTGAAACCAAGCAGTCTTCCGAATGAGGTCATAGGTTCCAACGAGATGTCGACTTTGCAGCCTTGTTGTGCCTGTCCCCACTGCTCTATGTCATGAAGAAGTTCATGGCCCATGGGACCTCACCTCCAACTCTCCTATTTATGTAACAAGGATACTAGGTAATCCAATAATAACATACCAATGAATGAGAAGTGTAAGTAAAGTTGTATGTGTTGCAACAACCAATGCAAGATTGTGGCAATAATAAATGTAATTGATATTTTCAAGCGAGTTGATGTCATTTTGGAATCAAAATTTAATGTTCGGTGAAAAAATCTCTTGTTGAGTGGGAGAAACTTTTAGACTAATTAACTGAGTGTGCTCTCTCATCCAACTTCATTCCTAGAGCCTCCGGTAGATACATGGCGCTAAATAAAGCCAATTGATGTCCTTGAAAAATATGACTCAAGTGATATGCTTTGGAGGTAAGAAAAAATCTAGCGTGTAGAGGAGCTGCTAAAATTTCCATGCGATGTGGCGTTAGAGAACTAATTATGAGGAGACGATGTAGCTTAATGCTGAGGAGTCAGTGTAAGATGAGGTGCTTGAATATAAAGCAAAACATGTGATATGTGATGTACATTCACATTACTTGAGTATATCTAATGTTCATTCCAGAGAAACCTTAAAGAACTTTCCCACAAAAATATCCTAAGAGAACTTATCCTAAGAGAACTGATTCAAACATCAACCACCGCACTTTACAGTTTATACCACCAAAATTTATATCAACATGTCCACATGTCGATACTTCAATACCATGAACATCCCACTATCCATTGGAGTAGCATATATACATCCACTCAACTATGTGTTCTGTAAGAAACACTAGGAGAGTAGGGATGAAAACGGAGCGGAAACGGACGGAACTCGGTGCTACCATATTTGTTTTCATATTTTTTTGCAGAAGCGGAAATGAATACGGAAACCCCAGAAATGAATACGGAAACAAATACTACCGGAAACAGACACGGAGCGAATACAGAGCGGACACGAAAACATAACGGTGTGTTGACCGGAACTTAAAACCCCCTTGAATGATAGAGAAATACACACACAAAACATAGAAATTTAAGAAATTTTTAACATGGCTACATGATAATATGGTTGTGTTGGTAACATAGGGTAGTATTGTAATAGTACATGACAATTCCGTATTGTGTCTAGTTGAGAATGTGTGTGGAAGTAAAAGTTGGTCCTCAAATGATCCAGTCTGCTCATTGTGTCATTGTGTGTTGTTTGGTAATTGGGCTACAAAGCAGTCATGGGCCTATAGTAGAAACGGAAATTCCATATTCACGGAAACGGAAAGTTCCGTTTCCGTGTCTGTTCCACCGGAAAACACCGTTCCGTTTTTGTTTCCATTTCCACATAAAAAATTCCACTTCCATTTTCATTTTGCAAATTTCCGTTTCCGTTTTCATATTTCCTCTCCATTTCCATTTTTCCTCCGGAAAAGCGGAAACTTTCCACTCCATTTTCATCCCTATAGGAGAGATACAAATGCAAGATATGTTACATAGTATGCACCGCGTGTATGGATGCGATGCATGTAGGATGTCAATTTAAGTATTTGTTGAATTGTTTTTTGGAATTGTA
The DNA here is from genome assembly GCF_002575655.3 of Aegilops tauschii subsp. strangulata. NCBI lineage: Eukaryota > Viridiplantae > Streptophyta > Magnoliopsida > Poales > Poaceae > Aegilops > Aegilops tauschii. Next base: position 565,617,153 of record NC_053039.3, on the reverse strand, counting down.
GGCACCGGGAAAGAACTAGCTAATATTCATGCATATTATTGTAGGCTCCAAGAAAAAATTAGCTAATATTCATGCAGATTATTGTAGTCGCTTGCTTGCATGAATGTTAGCATGTGCATGATCGGTTTGTGGAACCATACCGTGCTGAGTATAGCGGAGATTACAAATTACTTTTCCACTCAACTCAGCAAAAGATGTAGGGGTGTTCCGAATTACAAATTGCTAGGACTTATAAACTTCAACAAGGATGCCGTAATCTGAGTGCTAAAATTTGAAATAAAGAAAAATGTGTTCCCTCATGCTGACTCATCAAGATCGATGCATGTACATGTTGCCATTGTCATATTTGCTTAGTTTTTCTTATGTATATTTGGAACTTCATAGTTGCTTTTCTTATACTCACTTATTAGCTTCAACCGACAAATCTCAAGAGCAAGGAGGCCAAGATCGCCTCATTACTTTGACCGACAAACAAATTTCCATCCGCAAGATAGTGCCCACCTTGAACGAATTCCCTACTCATTAGTTGGTACAATAAACATCACCTTTGTGTGGTGCTTGGATGATCAACTTTGGAACCCCCCACCTGGTTTTCTTTCCTAGTCTCGTGAGGAGGAAGAAATATTATCCAAATAGTCAACATACTACCAGTCCAAAGTAAATCATATAATCAATCATACAATCTGTCTGTGGAAATTAGCTACATAAATAGCAACTAAATTTTGTATCATTAGGGCAATAAATCACTAGTTATAAAAGGTTTCTCATATATGTCGTTTTATTTTGGCATACCATGCATGATTCTTTTTTGTTTCAGTAAATTAGTGAAAAAAAACACCCATTATGCATCTCCTCCCTTGTTCAGAATGTAAAGTCAAACCAGGCTGGTGTTTGTCCTCCCGATTTCCTTTATCTTGTCAAAGTTGGACACTATCCAGATCACGTATCGTAGGAATCTCCAATATGCTTCCCATCGGAAAAGAAGTACCCTGCAGAAATAGCACCTGATGTTACATTCAAGAACCCGAAGCACATCAAGCTACACCATCTCCACGGGTTGAAGCAGAAATGTGAGACCATATTGAAAGCACCGACACTAGAGAAGATCAGTCTCAAGGATTGTTGGGATGTGAGGCAGATAGTGGTTGTTGCATGTCAGGGTACCAAGCCAGTTGTCGACTTTGAGAAGGATTGGTGGGACAAACACGAGTGCTATGGCTTGGAGGCCAGGCATAACCCATGGCTCTTCAAAACAAGCTACCCAACTTACTATAAAAGAAGAATACCATGGGTCTCAGTTCTATGGTTTGTTTGTCGCCCATGGACTTATTAATTACCCTCCTATGCATGAAAAATGAATGGTGTGTTTTGATGCACCAAAGCTACCTTGTGTGAGTATGCTTGAAACAGATTGTGTGCTGGTGAGCCTTCTCCGGCTAGTTAACATGTTATTAGCATTGTGCATCATGATGATGCAGAGGTCGGGGTTCTCCCCTTTTGAATTATTTTTTTGAGGTTGTGCGCCTGTTGTGTGACTATTGATTGATGAACTATAAGTTCAGCTTGTATTCGATTTGTTGCATGGTTTGTCATTTGCGCTGAGTTTATAGTAGTGGATGTGTAATATTATGCTTCTGTGATGGGCCTGCCAGCCCATGGAGGCAACCACACCGATCGACGACCGGCCGAATGGATGTTCAGTTACTAACCCACCACCTGCTAGCCATAGCCAGGATAGGAAGGGGTACAACGTTAGCACAAGCGCTCAGATTTAGGTCTCGGTAAACAAAGAATGCAGTGGCACGGTAATTGCTAGTTGTGTCTGGAGCACAACCTGTGGAGTGCGATGTTGAAGTAGTGTTATTAGCCATAGTCGCTAAATTTATTGATTACGAATGATGTTTTTCTTCCCGGCGATCATCAACACGTGCGAAGGGTGAGAAAGTAAACATTGGTAGTATGCACTAGAAAAGTACGAATGCAGCGGCTCACGATAAGAAAACCAAAAGGTTACATTCTTTATATCGACACAATATTTTGCTTTTATCCGCGATTTTTTTGCTTTGCCTGGCATTAGTGTAAATGTACTTTTTTAATGCCATTAGTGTAAAAATAGACTTTCCTATGTCCTAGCTTGGGCGGCAGCGGCGCTCCGCCGTCGTCACCTTCTTAAAGGTGCCGCCTTTGGACTTTGGGGCAGGCTCGACTCTCGCACAGATGTTTGGCCGCTGAAGGCGGCCGATATTCTTTAGTGTTGCGGCAGTTGTGTGGCAGGTGCTCCGGCTCTGCTGCATGGTGTGTGGCGCTGCACATATTCTCCCGGCGTCTTCTTTGGCGAGTCCTTGCAGCAGCTTGGGTTTGCTCTTTGCTCTGTTTCGTCGTGTGAGTCTGGATGCCTCTGGCTGCTTTGCGAGGTGAGGCGCTTGTGTGTGCTGTCAGCACAACAGCCGGCTCAACTCGTCAGAACATTGATGAACACGAAGAACAACGCTCGAGAGAGGATTTTTGTGCAGCGTAAAAACTTGCTGCGTTTTCTGTTTCTTCTCTTATTTATGGGGAGGTTACAGGGAACACTAAAAACCCTGAAAACCAGCTACTAATCCGGATCACGATCGAGTTATGGACGCTGCCATGAAAGGCAGGGTTCTTGCAGAGGGAAATTGCTGACTTGCTGTCCATCTTCAGCGTGAACTGCTCGGCCTCCTTCTTCTGCAGCTCACCGAGGAGGCGAGCTAGCCAGATACCCTGGCATGCCGCCGTTGTTGCGGCAATGTACTCTGCTTCACAAGATGAAAGAGCGACCACTTTCTGCCTCATGGACTGCCAACTGATCAGGTTAGGCCCGAGGAAGAACATAACGCCGGTGGTGCTCTTGCGGGTGTCCACGTCGCCCGCCATGTCGCTGTCGCTGTACCCGCACAGCACAACTCGTTTGTCTCTGCGTGTGTACCTGCACCCGAGGTGCTGTGTTCCGGCGACGTACCAGAGAATTTGCTTGACGGCGGCCCGATGCTCGGTGGTGGGCGCCTCCATGAAACGGCTCACGTAGCCCACTGAATAGGCGATGTCGGGGCGTGTGTGCACCAGGTACTGCAGGCTGCCGACGACGCTGCGGTACTCCGTTGCATCTGTCGCCGGCGCGGTGCTCACCTTGCTAAGCTTGAACCGAGGCTCCATTGGTACGTGGCACGGGTTGCACCCAACCATGCCGCTCTTCTCAAGGATCTTCATGGCATACGCGGCCTGGCTGAGCGTGATGTCGTCCACCTCCTGCTTAACCTCTATGCCAAGGTAGAAGCTGAGCAGGCCCAAATCACTCATGTGGAAGAGCTTCTTCATCTCCTCCTTGAAGTGTGTGATCTCCAGCTTGTCGTTGCCGGTGATAATGAGGTCGTCGACGTACACGCCGACCAGCAGCCTCGCCGTGCCGTGCCACGCCCGTAGATGGCATGTTCAGACTCGCTTCTGCTGAAACCGAGCGACAGCAGGCAGCTGTCTAACTTGGAGTACCATGCTCGTGGTGCCTGGCGTAGTCCGTACAGCGCCTTGTCGAGGCGCAGCACCTTGTGTTCTTGTCCGGCGACAGCAAAACCAGGCGGCTAAACCACATACACCTCCTCCTTCAGCTCGCCGTTGAGGAAGGCGCTCTTCACGTCCATGTGATGGACTGGCCACCCTTCTTGTGCTGCGAGAGCGAGGAGCAGGCGCACGGACTCGAGGCGAGCTACAGGAGTAAACACCTCCTCAAAGTCCACTCCCTGCCTCTGGACATAGCCCTTCGCCACGAGCCTCGCCTTGTACTTGTGCACGGTCGCCGTTGGCGTCTCGTTTCAGCTTGTAGACCCACTTGAGTCCGATCGGCCGAGAACCTGCAGGCAGATCAACAAGGCGCCATGTTTTGTTGTCGATGATGGACGCCATCTCCTCGTCCATGGCGCGCCTCCAGCTCGCATCTTGCTCGGCCTCGGCGAAAGTGCGTGGCTCGTCAATGGCCCCGAGGTGGAGCTCCTCTTCCTCGACCATCACGTAGTCGAGATCGTCTTCTTGCACCATCACGTAATCTTCATAGATCTTCGGTTGCACGATGACGTTGCGTGATCGCGTCGTCATGGAGTGACGAGGCTGTGGCGGAGACTCTGCTGCCTCTGGTGACGGAGCGCGTGGTGAAGGCGAAGGAGCTGCAGCGGCCGATGCAGGTTCAGGTTCAGATTCAGGTTCGCCTCGCTCCTGGGATGAGGCAGTGCTCTGCTGCACGCTCCTTGCCGCGGCGGGGCTTGCCGCGAGTGGCGACGCGCGCGACACCGTGTGCGTGTAGTAGTCGACGGTGAATGCGCCCGTATCGACCACCGCACCCTGTTCCATCCAGTTCCAGCTCGCCTCCTCATCGAACACCACGTCCCTTGTGACGTGGATACGTTGCCGAGACGGATCATACACCCGGTAGGCAGCCGAGCCTGGCTCGTACCCGAAGAACACCATCGGTGCGCTCCGGTCATCCAGCTTGGCGGGGTGCGGCTTCACGACCTTCACATGTGCAACACACCCCAAACACACGCAAGTAGCTCACGTCTGGTTTCCGGCCGTGCCATACCTCATATGGTGTTCTGCCGTCGACGCTCTTCGTTGGCGAACGGTTCAGCAGGTACACCGCGGTGCTCACCGCCTCGCCCCAGAACTTTGCCGGCACGCCCCTGGCCTTCATGATGCCGCGTGCCGTCGCAATGATGGTCTGGTTCCGGCGTTCCACCACCCTGTTCTGCTGCGGCGAGTACGCGCGGTGAGTTGGCGCCCCACTCCCTCGTCGGCGCAGTAGGTGGCGAAGGTGATCGAGTTGAACTCGCCGCCACGGTCCGTGCGGAGGAGTCGAAGCTTGCGCCCCGTCTCGACCTCCGCGTGCGCCTTGAAGTGCTTGATCGCGTTCGCCGCCTCGTCCTTGGTCCTGAGCAAGGTGAGCCACATGTAGCGGCTCTGATCGTCGACGAGGAGCAGGAAATACTGCTTGCCGGCGGGCGTCGCCGGCGCAATTGGCCCGCAGAGATCTCCATGTACAAGATCAAGCAGGCCCTCGACGCGGTACTTGGTGGCTTGCGGGAAAGGTGTTTGACGCTGCTTCCCCGCCAGGCAGCTGTCGCACAGCTGCTCGACGTGCTCAATGGACGGCAGACCGCGCACCATGCCGCGGCTCGCCAGCCTGCGGAGTGCGTCGAAATTCAGGGGTCCGTACCTGGCGTGCCACCTCCATGCGTCCTCGCCGTGGCGTGCGGCGAGGCACACCGGCTGCGTGATCTCCAGCGTGACCACGTACAGCCTGTTGCGCGCCCGTGGCACTCGAGCCAGTAGGCGGTTCTGGCGATCCCGAAGACGAAGGAGACCACCGTGGATGTGGACGTCGCAGCCGTTCTCGTCCAGCTGACCAAGGCTGACGATGTTGCTGCGGAGACGAGGTATGTAGTAGACATCGGTGAGTGCCCGGTGCTCGCCATTCTGGCAAGAGAACAGGACCGTTCCTCGCCCCCTGATCTCGACGACTGAGGCGTCGCCGGATTTCACCGTGCCCGTGACGCCGGTGTCAAGCTCGGCGAAGACGGACGTGCAGCCAGTCATATGGTTGCTGGCGCCGGTGTCCATGATCCACGTGTCGTCGCGTTGCGTCTCCTTGGTGAGGTGGACGTGCTCCTCGACCAGCTCGACGCGCTCGGCGTGGCCGGTGACCATCGTGGCCACGGCCTCGGTCCGCGCCATCTGCAGCACCTGTCCCTCGTTGACAGACACCACTGTTGCCGTCAGAAGCGCGGGCCCGTCGTCGTCGTCGCGAAGAGTACACGCCCTCACGAGGTGCAGGGCTGGTTCATCCTCGTCGGTTTTGGCCACGTTGGCCTGCTGGCCCTTTCGCTCGCGACGCGGCTCCGTGCAATCCCTGGAGAAGTGGCCGGATTACTTGTTGCAGTTATAACATTTTACCTGCGACATGTCGCGTTTGCCTCCGGAGTCGCGACGGTCGTTGTCTCGGCCTCGTCCTTGCGACTTACCCTTCTGCTTGCCCTTGCCGCCGTTCGAGCCTGAGCCTTGCCCCTGCTCGCGTTGCTTGCCTCGGGCCAGCCACTACTTCTCCGTGAGGAGCAGCTCCCCGCCGGCGAGGTTCGTTGCGGTGATTGAGCACCGCTCGACTGACGATCGCAGTCGCCCGATCAGTTCCTCGACTGACAGCTCGTTCAGATCGAGTAGAGTCTCGATGGAACACGCGATCTAGGCGTACTGGCTTGGTACCTCCCTGAGGATCTTCTGGACCACCTTGCCTCGTCGACGGTGTCCCCGAGGGAGCGCAGGTTGTTGACGAGTGCCGTGATCCGTAGGCCGAACGCGTCGAGGGTTTCGCCCTCCTTGAAGGCGATCTGCTCGAACTCCCTGTGGAGGCGCTGCGTGGTCGCCTCGCGAACGCGGCTCACCCCCAAGCGCATCAGCCTGACGGCTTCCCACGCCTCATGCGCGGTTTCCTTGACGGCGAGGACCAAGATCATCTCCGGTGGCACGGCCCGCAACAACGCTGACAGAGCGGCCATGTCGTCGCGGTCGCCGGCACGCCCATGCCGACATGGCCTTCCAGAGACCTTGAGCACGCAGGTTGATCCTCATGATCAAAGACCACTCGACGTAGTTGGTGGCGGTGAGCATGGGGTAGACGATCGTCCCGGCACCGCCTCCTTGCACGACACGTTCGTGGATGACGATCTCGGTGCCGTTGCCGCTGCGCCGCGTCCTGCTGCGCCCCCGGCTTAGTTCTCGTGCCGGCACCGGGCGCGCAACTGACGGCGCCCTGCTGCGACGCTGTCCACCTTCACCGCCATCCGCCCTTGCATCCCCTCCTTCGTCGCTGCCGACCATCGTGCACAGGACCTCGAAAAACGAGGCTCTGATGCCAAATGTCAGCACAACAGCCGGCTCAACTCGTCAGAACACTGATGAACACGAAGAACAGCGCTCGAGAGAGGATTTTTGTGCAGCGTAAAAACTTGCTGCATTTTCTGTTTCTTCTCTTATTTATGGGGAGGTTACAGGAAACACTAAAAACCCTGAAAACCAGCTACTAATCCGGACGACGATCGAGTTATGGACGCTGCCATCCCAACGTCCCTCGCCCGCAATCCTACTTGATCGCCACGACCCACTACTGCCGCGCCATCCCATGACGGAGTCCTAGCGATCCCCTAAACTCTAGGAAATCAAAACGTACGTGCCAAGTCGTGAACAGACTCACGCTACATGACCTTATTCCTGACGAAACTGAATCTACACTAGCAACAGGGTTTAACTGACATGTGCCATCCTTCCTCGGCCACCGGTTGGTCATGTCCTTGTGTGCTCATGGGAGCATCTTCGTCTGCCGACAGGACGGTGCTCTACGAGCCACGGCAAGAGGGCAGGTGGTGCCGTGCCCTCTTCGGATGCGTAGTCTTTGTGGTTTCGCGGTTTCGGCTACACACGGGCTTCCTCCAGCGGACGAGCAACCTTGATGGCTTCATCTCCTCTTCGACACGATCACTGCGTTGACCAAAGACTACGTTGCTCAAGCTTCTGAGCTTGTGCTTGACGTCGTCTGTTAGCTTGCTTCTTAGTTGCCTTGTATCTTTCACTGTTTGTTGTTAGCTCTGTCGAGTGTGGTGTGTGTGTTGTTTGGGCCTGGGTCTGTTAAAGGCATCGTTGATTTAACGTCGGGCCTCGGCCTTGTTTCTGAAAAAAAACTATGTCCTGGCTACAATACGGACTAATAAGGCATTTCGTAGGTGGACCATTACTCATAACCCAAATGGCGAGCAGGGCTCAACCAGATACATATTCCACCTAGTAGTAGAATGCATCCATAAACTATGGCAAGGTAAATGTTCTACCTAGAGAAAAACTTGTGCAGTGGGATGGTGAAGCAACTTTTTTTAGGCATGGGATGATTGAACCCTCTCCTTTATTGTTGATTTGTACGATTTGCAAACTTTAGCGGGCGGCGTACAATCGGGGGAAGAAGGCTAGTATGATTTCCGATGTGATTTTACATTTTCCTTATCGTTCCGCGTCCACTTACTTTTCATTATACTGGAAACTGTTTTCTTTAACAATCATTATCAGATCTAAAATGCTTTTGATTGTCTTTTCTAGATAAAGAATTAGACACTAGTACAAATGCATTTCCTAACCACCGTACGGGACATTTCTTAGGTGGACCATTACTCATGGTCCGAACGGCAGGTAGTGCCCCAACCAAAATAATAAAAGAGCAGCGGTACAAGGTTGATATATAATGCTCCATCTAATACGTAGTACTAGATGCAATGGTACCACGTTGTATATTAGATGCACGCCTTGAATGAGAACTGGGTCCATCCGTCCATGCAACCCTGGCAACGGTGCCATGCTCTTTCTTGGCAAGGAATACCGGGGTGCACCCCACCTGCATATTCTACCCATCAATTTATTTTATTTATTTTGAGCAACACCCATCAAGTGAACGGAAATCCGTGCAAACAGCAAGTTATTTCACTTGTAGTTTTGAGTTCCTTCGGAAAAAAAATGTACTCCCTCCGTCTAGGGTTGTGTAAGTCACCTTACGAAAATCAAATAATCTCAAAACACTTAGGCACGGTACATTAACTTCCTCCTCGTTTCTTGTTTTATGACATATTAACCAATAAGAGATGTGGGCCGTGCATACTTTCAATGACTTAAGACTACCAAACATGACATGCCGTAGTTAGTTCATTGCATGCAATGCTATTAATTAGCAAAAAGACATTAAGTTTTCTCGTTTTCCTCTCCGCCTTGGTCGCGGTGCACAACGTAAGATGACTTACACACCTAGACGGAGGGAGTAGTAGTTTTGATTTTCTTGACATGATTAATTGCGGACACCTCATTAGTCAGCTATAGACACATGCTGAAATTAATGCTTTGTCTTGGCGGTCGATACTAATGAAAACATTAATGACGGCTTAGGACAATGTACTGATGGACAATTAAAATGACAATTAGTACAAACTGTGACACAACCTTGCGTATGCCTAACTACCGTACAAAATAATTACTCATAAAACAAATGCAAATATCCCTAGAACACATAGATGCAACCGAACATAGATGCAACTGTCCCCTCATAAAACAAATGCAACTATCCCTAAAAAAAACATAGATGCAACTACCACTTTGAAGTTGTGGGTGTAGCTTGGGTTGTCCTAGCTCTAGCCTATGACTTAGTCTAGATGTTTGGTTGATGATGCGAGGCCATGGCGTTGGAGGCGTGGATTAAGGTCACCCCATTCTGCCCTCCTCCCAGCGATGCTGATTAGTGTGAGCAGGGTGTGTGTGGAGGTTCGGTCAGGAGGGTCAGATCTTGGGCCAGGTCTTGACGATGTTTCCGTAACAATGTAGTTTTGTTTGTCTATATGCATGTACGCATGCATGCTTGTGATTGGTTTGTCAAAATCCTAGAGATCAGGTCCAACGCTAATTACATGTTGCAACCTTTTGTGTTACTCCCTCCATCTTCAAATAGGTGGCGTATAAATTCAGCTTAAAATCAATTATTTATGGTTTGACTAAATGTATATACGAAATATGAACAACTACAATATCGAATAAGTACATTACGATAATATATATCTCTAATGGTGGGTATGTAAAAATTGATTTGGTATTGATTATCTTAATGATTTTGTATATATGCTTTGTCAAACTTAAAAACATTGACTTTTTCACTCAATGTATATGCCACCTATTTTAGGACAGAGGGAGCATTTGGGTAGATGTTGTGGGGGAAATTACGAACAACTAGAAGTAAGCTAGGTGTCCAAACAGTTACTTTATGAGAAAGTATTCTTGTGGCAACAAATGTTGCTTTAAGAAAGAAAACACGCGATTTATAATCTTGACCTTTTAAAACAAAGGTTGATCGGATAGTTAATTTGATGTCTTAATGCACTAGTTGCAGTTTTATAAACTGCACTTAGGACGACATATTAGGAGTGAGATTTATGTTAAAGATGGATGTTCACACTCATGCCAAAATTAAGTAAGAAAACTGTTTGAGGAAAATTGAATGTTTAAGTGAAGAGATTGTCCATGGTGTAGACTTGTCAATTTTGTTTGTTGACCTCGGACGAAATAAGTAGTTACCCTCATCGCAACTCAGGCACTATCATTATTGTGAGCGCCAAGTTAGTAAATCCCATCAAAAAGAGTTAGTGCAAAAAGAAGAACTAAATTTCCACGTGATGTGATGGCAAGAAAACTAATTCCCAGGAGATGGTAAGTTGAATGTGGAGCAGCTAGATAGCTAGTGTAAGACGACGTTTCTGCATGTGAAGGCAAACACAAACTAATTTGCAGGGAACGATTGTGTAGTTATATATAGGATTTATATATATTCATGGACTATGTGATGTGTCACACATTCACATTAATTTCCATGAAGGGTTGTGAATAATATCTCTTACATTCATTCTATTTTTTAGGAAGCTGTCCTATGAGACCATTTAGAAAATCATATCGAATATCAACCACCACACATTACACCACCGCTAAGAGAGCAACATGCCCAAGGCCACTATGTACCGAAGCACTATATATACAACTACTCCACTACGTCTGTTGTTGAAAAATCACTAGAAATGATATATATAGATGAAGCATGTATTAGATGGTGTGCACTAGTATGGATGTATGGATGCGATGCATCTAGGGAGCTAATTTTATTTTTTGGAATTGTAGGCACTGGGAAAGAGCTAGGCAGCGTCGCAAAAAATGCTTGTAGTTGCTTGCATGATGAATGTTAGTATGTTTGTGATTGGGTTGTGGCATTTTCCTTAAACGAGTCCAGTATTTATATTAGGACAACGCTAACGCCCACACGTGTGGTGGGAGCCAAACCCGCCCACACGCACTATAGCACACAGACTACGCCATGTCACCGCATGCATGCATGTAGAAATCTTTTTGGATTTCTTGTTTTTAAAATGTTTTATCTCTTAAATGAAAATTTCGATTGAAGATCCGTTTTCACCATTAAATCCCTCGCGACGAGATCTTCGAAACTAGATCTCATATCAATATATTTTGATGAAATTTTTTTTGTTTAAAAGTTGCCGTGTCTATTGCACATGAATTGCCATGATGTTTACACTGAAGTTGCCAGTATATATTATAAAACGGGGAATTAAGAAACTAGACTTGCCATGCACCATAAATTAAAATTGTCATGATACATGCACTTAAAATTGCCATGGTTCATACAAAAAAATATTTTCATGATCAAAGTACTGGAATTGCCATCATCAAAAAACTAAAATTGCCATGATTTATAAACTAAAATTGCGACCTGGCAACTTTAGTTTAAGCACTATAGCAACTACAGTGTAAACATCATGACAACTTTTGGGCAAAAAAAAATTCGTCGAAATATATCAACATGGGGTCTAGTTTTGAAGATCTCGTCGAGACGGATTTAATGGTGAAAACGGATTTTTAATTCACTTTTTTAATTAGGAGATAAAACATTTTAAAGCCGAAAACCAAAAAGATTTCTGCTGATGTCATCTGTTCATACGTGGCAAAATGAGTGGTGATGAAGGCGTGTGGGCGATGTGTAAACGCTCACACGTGTGGGCGTTAGTTTTTCCGTTATATTATGTTAGCTGTCAACCTGATGTTAGTGAAAATACCACAAAAGATGGTTTGGAATTACGAACTGCTAGGATTTATGAAGTTGAATAAAGGATGCTATAGCACGACTATTTACAAAATTAAATAAAAAAGTGCTCCCATGTGCTGGCTCATAGGGGTCGACGATTAGACATGTCATCGTTACCATATTTGCACAATTTCTATTTTGGATATCCAAACATCAAAATTAGTTCTAGCTTCCATAACAGAATCCAAGACATGGTTTCTTGTCCAAAGAGGAAGGAAGGAAAGACGGTAAATTTGACCTAACAATGAACATGTGATTCGTCCACTTTAATTCTTCTGTTCCATCAATTAATGTCGAGAATTAAGCAGGACGCGTCACCCGAATTCAAGAGATACCAATCAATCAAACATATAGGAAGGGGATCCGAGGGTCGAGTGACGCTGCCGGCGCTGCCGCCTCGTTCCGTCCGTCCCCACCGCCCCACGCCGCAACCAAACCTCGCCTCCTCCGCCGCTGTCGCCATCTCTCCTCTCTATCTACTACGACTACGAGGCCGCCCGCACGTGCCCCACTCCCTCCCGTGGGTGAGACACTGACACTCCATTGTTCCAGTCCAATCCGGAGAGGCCGCCCGTCCGTCGGCGCGCGCGCGATGCTCCTCGTCTCCTCCGGCCAAATGGCGGCGCTCCGCCCGCCGCGCCTCCTCCTCCTCCCGCCCCGCCCGGCTGCGCTGCCGCTCCGGCGCCGTCCCAGCATGGGCGCCTCCTCGGCGAGGCGGCGTGGCGGCGCTGGCCGCGTCTGTGTGCCCCGGTGCGCGGGCGCCACACCCCCTCCGCAAACCTCCGCGGTTAGTCCCCCTGTCCATCGCTCCAGCTCCTAAATTTCTACCGAGAGGGACAGTTTTCTCGTTAGGATTTCTAGAGCAAGCAGATAGATTTCAAGCGGCCTCGGAATTGTCAGGACAGGCATCTCCCTTATTTTTCAGAGAAAGCAATAATAACAACCTCGTTTAGCTTTTGGGGCCGATTTGCCTCTGCCAAAAGAGGAATACATTTTTTCTCAGAAAAAGGGATAGAATTTCTCTGAAAAAAGAGACAAGTATAATTAATTCAGCCTGAAAAACTAGGGGGGTGCAAAAGGGTAGCTTTCACGGGGTGCCAGTCATCGTGAGTCTTGCACTGTGGTGAAGCAACAAGATAAGCATGATTTGCATCAGGAGTACAGAGTTTGGACTCCACGTGGAAACAAAGGGGTGCAAAAGGGTAGCTTTTACCTGGTGTCAGTCGCCGTCAAATCGGTGCTGCGACAGAGCGCCGCAACAGAGTCAAAGAAGTCATAATCCATGGCCATTAACGGGGCGTATCTGAGCTGCGGTAGTCGAAAATAACACTGGTTCTCCGTAGCTCTGCCGGAGAATGCCTTTTATTGCGTGCATCGAATTGCGAATGAATTCCATGGCTGGACATGCTCAGGTTTTAACTGTCTGCGTGATGAGTCTTTCAGTGTTGTGAGTGCAGGCGACTAATAGTTTTACAAAGTAGGCATGTATTGCATCAGGCGTACAGAGTTTGGGCTCCACATGTGAATTTTTTGCCTGAAACTTCCACGAATCGACATTGCAGGTACAAGTCCCAGCTCGCAGAAAGTGCTCGCCGTTGCTTGATAGTGCTCTATTGCCTGGTGGAAGTGAATTGGCTGTGCATGAATGGAAGGCCGTTCCAGATATTTGGAGGACAGCAGCAGAAAAGTATGCTGACCTTGTAGCTCTGGTGGATCCTTACCATGATCCTCCGTCCAAATTGACTTATAAGCAGGTACTTGTTGAAATAAGTTTCTGTTGATGCCTGATTGATTATCTAAGACATTTTCTCTTGGAATAGACATAGTTGGGCTTACTTATGCTGTTTCTTGTGTTACCAAATACCCCCTCTGTAAACAAATCTAAGACGTTTTTGCTCACTATGGAGGGAGTACTACTTAAAAGCTTGTGCAGTGGACTGCAACTTACATATGCACTTCAATATGTTTCATATAAATAAATTGAAGCCTTTATGATTGATTTGAGCTAGAAACTATATATGCTGTTCCAATCCGTTGTGCAGTTGGCAATCCTTGTTTTTTATTTATTTGATGTACGTTTTTTATTCAGCTTGAACAACAAATATTGGATTTCTCTCATGGTCTGAGGGCTATTGGTGTTGCTCCAGATGAAAAGCTAGCCCTTTTTGCTGACAACTCATGTCGATGGCTAGTTGCAGATCAAGGTAATTTGCCTTTTTTTTGTTTTTGTTTCAAGATGTTTAACATGTAGTATGCTGAAGAAGTGAAGAGATCAAATCACCAGAATGCCAGAGTTGCCATATCTAAGCTTGCAGTTTCTACACGAGTGCCACTTTTACTTTCCTAGCATAGAGAAAATGATGGAAGCAACCAAATAATAACGGCTTTGCCTTGCGTTAGGCTCTTAAAAAAAGATACTGAACTACAAATGTCAGTTTTTTTTTTATTAACTGAATAAATGTCAGCTTGTTGAATGATGTGCTTACCATTTGTTGTGTTAGCTATCTAGGGGAGTTCATGTAACTGTCTTCAAATGGATGACCATATATGTTCATCAGTAATCATGCCACTGACACATGCAATCCAGGAATCATGGCTACTGGTGCTATCAATGTTGTTAGAGGAACAAAATCTTCCGATGAAGAACTGTTCCAAATATACAGTCACTCAGAAAGGTAAGTGTCAAGTCTTTTGCTTTTAATGATTGACGATTATGCAGTCTAGGAGCCGGTATAAATCTAAGTCACACACAACATAAATGAAATTGTATCCACTTGTCTCTTTCTACCCTTTGAACTGTTGAGCCACGGGCCTGTCAGGATTTAGGACCTGGCTTTTATAAGCCAACGAACCATTTTGATATGCCTATTTAAATGCTTCCACTGATTTTGTTTGATGGAATGTTGAGATTATAACTGAAGAGGTGCGGACTGTCAAGGGGATATGGAATTTGAGGTGCAAGTTTGGCATGATGTTGCCATTTATAGTTAAAGAAAAAATTGGATGGATCACCTTTCAGATCAGACCTCTCTTAGCTCGTGAAAAAAGTAACAACATCTGCATGCTAATTTTGACATCTTTACTAGACCAAAATGTCCATAATATGCTATTATTATCATGCACAATGCTTGCCATGAACTTAATCTCTCAAAGTATGCTTGCTTGGTTATTGTTTTGCATCTGGAAAGTTTTGCCTCAAACATAGCATGCCATATATAGTACATTAACTCTAGCAATATGGATTGTTAGTAAATGGTATTATGATGAGTATCTTTATGCTTATTAAGTGTAATTTTTATACTTTTTACTTTCATGTTATAATATGACTTTATTGTTTTTTCCCCATCACAGTATTGCACTTGTTGTGGACAGTCCTCAATTCTTTAACCGGCTTGCAGAATCTTTCATTTCAAGGATTAATGCAAGATTCATTGTGCTACTTTGGGGTGATAAATCATCCCTAAATAGTAAAGCTGTGATGGACATACCAGTTTATGACTACAATGATATCACTGAACTTGGACGAGAAAATCGCAATGCATTATGCTACTCAAGCGAGCTATTCGAGCAAGGTATCTTTGCATGATATCATAATGTGCTATGAATCACAAGAAATGTTTAGCTGAAGATATATGGAGTACGTTTCTTCCAATTTTTGTTACTTCATTTTCTTCTGCATTTCTGACATCAAATGTCACATAAGTCGCTAATCATTTGCTTCATGTAAGAATGTAAGATGTCTTACCATCCAATAAGCTAAGCATCCCAATACCAGTATACAATTGATAGATGTACCTAATATTGTTAGTTTCGCAAGCTTGTTATTTAATGGTTGGCTCAGTCATTTAGTTATATCCAGAGCTTGCCACTCAAGTTCCTTGCAGCCAACACCAATTGGTTTCTTTCTTAATAGCTTTGGCATCTGTTGTTTCAAAGAGGAGCACTTAATTTTTGTTTCTTTACAGAATATGGCGTCACTAGGAAACTCTTAACGATTTTTTATTTCTGTACTTTCAAGCAGTCAACTTGCATCTAATAATATGGTTCCTCTTCTTCCAACCATGTCCTAGTTTATTACAACTTTTTCTTCTTTCAGGTCAGCAAGGCGTCTTCGAAGCTATTGGTCCAGAAGACGTTGCGACCCTAATATATACTAGCGGAACAGGTGGCACACCAAAAGGCGTGATGCTTACACACCGAAATCTCTTGCATCAGGTTTCAGCAATGATGAAATTTTGTCAATGAATTTTAAGTAATACTCCCTCTGTAAAGATTTATAAGAGCATTTAGAACACTAGAATAGTGATCTAAACGCTCTTATATTTCTTTACGGAGGGAGTACTATGCTGTGTGCAATAAACCAATAACCTCTACTTTGTTTTCTTTGATGTAATATCCTATTGTATGAACATGGGCACTTGTGCTGATCACGTTTTCCTGGATTTTCTAGAAGTATCCCAAGTCTGAAGCGCCTTGATTTTTTTGAACTGAATTGTGTAGTTTTTTTTTAATGTATTCCTCTTGTATCCACATTAATCTTTACGCTATTTATGTTCTGCAGATAAATAACTTATGGGATATTGTTCCAGCAGTACCTGGTGATAGGTTCCTAAGCATGCTTCCACCCTGGCATGCATACGAGCGTTCTACTGAGTACTTCATCTTCACTCATGGAATTCAACAAGTTTACACTACTGTGAAGCACCTGAAGGTATGATTTTGGTGCTTTCCATCATAAAATGCTTCATTTTAGTCAGTTTTGGCAAGAGGCCTAGTGATATCATTAAGAAGTTATTGCGACGTAGTAGTATTCATGTGCTCATGGGTTATGCTTTCATTGATTTAGCAGCCTACCGAAAGCTGCAAACTTAGTGATGGACATTGCATTAACATGTGCAGTCTGCAGAACTCTAGACCTGCTAATTTTCATGCGAACTCAGTATCACGATGCACTCAACAGGGTTTCTGTGTGGCGTGCAGTACTCTTCTTGTTCTATTTTTATTGTCTGACTGTTGTACAAGATGCTGAAATTGCTTATTCATGTTAACATCTTTATGTTCTTTTATAGGCAGATTTGCAGCACCACCAACCTCATTATATTATCTCTGTACCACTGGTCTATGAAACTCTGTACAGGTTAGTTTCTATGACTATGATGTTAAATTGTGTATGCAAACTGTGACATGTTCTACAGGCAGTGGTATTGGACAGTAGAATTTCTTCAGTTCTCTAGTGCCGTCAATGCGGCTCAACATATTCGCCTTCTGTTTGCTATCAACATCTATCTTTAACTATTTCCTTTTTTGGCTTGTTTGGGTTATCATATTCTTTTATCCATGAAATCAATATTTCTTGTCGATCGGTAGTGATTAGCAACAGTATGTAAAAATCTTTGATCCATTATGTAATATTTCCTCACTTTTTACAGTTCGATTCAGAGACAGATATCTGCTAGTCCTCCTGCTCGAAAAACTGTTGCCCTTGCACTTATCAAGATAAGTTTGCTATTTATGGAGGCGAAGAAGATATATGAGGTATGAATCCCGAGTTAGCATGAGTCACCTCATTCTCTTAGCTGCAAGTACAGTTGTTAACTTTTCTTCCTCTCATTCTTTGGTGACTGGAGGTTCTCTATAAATTAATGTCCCATTGGATTCTGCGTGTAGCTGAGTCAATTTTCCTCTTTCTGTCTTCTTTTTCTGTTATTCTGGAAAGGGAACAGTCTTATCAAACAGTCCTGTCAAGCCATCATTCATTTTCTACATGTTCAATTATCTACGGGCAAGAATCGTCGCTGCTCTTTTGTGGCCTTTGCATAATCTGGCAAAGATGTTAGTCTACAAGAAAATCCATTCTTCCATCGGAATTTCAAAGGTACATTTATTTTGCCTGCGTGCCTATTTCTGTGCTACCTCGATAATCTTTGTGCAGTTTTGAGTGTGAGCTCCCTAAATTTTTGCATACTTACTAATTTTATGATTTCTGTGATAATTTGCAGGCTGGTATTAGTGGTGGCGGAAGTCTTCCGATGCATGTTGACAAGTTTTTTGAGGTAGAGGATTGGCAATAAATAAACTTCTTATATTAACATCCTTTCATCGATATTGTTCTCTTCCAGGCTATTGGTATCAAAGTGCAAAATGGCTATGGTCTAACAGAGACTTCCCCTGTTGTAGCTGCTAGACGGCCATTCTGTAATGTAAGAGGTTCCACAGGACTTGTTTCTAATATTATATGCATTTATTGTCTGATCTTTTTGTATGTTGCATAGTAAACTGTTGGTTTTATATTTAATAAGAAATGCTATAAATTATTTTACTCATTGGGCAAAGCAACAGATAACAAGATCATATAGTGAGTTAAATCTTGCGTAATTTGGTACCAACTCCTAAAAGAAAGAAGGGCAAAAAAAGGGGAACAATGTTATTGGTATTCTTCAGATAACACATTCTTGCTCCCAAAAAAGATATAAACTCAGATCTTGCCAGTGAAATGCATAAAATATTCTCGCAATTTGTCTTTTTATGAAGGAGCATATCTTCATGCTGGATATGTAGTTTCTGAGGACAACAGAAGACGACAGTTCTGGCGCCTATATTTTGTGCTAATCTTTTGCTTCTTGGCTTCCTGGACATTTTTGTGTGTAATTTGGACTCATTGCCAACTTGTAACCATTTGGGTAGTATCATCAAAATAATCTCCACATTTCTCAGTAGACATCCGTGTGTGTTTTGCCTCCCATTTGTGCTCTTATACTAACATAAGCAGTTGATGTAACAAGGTTCTTGGCACAGTTGGCCACCCAATAAAGCATACAGAAATCAAGATTGTGGACATAGAGACCGGTGAGGTGCTCCCAGATGGTTCAAAGGGGATTGTGAAGATTAAAGGACTGCCAGTAATGAAGGGATATTATAAGGTTCTATCTATTCACTTTATACGAATGAACTGTCAAATATAAAAGAAACCGCCCTTTTGTAAACATATTACTTGGAGATAAATATATTTACCTTGATGTCCGACACTTAGCTAAATCTCACAATCCATGTTAAGATACCATGCTCTGAACTTATGTATTTAAGTCTTTTTCTTCCTTAGAAGGTTCTTATTTATCTCCTAAAACTTCGCTTGTCACAGAATCCATCTGCTACAAATAAAGCTTTGGATCTAGAAGGTTGGTTCAACACTGGAGATATAGGTTGGATTGCACCTCACCATGCCACAGGTCCTAGTCGAAAGTGTGGAGGGATGCTTGTTCTTGAAGGGCGTGCAAAGGATACAATAGTTCTCACTACAGGTATGTATTATGTAAGATCTAGTTACTGTTTTCTCTGTACATTCCGCTTCTCTGTATACTGGAGTGTGATGCTGCACTCTGGAAATCAATTAATTCGTATGTAGCTGGAGTCTTCTTAGAACGTCACTTTGAGAATTATGTATGATTTATTACTGTTATCTCTGTGCATTGATTTATGACATTCCACTTTGTATACCGGGGTGTCATGTTGGACTCTGGAAATCAATTATATGTACTTGGAGATCACATAACTCTAGTTAAATTTGACTGCACTTGAATGTTTACTAGATCGGATTGCAATTGAATGTTCCAATTTCCAGGTGAAAATGTTGAACCTGCTGAGCTTGAGGAAGCAGCAAGCAGGAGTAGCTTGATTGATCAGATAATGGTTATTGGCCAGGTAGGGCAAGAAGCATAACCACACAATTGCTAGATAAATCATATGTGTTATATTATGATCATTACTATGGCCAATTGATGCTCCTTGACGTAGCCTGTGGGAAAATAGAATTTATCAAATGATATGGAAAATGTTTTTTGGAACCGCCAGACCGTTATTTGAAACCATGTGGTGTGTTTTTGTTCATGAAAAGACTTATCATAATATGATTAGATTTAGATATTGCAGTGATGAAATAGATCATCAGTACCACTGGTGAAGTCATGAACTTTGTTATTTATTCTTTACATAGGATCGGCGGCGCCTTGGTGCTATTATTGTTCCCAATAATGATGAAGTCGTAGCAGCAGCAAAAAGAAAGTCGAGCCTTGATGGGAACAACGGACTAGCCAAAGATACGGTCATGAGCTTGCTACATGCTGAGCTGAAAACTTGGTAAGAGTTGAGCGCTTTGCTATTTGATTTGTTCAGATAATCCTATTTTCCCTTGATAATTCATTTGTTATCATAATGGAGACCTTTTAGCTAATCTGGAGATGTTCCAAAACCGTGGTAGAATTAAATCGTTCACTGTATTTTAGGATTTTATAAATTTTGACATTGTGAACTGAGTCTCGTCGGTCAAATATCGCAAGACTTGAATTAGTTTGTTAATTCATGTCAGGATGGCTGGTTGCTCATTCCAGATTGGCCCTATTCTTGTTGTCGACGAACCATTTACGGTAAGATTTTGTACTAGAACAGCGCACTAGAAGTTTTTGCGGGCTCATATTAAGTAGCATGTTTCTTACAAGCTTTGCGTGATCTTGTTCTTCAGATTGATAATGGTTTGATGACACCAACCATGAAAATAAGAAGGGACAAAGTGGCGGCCAAGTATCAGAGTGAGATTGAAGCCTTGTACAAGTGAGCTGTTTGCTCAAAAAAAGAAAAGGTGAGGTGTGGACGCAGGGCAGCGCAAACAAGGCGATCACTCCGGGCTGTGCTCTGTTTGATGCAAATCTGTACTGAAAAGTGAAAATAGGTGTGAAATAAAAGAATCGAAAGCAAGGCAATTGCAGAGGCCATAGTACGTTGAAAAAACATGTATTTTTTTCGATAATGTGAAGAAAAAAACATGTATTTTTTTAACAGAGTCTGGTAGTATCACTCAAAACCCAAATCTATGGCTTGCCACAGGAAAAGAAAAATCAATCTTCTAATTACATCAATCATAGCTACATTGCTACTGTATTTAAGTAAAATTAATGCTGGCTGGTTTGTGCTTGGCATGGTCGGATCACGCCTCAGACGGGGCACACGAGCCGGCACCACAGAGCGATGACCGCCGCCGCGACGACCGCCCTGGCCACAGCCCCGCAGCCACCATCACCATCGTCCACGGTGACTGCCACTGCCTGCTTCTTGTCCTCGGCCTTGACCTCTCCGTCGTCCACGGTGGTCGCCTGCTTGCTGTCCTCGGCCTTGATGATGACACATTTCTTCTTCTTGTTGGTCTTCTTGCCACGTTTCGCCGGCTTGGCACCACCATCACCTGACCCTGAACATACGCTCCCGTCGACGTTATCGGCCAGCGCTATCTTCTTCTCCTCTACCTCGGCGGCAGCTTTCTTGTGCTTCCGGCTGTGGGCGGCACCGTGTCCAGGGTCGTCGTCGCCAAGGACAGCCCACATGTTAGCGCCGCGGCTCGCGACGCCTTCCGCCGTTGCCGCCTTGCGTGCCCGCCGGGCCACCGTCCCACCTTTGGCGACCACGGCAACGAACTCTCCTTCCTCTTCCACTTTACCCATCTCTTCGTACTCCCATTCTATACCGACCACTTCTTCTTCCTCCTCCTTGTTCGGCGCGGCCGCGGCCGGCGTCTCCTTCACCTCGCCGCCGCCGGGCTGGTGTTCCGGGAGGAGTCCGGGTACCGCCGGAATAGCCGGTGGCGCCTCCAGCGGCATCTGCTTTCCATAGATGGCGGCCATAGCGATCCGTGTAAAACGCTCCATCATGTCGTCCATGGCGCCCGCCGGCGCCGCCTGCTGGCCGCCCCCGGCCGCGCCTCTCTTCGTGGCCTTCTTCGTGCCCTTCTTGGTGCCACGTTTCGTCGCGGGCTTGGCAGCCCGCGGCGGCGGCGCCACCTCCTCCGCCTTGGCCGCGGCTTTCTTGACGAGCTTCCGGCCGTGGAGGACGGCGTCGTCGGCGCTGTGGCCGGGGTCGTTGTTGCGCAGCACGGCCCACATGTTGGCGCCGGCGATCGCTATGCCTCCTCCAGTTCCGGCCATCTCGATCGTGTCAGGTGGCTCAACTCTAAGCTACCGTCGCTGTGATATCGGGAGGACTATGTGCCGAGAACGTACGATGCGGTCCTATATAAAGGGAGCGGAGCGAGACGCATCAGTCCGATTCGGCTTGGAGCAGTTCGTGGTGCTCACTGCTCGTCCCGGACTTGGACACGCACCTAGTTTTTTTTACTGGATGTAACCGATGTCGTGCTGGAGAATTGCATGTAGAGTATAATGTTAAAAATATGGGAAAAAGAAATACAATGCAATACACGGCCACAAAACAGAGGAGAAAAGAATACAACCAGCCACATGACCCCAAGAAAGGCAAAAGAAAACTACCCGACAGAAAACCAAAGCATAATAAACTCGCTAATGCAACAAGAAGCGACCCTGGTGTTGTTTTCTCTTAGAGGAAAGGCGGGAGATAGGCGCCGGTCGACCGGTCCAAATTTTGGCAGGTCGCCGGGCAGCCCTTTGATCCCTCAACATCTAAACTGTTTGATTGGTTTCATTCCCCTCACATGCCCTCCTCTCAGAAAAAGATGGTGGCCTCCCCCCCCCCCCCCCCCCCCCCCCTCTCTCTCTCTCTCTCTCTTGTCCCTCAGCACCAATTCCTGCTCTCGCTGTGTTGTCTTGCCCCTGACGCAATCTCACCACAGCCACTCGCCACCGTCAAACGCAACAAAAAAACCATTGACTGTGCATTCATGGGTAGTAGCAAAAAACAAACATTAGATGTATAAAAATGTGAACACTGTAGTAGCAAAATTGATAATGGTTGCAGCAAAAACACATAGTCGTGGGTCTTGGCGTGCCATGAAAAAGGATGTAATAGCTGACGACGTTGATAGTAGCAAAACTCAAAATGATGGTAGCAAAAAATGGTACAATGGTTCCACCAAACAAAAGACATGGTAGCAAAAAATTTGGTTGGTTCCTGCAAAAAGCAAACATGGTGGTAGCAAAAATTGGTGCACTACTTGTACCAAAACAAAAACATGGTAGCAAAAATTGGGTTGGTTCTAGCAAAAACATGAACATGGTAGAAAAAAAGGCTGGTTCCAGAAAAAAAAAGGCGATTGTAGCAAAATTTGGGGTTGCTTCCAGCAAAAAAGACCCTAGTCGGATCTCCAGCACTTGTCACCATGGTTACAAACGCTCTGAACACCGGCCGCCTCCAACACTTGTCGCCGTCATCTCCAGCACCGGTGGGAGCTAATTGTAGCACTTGTCGCCATTGTCTCCAATCTTGTGGCCGCTGTCCCAACACCGCGTAGTCGTTGGTCCCAGCACCAGGTGGCGCCGTCGGATGCAGCTCAACCCACCATCGGTTGCAGCACCACAACCTACAGGGTTGAAGATTGCAACGGTCTTAGGAAACTTTTGGTAAGGTTTTTTTTTTCCTTTTCCTTTTTCTTCTCCATTTTTTCGGGCTGGGTTTTGTCCCAATTTTTCAGTTTTTCTATTTCTTCTACTTTGTATATATATTCCTTTTACTCAAATCCACAAAGAAAAAAAATTCAAACTCATGAACTGTCTCTAATTTGCAAATGTTTTATTCAAATTCATGAACTTCTTTGAAAATCACAAACATTTATTTTTCAAATTTTATAAACTTCTATTCAAACACTTGAACTTATTTCAAATGCAGAAACATTTTTAAACCCACAAGTATTTTTAAACCCATTTTTTTTAAAGTCAATGGCCAACCAATCAATGGTTGACCGGTCAACCAAGTGAGCGGAGGGGAACAACAACGGAACGAAACCTACAAGCCGGTTAGAAGGATAGGCAAAAACGAGTTGCTCATGGTGGTGCTTTTGGTAACATTTATTTTTTTTAGTTTTTTTGCGGGGAACATTTTATTTAACTCCTGCTGAAAATAAGAGGAAAGAAATCCTATACGGGCCCAAGGCACTCGCTGCCCCGCTATACTAAAGCGTCTTTGCGTTGCGCCCAAATTCTGTTTTTTCTTCTATATTCCTCCCCACCAAGCCCTACCACTCGGTTGGGACATCCTATTTAGCGCACTGTGCGATGGGAAGCGATGAAACGAACACCCCCTCCATGCCATTTTAGGCCGGGCCATGTGCTGGGCGGGGCGCCCCTTTTTCTGTTTTTCTCTTTCATTTTTATATTTTTTCTTCTTTCCAAGGATTTCAAGAAATCTTCACAAAATATTAGAAATCTCCATGAATCTAAAAAGTGTTCAAGGATTTAAAAAAAATCAACAATTCTACTAAATGTAAAAAAAAATTGAAATCAAAACGGTCCAAATTCTAAAAATTATTTGTGAATTAAAAAAAATGTTCATCAAATGTTTGGTAATTCAAAACATATTTGTGAAATTTTGGAAATGAACATTTATTTTGAATTTTCACATTCGGTATTTGATGAACACATTTTGAACAATAAACTTTTTTGAATTTGATGAAAAATATTTGAAATTTATGAATATATTTTTAATATACGATGCATTTATTTTGAATTTCCGGAAATATTGAATTCAACTAACAAATTTTGAACATGTTGAACATTTTTTGAATCTTATGATCTTCTTTTGAATTTGATGAATTAAAAATGTTCATGATTTTTAGAAATTTGTTTTGAATTTTAAAATATGTTCGTGAAATGAAAAGGAATATAAAAATGAAAAGGCAAAACAAACATTAAAAAAGAAAAGAACAGAAAGATGAAAAAGAAAAGAAAAAACGAAAAGAGAGAAAAAAATGAAAGAGAAATGAAAATACCGGTGAATCTTGCACTACCTGGGCGGACCAAAGCAGGTAGTGTGTGTTTGGTCGACAATTGTCCACCTACGCGGTAAACAGGGGACCCCCTCTTGGTTATCCAATTGTGGCTGCCGTTGTCGGGTTGCTGTTGTTGTTGAGGAAAGGTTTGTGCTCGCTGTTGCTGCCGGTGGAACACGGGCCGTTGCTGGCCATTGGTCAACACTTGGTGTGTTGCCTCTCTAACTCCATGTGCTAAGAGCATCTTCACTCGCCCCCAACGCCCTTTTTTATGCCGGCGCTAAGCGAGAAGCCTAATTTTCGCCGGTTAGGCCCGAATTTGGAGCTCGCGGACTCAGGCCGAACCCCGCGCGCAGGGGGCGCCGGGGGAAGTGTTTTTGGCGCGAAAGCCCGGTGGGGCCGCCGAGTCAGTGACCAGCCTCATCTCGTCTTCCTCATCACCTCGTTTTCCGGTGGGGAATCAATGCCAAGGCTGCCGCCAGTCAGCCTTCCATTGATTCCTCACAGGCGCGCGCAGTGCGGCGACGCACCCCTCTCCCGCCCTGCGTACACACGTTTGCCGCCTGATACGTCTCCAACGTATCTATAATTTTTGATTGCTCCATGCTATATTATATTCTGTTTTGGACATTATTGGGCTTTATTATTCACTTTTATATTATTTTTGGGACTAACCTATTAATCGGAGGCCCAGCCCAGAATTGCTGTTTTTTGCCTATTTCAGAGTTTCGCAGAAAAAGAATATCAAACGGAGTCCAAACGGAATGAAACCTTCGGGAACGTGATTTTCGGAACGAACATGATCCAGAGGACTTGGACCCTACGTCAAGAAATAAAGGAGGAGGCCACGAGGTAGGGGGCGCGCCTACCCCCCCAGGCGCGCCCTCCACCCTCGTGGGCCCCCTGTTGCTCCACCGACGTACTCCTTCCTCCTATATATACCTACGTACCCCCCAAACGATCAGATACGGAGCCAAAAACCTAATTCCACCGCCGCAACCTTCTGTACCCACGAGATCCCATCTTGGGGCCTGTTCCGGAGCTCCGCCGGAGGGGGCATCGATCACGGAGGACTTCTACATCAACACCATAGCCTCTCCGATGGTGTGTGAGTAGTTTACCTCGTACCTTCGGGTCCATAGTTATTAGCTAGATGGCTTCTTCTCTCTTTTTGGATCTCAATACAATGTTCTCCCCCTCTCTCGTGGAGATCTATTTAATGTAATCTTCTTTTGCAGTGTGTTTGTTGAGACCGATGAATTGTGGGTTTATGATCAAGTTTATCTATGAACAATATTTGAATCTTCTCTGAATTCTTTTATGTATGATTGGTTATCTTTGCAAGTCTCTTCGAATTATCAGTTTGGTTTGGCCTACTAGATTGGTTTTTCTTGCAATGGGAGAAGTGCTTAGCTTTGGGTTCAATCTTGCGGTGTCCTTTCCCAGTGACAGCAGGGGCAGCAAGGCACGTATTGTATTGTTGCCATCGAGGATAACAAGATGGGTTTTTTATCATATTGCATGAATTTATCCCTCTACATCATGTCATCTTGCTTAAAGCGTTACTCTGTTCTTATGAACTTAATACTGTAGATGCATGCTGGATAGCGGTCGGTGTGTGGAGTAATAGTAGTAGATGCAGGCAGGAGTCGGTCTACTTGTCTTGGACGTGATGCCTATATACATGATCATACCTAGATATTCTCATAACTATGCTCAATTCTGTCAATTGTTCAACAGTAATTCGTTCACCCACCGTAAAATACTTATGCTCTTGAAAGAAGCCACTAGTGAAACCTATGGCCCCCGGGTCTATCTTCATCATATTAATCTTCCAACACTTAGTTATTTTCGTTGCCTTTTACTTTGCTTTTATTTTACTTTGCATCTTTATCATAAAAATACCAAAAATATTATCCTATCATATCTATCAGATCTCACTCTCGTAAGTGACCATGTAGGGATTGACAACCCCTTATCGCGTTGGTTGCGAGGATTTATTTGTTTTGTGTAGGTGCGAGGAACTCGCGCGTAGCCTCCTACTGGATTGATACCTTGGTTCTCAAAAACTGAGGGAAATACTTACGCTACTTTGCTGCATCACCCTTTCCTCTTCAGGGGAAAACCAACGCAGTGCTCAAGAGGTAGCACCGCCCCCGGCCACTATAAAAGTCGCCCCCTCCCTCGCCGGTGGACGCACTCACCACAGCCCCTCTCTCGCCGCCGACGCCCCCATCTCGTCTCCCTCTTTCCCTATCTACAGCCATCACGTGTACGCCCGCCGATGGGAGAGCGGTTCCCCGGCGATGGAGCGGCGGCCAATGGCTTCGACCGCTGCCACCTGCATGAGTGGGAGGCCCACCTCCTCCATGAGGCGAACTACTCGGCGCTGCCGGACATGCGCGTGCCGGGGCAGTGGAGGCTCAGCACTGGAGGCGTCCCCGTTCCCCCGCAGCCCGACGCCGACCGCTTCCACGGCGAGATCCAGCGCGTTCGGGCATCCCTGCCGGAGGAGGTGCGAGGCCGCCCAGAGTACGCCGCCAGCAACCACTCGCACTGGGCGGCGTACTTCCAATGCCCCCACGAGGAGCAGCTCGCCTCCACCAACAACGCGCCGGAGAGGGGGCGCCACAACACCGACGACCGCCGTCTGTGGTGGGGAGTCCCCGGGCGCACGCTCCACTTTGTCCCCGAGCACCTAGAGGGCGGCAACGAGCCGCCGCTCGAGTACTCGGCGGCGACGTGGGCGGCGTCATCGTCCTCGAGGACAACGACGACGAGGCACCGGCGGCAGCGTGAAGAAGGAGGAGGAGGACGGCGACTATAGCGCCTTCGGCAATCTCTTCGGCCTGTAGGCGGTGCGGTAGTTGTAGTAGTTTTTTTAGATTATGTTTTCAATATGTGAAAAAACTAACTATTCGTTTGCACATATTCGATGTGAAATCTCAAAAGCGAGCTAGGAAGAGGAAGAAAGAGAGGGCCTAAGAGAAATGGGGATGAGAACATAGAGGAAAGCCTAAGTTATCGGTTCTTCACCTCTTGTGCCGAGGTGGAAATCCCGTTTGGTATTTTCCCAATGCCTCTCATTCCTATCATTCTTAAGCGCTCCTTCTTCCTCTTCCTTTTTGTTTGCTGAATCTTTTAGCAGAAAAATTGGACGTATATGTGGATATATTGATATGGTATGACATGTCCATTGCGAGACATGAAGGGGAAGAAAAGATGACCTAAGAGCAGTGGGCATGGGGACATGATGGAAGGCTAAAGCCCTTGTTCCTCGTCTAACACTAGAGGAGGCTTTGGTTTGAGTTTTTGTGATGCCTTCCATGCTTATTGTTCTTTGGTGCCCCTTCCTCTTCATGGGATACACAACATAAAAAGGATTCATAGAATAACATGATTTGGTCAAGTTCATACACCCTGCATAGTAAGAGGGTTATTTTCCATGTTTTTTTGGCATGCCTTAATCTATCGGTTAGATAAGATGCCGGATTGTTAGCTGGTTTATACTACAGCCTCAAAGTCAAGGTTTTGTCAATCAAGGCGACAATTAGATCAGATATTGACATAGCTAACTTAAATCAGTAAATAGATTCTGACATTAAACTGAAAATTAGGGTTGTTACATGGTTAATAACTCAAACGCCAGATTAGCTAAATTGCTTGAAGTTTCAAGGGCCCACAAGCTACTTAAACAGGGTTTGATAAACAGGTAGTTTCAGTGGAAAGTTGCCCACAAGTCGATCCATTTGGGAGGGCTGGAATTTCTTGGGATGCACTGAAATGTAATATCATGAAAAAAAACATTGACTCGTCCGTTTGCTGTTGCAAAACACACCATTATAAAATCTGGACATCTCAGGAATTCACTAATTCTTATCTGAAGAACATTGCACAGTTTAAACAGTTATTTTCCAAAATTAATGAAGCCCAAATTATCACACACTAAATCAAAGGAAGTTCTGAAGTAACAGTATTTGAATGGTAGATATCAGCCAATTGATGCAGGTCAAGCATGGTATGAGCACTGAGGAGTTTAGACAGAGTCACATGGTAAATGCATGCAAGCGTATTACTCTTATCAGTTAATCACATCAATGACACGCCACTCTGACCACTCTAGCTAAGACTACGAGCAGAAATCAGAGTGCAAAAGATGGTAATTGGCACACAAAACATGAAACAAATCGGAGTGGAAAAGATGGTAATTGGCACACAAAACATGAAACAATATCAATATGTTCATTCAGATTATTTTTATCATTTCCTAAATAGTTCACACATGGGATATAGCAAACTAATGGATAAAATACACAGACTAGCAAGAAACAACCATGACCGCAACAGGAGCTTTGAAAATTGTGAACTCCGATGAAATTTGCAGTTTTGTACAATTCATCATAAATTGGTGTTGTTATATATATTGTTTAGATGTGCAGGATAAGGCTTATTTCCCCACTCTGGAACTTTGCGGTCTGTTTGCATCTCAACCTGGGCGATTTAATCCTTGGAGGGATGGTGGCCGAGCTACAAGGTTGAACTGGGAAGTACTTCGATGGGTGGAAGAAGCACCATGCTATCTTCGGGACCTTGTTCTTCCTTTGTGTCCGAACCTTGTTCTTAAAATACTATGTGTATAATAAGTTTAGACTGAATATGTGATCTACCTTCATGTTGTTTCCTCCTAGGGATCAAGGGTGATGGTTTCTTTGGAGATATGTTTTTCCTATATTTTCTCATGCAATGTAGTTGTGTGCAACCTGCAGAATTTGGATACTAAATTACTTAAAAAATAATAGGACTAAACTTTTTTTCTTTATAAAATGGTCTATAGACATTTTGGTTTTGCAGATATGAGATCCCTCTAATCATGTTGTAATCACATTCTGTCATCTGCAATAATGCAACTCATGTCCGAAGTACCTTGTGTTCCAATTAATTGTCACGTTGGTGGTTCTTTGCCCACTGTTATGTAATTTTTCGAGGGTTTAATTTATCTAATTTCATATTATTTTTAGCTTATAACTTCTTATTGCTACATATATTGACACTATAAATGCACAGGCTGATACAGATGTTCTAAAAAAAGGCTGATACAGATATTATGTACCAGTTTCGGATATGGGTAATAAAGGTGAGCAAAAGAGATCTTTACGCACATGCCCTTAATTAAGAGTAGAGGACAATAGGACAGGGCCGGTGATTATGTGACCGCATAATCATTGACTGTAGAATGGTGCCTCCATGCACCGGTGTCTTCATTGCTTTCTCCTCTAAGGTTCTGCATATGGTGCACCAGCAATTATTTATACCTCAAAGCTGAAACACTTTGTCCAACAATTCAAGCTTGTCCTTCGAGAGCCTTGTCTCGCTAGATTTGTACACACTGATAGTAAGCCGGGAAGAGGAAGAGAGAGCACAAGAGCAATGGGAATGGGAACATGGAGGAAAGAAATGCATGTTTGTTTGCACCTGTAGTATCGGAGGTGCAAATATTTGGCATGGATCCTTTCCTGATGCCTCCCATTCCTACCGTTCTTGTGCACTTCTTCCTGTTCCTTTTTGCTTATGTGATAGCTCTGATGGAGAAACCATAGACATGTGTCCACATGTTTAGATAACATGAGACCTCGAATGCGAGCCCGGAAGAGGAAGAATAGAGGGCCTTAGAGTAGTGGGAATGGGAACATGGAGGAAAGCCTAAATTGCTCGGTTTTCACCTCTAGTGTTGGAGGTGAAAATCTAGTTTGGTGTTTCCCAATGCCTCCCATTCCTATTGTTCTAAAGCACTCCTTCCTCTTCCTTTTTTGGCTTGCTTGGTTGCTTTAGTTTAGAAACCAACTATATGTTTGCACATATTCGATGTGAAATCCCAAAAGCGAGCTAGGAAGAGGAAGAAAGAGAGGGCCTAAGAGCAATGGGGATGAGAGCATAGAGGAAAGCCTAAGTTATCGGTTCTTCACCTCTTTTGTTGAGGTGGAAATACCGTTTGGTATTTCCCGATGCCTCTCATTCCTATCGTTCTTAAGCGCTCCTTCCTCTTCCTTTTTGCTCACTAAATCTTTAGCAAAAAAACTGAACATATGTGTGGATATGTTCAGATGGTATGAGATGTCCATTGTGAAACATGAAGAGGAAGCAAAGATGACCTAAGAGCAGTGGGCATGGGAACATGATTGAAGACTAAAGCCCTTGTTCCTTGTCTAATACTAGAGGAGGCTTTGGTTAGAGTTTTGGTGATGCCTTCCATGCCTATTGTTCTCTGGTGTTCCTTCCTCTTCCTTTTGAATCACACAACATAAAAATGATTCATAGTATAACATCATTTGGTCAACTTCATACGCCCTGTATAGTAGGAGGGTTATTTTCCATTTTTTGGCATGCCTTAATCCATTGGTAAGATAAGATGCCGGATTGTTAACTGGTTTATCAACCTCACTGTCAGGGTTTTGTTAGTCAAGGCAACAATTATATCAGATATTGACATAGCTAACTTAAATTAATGAGTACATTTTAACATTACTGACAATCAGGGTTGTTACATGATTGATAACTCAAACTCCAGATTAGCTAAACTGCTTGAAGTTTCAAGGGCCAACAAGCTACTTAAACAGGGTTTCATAAACAGTTCATTGGCAAGTTGCCCTGAGTAGTTGTTGTCTGGGGGCGCAAGTTGATCTGTTTGGGAGGGCCGGGATTTCTTGGGCTGTACTGAAATGTAATATTTATTAAGAAACATTGATTCATCTGTTTGCTGTTGAAAAAGCACCATTATAAAATTTGGGCATATGAGGATTTCACTAACTCTTATCTGAAGAACACCGCACAGCTTAAACAGTTATTCTCCAAAATTAATGAAGCCCAAATTATCACACTAAAACAGTTCTATTAATACCACGCTTGTTCAAAGGGGAAAGTATAATACTTAAATAGATCAAACACATTTTTCAAAGGGGGGAATAATAATTGAGTGGACAAAGTCCATGAGCTATGAGACGAGAAAGCATATAACTATTAAAACAAGTTAGCCTAACCAACAATTTAAAATATTTAAGGGAAGGACACGCGGAGGAAATCAGAACATTAGAAAATAGGGCAAGAAGTTCATTCAAAGGGGAAAGTAATACTTGAATAGACAACACATTTTATCAAAGGGGGGAATAGTAATTGTGTGGACAAAGTCCATGAGCTGTGAACGAGAAAGCAGATAACTATTAAAACAACGAGACAGACACACAAAGGAAATCAGAACTTCAGAAAAAAGGGCAAGAAGTTCATTCAAACATACTAAGCAAGAGGACAAAACAGAAATACAGTAACTGAACTAATTTCATGTGTAATTCCTGAGAATAATGTTAGCATACCAGGAAGAGATAAATGAGCAGAATTCTGGAGAGAACTGATCTGCAGGTGCAGAAGGTGGTGGCTGGTCAACAATTGCTTTCAATACTTCATAGAAGCTTAACCAACCTTCTCCCTCGGGAGGAGTATAAGGGAAGCGACCATTGGCGCATTCAAGTATTACCAAGCCCAAACTCCACACATCACTCTTCTAGTCATAGGAGCTGCCACTAATCCGCTCAGTTCTTGTGGCTCGTCTTCTGGGGGCGTCTGAATACAAAGGATAATATGGCTCGGAAAGGTTGGTCGGTGGCTGCTTCAAACGCTGGATGTGACCTCTGCCCGGCACTAGAATCGGTTGATCACCTAGTGCTTCGTTGCCGTCCGGTAAACGCCCTCTGGAACAGGCTAATGTTGGCCCCTTTGGCACGTGACTCCCCTGATATCAAGTATTTTGTTTGCCATGCGGTTGATCAACTTGCGCTCAAGTATAAATGGAATGTTGCTTTTGTGGCTTGCGCTGTCACACTTTGGCAAGCTAGGAATGACCGAGTCTTTAATGCCAAATCATGAGTATTGCCACGAAATCCCCAAAACATTTTAGCATATATACTACCTCTGTAAACTTTATATGACACTTTAGGTCATTATTGTAGTGACCTAAAACGTCTTAAACTTTTACAAGACGTCTTATAAAAGTTTACAAAAGGAGTACTTTATATTTTATATGTCATATAGATGGTCAAATTTTGATCCGAGTACGATGAGACCGAATAAACCCAAGTGTATGTCGCTTACAAGTTTGGCATGATTTTTCTTATTTAGATTGATAATGATTTGATGACACCAACCATTTTTTTAGAAATGGAGGAGGACCCCCGGCCTCTGCATCTGGACGATGCATGCAGCCAGGGGCGGATCTAGGCCCCAGGGCCCAGGCCCGGGGCGTGGCTCTTTTTTTAGCTATTATCTAGACATATTTTTCAACGGGCCCGGGGCTTAGCCCAACACACAGCCAGGGCCCAGGCCGGCCAATTTCTAGAGTAGCACACGCATAGCCCATGTCGCCCTGATGGGATGCAGTCATGCAGAGACCTACGCTACGCACTCGAGTGTTTCTCAAAAAAGAAAACTATGCACGCGAGTTCCAGACTTCCAGTGCGCCGAGGCAGCCGCCGCCACCGCTCGTCGGTCACTCCCCTCCGATCCGGCGCTCCCCGGCCGTCCCTCCGCCGGCTCGCGGCTCGCCTACCAGGTCCCTCCGCGGCTCCGCCGCTCGCTGACTTGCCTGCTGCCCTGCTCAACACGCCATCATGCTGCCGGACACGGATTTTTACAGCTCAGGTTTCTGGACACCCCTTATCCTTACCCTCCAACATTGCTTTAAGATCCGTGCTAGACAACTAATTTTGTACATCAGATTTTCTCTTTTTTGTTTCTTCAAAATAAAACAACATATGAACTTCAAACTTTGCAAGACACCAAAACGTTCTAACTAGAATGTGAGAAAAAACTTTCAGATTTTTTTGTTAAACATAAATATACGAAATTAGAATTTTTGTATTAAAAATGTACTTTTTAGTATTTATATTGCACGAAAAAATCTAGAAGTTTTTTCCCACATTCTAGTAAGAATGTTTTGTTGAGCTGCCAAGTTTGAAGTTCATATGTTGTTCTATATGGGAGAAACAAAAAAGACAAATGTACTCGCACGAATCGCGATGCAAAAATGAGTGGCTAGATAAGGGGGTGTAGGAAAGCCTATGCTTTCTCAAATGTTAACCTCATGCTGCCCAGTATTGGTAATGGTTGCTGCTGTATTGAACAACTTTTATGCTAATTAGCCACTGCCAACTGGTAATGGCTGCTGCTTTTGTTAAAATTGTACAGATCTGCTATAAACTTGAATTTGCTATACTGCAGTACTGCTTATGGTTGACTGGTTGTTGCTGCTGTCAAAAGTTCAATTGATTTGGTACTCTTTTTTTATCATATTATGGAAGACACTAATCAGGTTACGGAAAAGCCTGATGAAGCAAACCATTGATTTGGTACTCTTTTTTTATCACGTATTGTTCATCTTTTTTGTCATGTTTCACCTATTTTGTTGTATCTTAAAGCAATTCGTTTAAATTATGAGATTTTGGTGCAATTGAGCCATATTTGAGGTATTTTTGTCAGGTAGCTATAGCCTCATGGACGTTAAGTTTTTCTCTCCTGACGAATTTTTTTTTGGGCCCGGGGCTTGCTCTAATCCTGGCTCCGCCACTGCATGCAGCCACTTTATTAATTATTTACACAAGACCTTACAAAGTCATACAAAAATAAGATTAAAGCCACCATCTAGTCAACATCTGTCGCCACTCCTATCCAGTTGATGAAGGGATGTTGATAGTCTGGGCCTAATACCAAACAGACCTTGCAGCGAAACCTAACATCTAAGACCTGAGGTCCCAACCAGGACGCCTACCGAGTATGGGGCACCCACCAGTCCAGCGCACTCCTCAACCTGGACGCCTGCCGGGTATGAGGCCGTCGCAGCCACCTGCCACCAATCCATCTTTAGTGTTGTACTGCTGCATGTACCTTGCCCGGTCTAGCTGCCGTCGACGCCACCATCCTGCGCTCGTCCATCATCACAAGCCCACCGGCGAGACCCCACTGCTCCATGCCGCTGAGATCCGCCGTTGTCGACGTGTCAGATACCACACCGACACCAACCATGAAAATAAGAAGGAACAAAGTGGCGGCCAAGTATAGAGTGAGATTGAAGCCTTTCTACAAGTGAGTTGTTTGTTCAATAAATAAATAAACAAGTGACGTGGAAAAAAAACAAGACAAGCTATAAGTTAAAAATATTGTATACTACATTTAACCGAGCTTCATAGTATTATTACTCGAAACCCAAAGCCAGAACTTGCCACAAGAAAACAAATCGATCTTCTAATTACATCAATCATAGCTATATAATTGGTTGGCATGTGCCTGGCATGTTGGGATCATGCATCACACGGGGATGCGAGCCGGCACCACAGAGCGAAGAGCGCCACTGCAACGGCCGCCCTGCATATCCTGCCGGCTACAACTCGGCAGCCGCCTGTGATCTCTTCATCCTCACTCATCTCTTCATCATCATCATCATCTTCTTCATCTTCATCTTCACTCAACTCTTCTTCATATTCATATTCACTCATGTCTTCTTCATCATCATCATCATCTTCTTCTTGGTCTTCACTCATCTCTTCATCATGTTCTTCATCTCCACTCTCATCATGTTCTTCTTCTTCTTTACTCTGCAACGCCGCTAGTGTCTTCTTCTCCATCTCACCGTTGTCCATGGTGTCTGACTGCTTGCCGTCCTCATTGTTAATCTGCACCTCGCTGTTGTCCACGGTGACCGCCTGCGTACTGTCTCCGTTGTTGATCTGCACCTCGCCGTCATCCACGGAGGCCGCCTGCTTGCTGTCCTCGGCCTCGACCTCTACCTTGGCGGCGGCTTTCTTGTTCTTTCGGCCGTAGGCGGCGCCGTGTCCAGGGTCGTCATCTTGAAGGACAGCCCACATATTGACGCCACCCACCGCGGCGCCATCCGCCACGGCCGCCTTGCGTGCCCGCCGGCGCTGGGCCACCTTACCTTTGGCGACCACGGCAACGAACTCTTCTTCCTCTTCCCCTTTACTAGTAATCTGTTTTTCCTCTTCTTTCCTGACCACACCTTCTTCTTCCTCCTCGCTGGGCGGCGCGGCCGGCGTCTTCTTCACCTAGCCACCGCCGGGCTGGTGTTTCGGCAGTCCAGTTCCCACGTATCGCTGGAAGAGAGGGTGTACTCCTGGAACATCTGGTGGTGCCTCCGGCGCGACTCTGTTCCGCGCGGCGATAACAATCCGTGTAAAACGCTCCATCAGCATCGCGTAGTCCATCTCCATGG
This sequence comes from Aegilops tauschii subsp. strangulata, assembly GCF_002575655.3. Classification (NCBI taxonomy): domain Eukaryota; kingdom Viridiplantae; phylum Streptophyta; class Magnoliopsida; order Poales; family Poaceae; genus Aegilops; species Aegilops tauschii. Next base: position 565,581,432 of record NC_053039.3, on the reverse strand, counting down.
TGCCCGCCGGTGCCACATGCTCGCCGTCCCCGGCCGCGCCTCCGGTCCCCTTCGTCGAGGCCTTGTTGCTGCCACCTTTCGTCGCCGGCTTGGCGACGCTCTCAGCCGGCGGCGCCACCGCCTCCGCCTTGGCAGCGGCTTTCTTAACGTGCTTTCGGCCGTAGACGACGGCGTCGTCGGCGCTGTGGCCGGGGTCGTTGTCGGGCAGCACGGCCCACATGTTGGCGCCGGCGATCGCGATGCCTCGTCCCCCTCCGGCCATCTCGATTGAATCGATATGGGACGAGAATAGTACACGCGCGTGGGCTTGGCTGGAATCTAAGCTCTACGTACCGTCGACCGTCGTTGCGACTGCGAGAGAGCTCTATTTGCCGATCATGGTGGTACACTATACGGTGGTATATAAGGGCGCCCGGCCGGCGCATGCAGTTGGACTCGGCTTTGGTGTTCTGCTCGACGGCCCAGGAGTCGGACACGGACGTATGTTCATCTATTGATTGATCGGTGGAGTCCTAACGTGATCAAACAAGGCACCAAAACTTACCCCCCCCCCCCCCCCCCCCACCACCCCGAGTCCGAGTCCAGGTAGTCAAAGCATCTTCAGCCGGACTTGGCAAATCCGATCCCTCAAACAAAATCCGATCCCTCAAACACTCATGGACGTGACTAAGGCGTGTCCATTGATAATGATTGGTCACGTCTCAAATTTACTATTCTGCATCTGAGTCTCTCATATTTCAACTCCTAAATTCATACAAAGCATGCAAAAAAATCCTACGTACTATCTTAGCTAATCTTCGTTGTCGGAGATGTCCACGACGTCTCTGGTTGCTGGGCGCCGGGTGGACGGGCGCGTAGGAGGATCCGGCTCCTCCTCCTCCTCGACCTCATGTCCTCATCTAGGCGAGCATCTCCTTCTCCTTTGCGGCCTGCTCCACCACCATTTCCAGCCGACTGTTGAAATATATTGCCTGCCTCCCTCCATCAGTTCAGACTTTTGGATGAGTTGGCTGGAGCATGAATTCAATGTGGTATCCGAGCCAAGAGGTCTTGAGTTCAAGACCCTGCCAACGCAGTATTAAAAAAAATGATTCTGCGGCCTACATCGATCCCACGTCTAAGGACTAAAATAGCCTAGACGTGAGGGAGTGTTGAAATATATTGCTCGCCTTCCTCCATCAGTTCGGACTTTTCGATGAGTTGGCTGGAGCATGAATCCACCTGCAGATTCGCGTCCCCAGCGTCCCCCATATCCTCAACCTCCTCCTCCTCCAACTCCTCCTCAGAATCCACTGCATCCGAAGGTAGCCCCGCGGCGATCTGGGCTTCACGCCTTGCCTGGATCTGCTCAAGAAACTGCAGTCGGCGGCATGGCTACTAGTGGTGACGGACGGGGAGTGGAAAGTGGCAGTGACGGCGGACGGGAGGAGGAAAGTGTGGAGGGGTAGGGTTTCGGTGCCGGTGATCGGCATAAAATAGCCGAGGAGTGTGAGAGGCGTGTACTGGATAGACAATGTGTGTTTCTGTGTGAGAGATAGTGAGAGGTGGCTTGGAGATAGGAAATGTGTCAGCGAGAGAAAAAGTGTGTGTGTGAGAGAGAAAGAGAGAGGGAGTCAGATGGAGTCTAGCTACTTAGAGAGAGAGATATGTGTCTGTGTGTGAAGGAGGCCTAAGAGAGCGAAATTGAGAGGAGGTAGATAGTGTGTGCGTGATAGTCATCATGGACCATGAGAGAGTGTTTCTGTAAGTGAGATTGGAAAGAGGCTTAGATAGATAGAGAGAGGGGGGGGGGGGGAGAAAGACAATGTGTGTGAGAGAGACCTAACAAGAGTGCGCGTTTGAGAGAGACCTAGAGAGTGTGTAGGTCGATGGAGAGCGTTTATGCGTATGCGTGTGAGAGAAACAATGTCATGAGTGAAATTCGTGAAAAGAGCCATAGGAAGAGAGAGAGACTTTGGGAAGAGTGTGTGTTCATGTGAGAGAAAGGTTTATGGATACTATGTGCGCGTATGTGCGAAGATGGTGAATGTGTGTTCATGCGAGAGAAAGGTTTACGTATGTGCGAAGATAGTGAGTGTGTGAGGAGAGGTTGAGGGAGAGTGCATCGATGCATCGTAGATTGTTCTTCACCAGAAATTTAATATAGAGTGAATTCAAATATTTGAATGGGCTCTTATATTTGCAATTAGCGTATGAATGGACACTGATCTGTTAAACATGCATATTCTATAGAATTTGAGTCTATGTATGGTAATATTTCACATTACTATTGATCCATAGAGTTTATATTTTGAAATCCAGATAATGCATGACTTTAGCAATTCATATATATATATATATATATATATATATATATATATATATATATATATATATATATATATATATATATATATATAACACCTTTTTTATGTATTAAGCACATTAGAGCATCTACAACCGGACTTCTCGAACACGTCTCAAACACCCGGGCAGACCGTCTGGTCACTGCCCGGTCACAAAAAAACAACCCAACTGAAGCTCTCAAACTGCGAACAAACGACAAGACTGACCGGCACCCTTCGTATCCAGCCTAAATATAAGGCAGATATGAGGTGGCCCGGACACCTCTCGTATTCAGCCCAAACATTCGTCGCACGCAGCGAAAGAATTGAAATGAAGTTATATTGCGTGTTTCTTTTTATCAATTCCATGTTTGAGTGAGGTGTTGGCGTGTTGCTTAGGTGGAGCGTCAGATGCTCTTGGTGGGCCCAATGTCACAATGGGTATCTTTGACAGTTCTGGTAAAAAAAGAAGGTATCTTTGAGTGAGTGAGGTGCTTTCTCTGGTGTACACGGGACCAACCCACCCGTGATTGTTGCGTTGCAGGCGACAACGACGGGACGGAGCCGTTTACCTCCGGCAACCTCCTCCGCCACACCATTTCTTCAGAGTTCTCTCGATGAAGGGGAGAGATGCAGCCGTGCGCGTCTCGCAAGCTCTCCCGTCCCTCCCATGGCTCACACTGGTCCAGCGAGACCGCCCGCGATGCTCCTTGCCCCCTCCGCCGGCCAGACATGGGCGCCTCGCCCAGCCGCCGCCCCACCGCTCCGGCGCCTCCTCCCCGCGGTGCGGCGTGCTCGCGTGTGCGTGCCCCGGTGCACCAGCGACGCCTCTCCCCCGCGCCCCGGCGCCACGGTTAGTACTCCGTCGCCCCACCTCCCTGTTTTACAGAGTAGCCCCGGCCTGTCGCGTGTCCACCTTCAGAGAAGGCAGTGTTAACAAAGTTCAGGCTTCAGAGCTGTGCCTGCAGTACAGTCATAGTATAACCAGTTGTGCCTGCAATGTTTAACAAGAGATTCACCTTTTCCAACAGAGGAGTACTGTATGATATAATTAATCGAAGTTGTGACTTGTGATTCAGCATGATGGGTCTTTCAGGCAGATAATAGTTTTACAGAGTAGGCATGGCTTGCATCAGGATGATGTCTAGTTTTTTTTTTTTTTTTTTTTTTTTGCCTGAAACTTTCATGAATCCACACTTGCAGACACACAGCCCAGCTCGCAGCAAGTGCTCGCCGTTGCTTGAGAGTGCTCTGTTGTCGCCTGGCGGAAATGAACCGCCTGCGGATGAGTGGAAGGCGGTTCCGGATATTTGGAGGACGGCAGCACAAAAATACCCTGACAGTGTAGCTCTGGTTGATCCTTACCACGATCCTCCGTCCGAGTTGACTTATAAGCAGGTACTTGTTGAACCACCATAAGCTTCTAATCCCTCCGTCCCATAATATAAGAACGTTTTTCAAGTTAACATAGCTTGAAAAACGTTCTTATATTATGGGACGGAGGGAGTACTATTACTGCCTGATTATCACACAGTGACTCCATAAATAGGAACACAAAGTAGGCATCGTTGGGCCATATGTGCTGTTTCTCTTGTTACTGAGTAACATACATATGTGATATGCACTTCAATACTGTTTTAGAAAACATTCCAATCCGTTGTCCAGATGGCAATCATTTACATTCTTGGTTTTTTATACTACTTATATTTATCTGACGTGACGTACCTTCTTTATTCAGCTTGAACAACAAATACTGGACTTCTCTCATGGTCTGAGGGCCGTGGGTGTTGCTCCAGATGAAAAGCTAGCCCTTTTTGCTGACAACTCGTGTCGGTGGCTAGTTGCAGATCAAGGTAATTTGCCTTTTTCTTTTTTCAAGATGTTTAACATGTACTCCTATGATGCGCATGTATTGTTCTGTGATCTCTTGTGCTTGTCTGTCGATATTAGCTGCTGAAGAAGTGAAGAGTTCAAATACTCAGAATGCTAGAGTTGCTATATTTAAGCCTTCAGTTTATGCACAAGTGCCACTGTTACATTCCTAGCAAAGAGAACATGATGGAAACTACAAATAGTAATGGCTTTGTTATGGATTTGACCGTTAAAATTTAAAGATACTGAATTACAAACGTCAGCTTTTTTTCTTAACTGAACAAATGTCAGCTTGTCGAGTGATGTTTTACGATTTGTTGTGTCAGTTCTCTAGGGGAATACATGCAACTGTCTTCAAATGCATGACCATATATGTTCATCTATAATCATGCCACTGACACATGCAATCCAGGAATCATGGCTACTGGTGCTATCAATGTTGTTAGAGGAACAAAATCTTCTGATGAAGAACTGTTCCAAATATACAATCACTCGGAAAGGTGAGTATCAACTCCTTTTGAAATGTGAATTTGAAATTATTCTATCATGCTTTTGAAATTATTCATTCACTTTTCTCTTTCTACCCTTGAACTGTTAAGCCAGCTAACTAACTATTAAAAGCCAGCTAACTAACTATTAAAAGCCAGCTAACTATTCTAAGCTCAGGATTCAGGACCTGACTATTAAAAGCCAACTAACTATTTTGATATGCCTATTTAAATACTGCTTTGTCTGATAGAATGTTGAGATTAGAATTGAGCGAGGTATTGATGTTAAGGGGACATACAAATTTGGTGCAAGTTTGGCATGGTTTTGCTCTCTATAGTTAAAGTAAGAACTGGATGGATCACCTTTCAGATCAGACTTGCCTTAGCACGTGAAAAAAAGTACAACATCTGCATTGTAGTTTTGACGCATCTTTACTGGACCAAAATGTTCATAATATGATATTATTATTATTATCATTCTCATGGCTGGCCATGAACTTAATCTCTCAAAGTATGCTTGCCTGGTTATTATTTTGCATCTGGAATGTTTTGCCTCAAACATAGCCTGGCATATATATCACATTGACTCTAGAGATCATCGATTGTTAGTTAATGGTGCTATGTTGAATATCTCTTATGCTTATGCGGTGCAATATTTTATGCAAATATCGGTTTGTTACTTTCATGTTATGATATGACTTTATTGTTTTTCCCCCATCACAGTATTGCACTTGTTGTGGACAGTCCTCAATTCTTTAACCGGCTTGCAGAAACTTTCATTTCAAGGATTAATGCAAGATTTATTGTGCTACTTTGGGGTGATAAATCATCCCTAAATAGTAAAGCTGTGATGGACATACCAGTTTATGACTACAATGATATCACTGAACTTGGACAAGAAAATCGCAATGCATTGTGCTACTCAAGTGAGCAAGGTATCATTTGCATGATATCATAATGTGATATAAATCACAAGAAATGTTTAGCTGAGGATGTATGGAGCACGTATCTTCCAATTTGTTGGTACTTCACTTTCTTCTGCATTTCTGACGTTGAATGTCAGATAAGTTGCTAATCATTTGCATCATGTAAGATGTCTTAGCATCCAATAATATAGGCCTCTAGATGTACCTATTACTGTTGGTTTTGCAAGCTTGTCATTTAATGGTTGGCTCAAAGTTATGTCGAAAGCTTGCCACTTAAGTTCTTTGCAGCCAACAGCAAATGGTTTCTATCTAAGCTTAATAGCTTTGGCATCTGTTGTTTTAAAGAGGAGCACGCAACTTATTTTTTGTTTCTTCAGAGAATATGATACCACTAGGAATATTTCTATAGAAAATTCTTCTTTTATTTCCAACATTGTCATCTCATGGTTCCTTTTCTTCCAACTATGTCCTACTTTATTTTAACTTTTTCTTCCTTCAGGTCGGCAAGGTGTCTTCGAAGCCATTACTCCAGAAGATGTTGCGACTCTAATATATACCAGTGGAACAAGCGGCACACCAAAAGGCGTGATGCTTACCCACCGAAATCTCTTGCATCAGGTTAAACATGCAGCAATGTTCAAATATGGACAATGATTTTTTACTTTTAAGTAATATACTATGCCTTGTGCAATAACCTCTAGTTTGTCTCCTTATCTTGATGTAATCCTATTATATGAACATGGGTACTTTTGCTGATCAGTATCATGTTTTTCTGGATTTCCTAAAGTATCTCAAGTCTGAAGTGCCTTGATTTTTTAAACTGAAGTGCTTAGTTTTTTCAAAGTGTTCCTTCTGTATCCACATAAAGATTTATGATGTTTATGTTCTGCAGATAAATAACATGTGGGAGATTGTTCCAGCAGTACCTGGTGATAGGTTCCTAAGCATGCTTCCACCCTGGCATGCATATGAGCGTTCTGCCGAGTATTTCATCCTCACTCATGGAACTCAACAAATTTACAGTAGTGTGAAATACCTGAAGGTATGATTTTGGTACTTTTCATCACAAAATACTTCATTCTAGTTTGTTTTGGCAAAAGGCCTAGTGATGTCATTAAGTTGAGACGCATGTGCCCTATGCTTGGGTTTATGCTTTTATATGATTTAGCAGCTTACTGAAAGCTGTATACTTGAAAAGGATGTTGTATTAACACGTGCCAGTCTTGCAAACCCAGTATCACAATGCGCCTAACATTTTGTATCACAATGCGCTCAACATTCTATTTTTATTGCCTGTCTGTTGCGCAAGATGCTGAAACTGCTTATGTAATATTAACATCTTTTATTTTCTTTTATAGGCAGATTTGCAGAAGTACCAACCTCATTATATTTTCTCTGTACCACTGGTCTATGAAACTCTGTACAGGTTAGTTTTTCTAATTATATATAGTTAAATTACTTATCTAAGCTATGACCTTTCCTACAGAAATGGTATTGGGTAGTAGAATTACTATAGTTCTCTAATGTCCTGAATGCAGCTCCATGTCATATTCACCTTTTGTTTGCTATCAACATCTATGTTTGATTCTATCTTTTTTTGCTTGTTTGGGCTTTGAATTTTCTTAATCCATGAAATCGATATTTCTTGTCAATCAGTAGTGATTAGCAACAGTTTGTAAAATCTTAGATCCGTTTTGTAATGTTTCTTCACTTTGTACAGCTCGATTCAGAGGCAGATATCTTCCAGTTATCCTGCTCGGAAAACTGTTGCCCTTGCACTTATCAAGATAAGTTTGCTATATATGGAGGCAAAGAAGATATTCGAGGTATGAACCCTGAGTTAGAATGAGTTACCTAATTCGCGTAGCTGTAAGTAAAGTCGTTATCTTCTCTTCCTCCCATTCTTTGATGACTGGATGTTCTCTATAAATTCGTGTCGCGTTGGATTCTGCTTGTAGCCTCTTTCTTTCCCCTGAGTCAAATTTCCTTTTACTGTTTTTGTTTTTCTCTTCGTCTGGAAAGGGAACAGTCTTATCAAACAATCCTGTCAAGCCATCGTCCATTTCCTACATGTTCAATTGTGTATGGGCAAGAATTATCGCTGCTCTTTTGTGGCCCTTGCATAATCTGGCAAAGATGTTAGTCTACAACAAAATCCATTCTACAATCGGAATTTCGAAGGTACACTTAGCTTGCCAGCATGCCTATTTCTATGCTATCTCGATTGCAGTTTTGAGTGTGAAATGAGCTTCCTAAACTTTAGTCTTGACTGTACTTAATAATTCTATGGTTTCTGTGACAATTTGCAGGCTGCTATAAGTGGTGGTGGAAGTCTCCCGATGCATGTGGACAAGTTTTTTGAGGTACATGATTATCAGTAAATAAACTCCTTATGTTAAATGATCCATTCATCAATATTGTTCTCTTTCAGGCCATTGGTATCAAAGTGCAAAATGGCTATGGTCTAACAGAGACTTCCCCTGCTGTAGCTGCTAGGCGTCCATTCTGTAATGTAAGAGGTTCCACATGAGTATATGCATTCATTCACTGATCTTCTGGCATGTTGAAAAATAATTGGTTTTGTATTTAATAGGAAGATCATATAGTGAGTTAGGTGCAGGCTTTTGGCGGGCGACCACCATGGAGGTGGATATTTTTTTAAAATTCGATAATCACATTTTGGAGTTACAAAAAATTCTGAAAAAAATTATACACATTCATATGGATGTGTTCTACATGTGTATAAAGTCTGACGATGAAATACATTATGGTGAGAGCTACACAAAAAAAGACAAAATCCAGCATTTCTAGTAGTGAACAGTGTTTGTGCTGTTCATCGGTTTCAAATTGTGATTTTTTCTTTTTTGTGTAGCTCTCATTATAATGTATATCATCTTCAAAAAGTGCACGCATGTAGAATACATCCATATGAACATGTATGATTTTTTTCAGAATTTTTTGAAACTTCAAAAGTATGATTTTTGACTTAATCAAAATAATCACCTCCATGGAGGTCGCCCATCATTGGCATTTTTCGGTTACATCTTGGGTTATTTGAGGCTAATTTCTTCACAACAAAAAGCCGAAAAAGGTGGAACAATGTCATTAGTATTATTCAGATGACACATTTTTGCTCCCAGAAAGGATACCTTACTATACAAATAAACTCGGATCTGGAAGCAGACATGGCCCCTGAAATGCATAAGTTTTCGCCATTTTCCTTAAAAAGGAGCATGCAGGATTTTTAATTTCTAAGGACAAAGAAGATGATAATTCTGGTGTTGTATGTTTTGTGCTGATCTTGTGCTTCTTGCATACCTGTGCATATTTGTGTGTGATTTGAACTGATTGCAACCTTATAACCAGTTGTGTGTGATTTACCTCCCATTCGTACTCTTCCCTATTTATAGCTTATGTTATACTCAATACTAACATAATCAGCTGATGTCACAAGGTTCTTGGCACAGTTGGCCACCCAATAAAGCATACAGAAATCAAGATTGTGGACATAGAGACCGGTGAGGTGCTCCCAGATGGTTCAAAGGGGATTGTGAAGATTAAAGGACCACCAGTAATGAAGGGATATTATAAGGTTCTATCTATTCCCTATACCAACACAAATCAACTGTCAAATATTATAGAAAGAGATCTTGTGTAAACATATTACTTGGTGCAATAAGCATATTTATTCAGCACTCAGGATCTTCATGAAACTTTGTTTCCTCAGTGACGGATATATTACACCCCAAGCCTGTTAATTCCATGAATAGGGCACAAAGTTTCAGACGTTATGATCACGCTTATAATCAACTAACGGATGTATAGGACACAAATATTGGACATTTTTATTTATCATGACATCAACGCTAGTATCAGAAAAAATAGAATTTACAAAAACCTCACAAACTGTGATATTTCTGAACCATCATTTCATAAGGTGGCGTCGATGTCTGTCAGTTAGCTAAACCTTACAATCCATATTAAGATACCATGCTCTGTACTTGTTCATTTGAGCTTCATCTTCCTTAGAAGGTTCTCATTTATCTTTTAAACTTCTGCTGTCACAGAATCCATCTGCTACAAATAATGCTTTGGATCAAGAAGGTTGGTTCAACACTGGAGATATAGGCTGGATTGCACCTCACCATGCCACAGGGCCTAGTCGAAAATGTGGAGGGATACTTGTTCTTGAAGGGCGTGCAAAGGATACGATAGTTCTTGCTACAGGTATTACAATTGGTTTGTTGTTTTTTTGAGAACGTCACTTTGAGTATTATGTATGATTTATTTACAGTCATCTCTGTGCATTGATTTATGACATTCCACTTCTTTGTATACCGGGGTGTGATGCCATACTCTAAAAAAATCAATTAATTCATATGTACTTGGAGATCACATAACTCTAGTTAAATTTGGCTGCACTTGAATGTTTACTAGATCTAATTGCACTTGAATGTCCCAATTTCCAGGTGAGAATGTTGAACCTGCTGAGCTTGAGGAAATAGCAAGCAGGAGTAGCTTGATTGATCAAATAATGGTTATTGGCCAGGTAAGGAAAAGGGCATAACCTCATAAGCTATACGGGATGTCCTGCTATGATTAATTGATTATTATCATGGCAATTGATGCTCCTTGATGTGGTCTGTGAGAAAATAAAAGTTCTCAAGTGATAAGCAAAAATGTTTATAGAACTGCCAGATCGTTATTTCAAACCATGTGGTGTATTTTTGTTCATGAAAAGAGTTAATACAATACGATTATATGTAGATATTTCGATGATGAAATAGATCAGTACCACTGGTGAAGTTCAATGATGAATTTTTGTCATGGTCTGTGTTATTTGTTTGTTGCATAGGATCGACGACGCCTTGGTGCAATTGTTGTTCCCAATAATAATGAAGCTCTAGCAGCTGCAAAAAGAAAGTCCAGCCTCGATGGGAACAATGACGAAGCCAAAGATACGGTCATGAACTTGCTATATGATGAGCTGAGAACTTGGTAAGAGTTGCCTGCCTTTTTTAATTTATCGTTTCAGATAATCTTAATTTTCTTGTGAATTCTGCCTACATATTTGAGACTTTTTAGCTAATTTGAAGATTGCAGATGTTCCATAATCAGAAGAGAATTAAATCACTCATTGAAAGTTAAAACAAAATCAGCAGTAGTGAGACACTGGTATTTAGGATTTTAATTTTAACATGCGATTTCAGTCTTGTCAGATCAATATCGCATAAGTTGAATTAATTTGTTAATAAATACCAGGATGGCGGGTTGCTCATTCCAGATTGGCCCTATTCTTGTTGTTGAAGAACCATTTACGGTAAGATTTTCTCAAACAATGCACGATAAGTTTTCGTGGGCTGATCATCGAATAGCTATGTTATTTACGAGCTTGGTATGGTTTTCCATATTCAGATTGATAATGGTTTGATGACACCAACCATGAAGATAAGAAGGGACAGAGTGGCAGCCAAATATCAGAGTGAAATTGAAGCTTTGTACAAGTGAGATGTGAACCCAGGGTCGGCCCATAGGTTGTGCAAACAAGTCAACCGCCCCGAGCCCTGTTTGATGGAAGTGAAATTTTAAGATTGTCCCAAATTGTTTTGGTCCGTTCATTTTAAGACGAGGTCATGTTTACCTTGTCAAGGTTAATAGCATCTTTGCAATTCAATAGTTCATTAGTTAGCAAAAACTAAATGGTAGGGTTAATGTAGATGGAAAGAAACATGTAGTCAACTACTGATACACTGTACATATCCATGGGCTGGTATGGTATGAAAACCATGTAAATGGATATTATCTCCTAATTATTCCTTTTCATTTCGTTCAAACCTAGTTGTTTGAGAGAAAATGTGAGATTATTTTAACAAACACTTTTACAGCCATTTCTAAAGGAAACTAAATTACTTTGGATTTTTTTCTGCGCAAAAAATAGTACTTTGGATTTTTATGGCAGCATTCAAAATTATATTTGTGAACATGGTTCTTTTCTATTTATATGATTTTCCCACCTATTACATGTTTTTTGTTTTATGCTAACCTAGATTACATGTCATTATCTAAAATTTTGGATTACAACCAGTAGCATCCTAGAAACTGAGAAAATACTGATGTACAGTTGTACACTGGCCATTCACTTGTATGGTATGGTTGTTGACAATCAGTACCAATTGATGCTAACTACTCCCTCCGTTCCTAAATAGATGACCCAATTTTGTACTAAAGTTAGTACAAAATTAAGTCATCTATTTTGGAACGGAGGGAGTAATGGAAACTTGTACTTAGCAAATAATTTATTGGTTCCTTGATATCATTGCTTGCATTATTATAGCCAAATTTACCCTCCGTAGACCAACGGCTGAGATTAAAGCGTTGTCTTGCTCCTAAGGAGGTAAAGAGGACTATCTTAAAGAACAATGGACGGAGATTTGTACTAAAAAAAACGTGCAAAATAAGAGTAAACTACGTGTTCCATACCTTTTCTTATGAGAAATTGGAATTTGATGTTTCCTTCTTTTATACGGTTCACATCATCTACATTTTCTCAAGAATGATCTTCGTAAAATAGTTGGACACTATTGATGACTTTCTATGTCCATAACAGTAAATCAACAGGAACATAACTCAGGTTAGCAACAATGAGAACATCATTTATTCTTCTCAAAGGTTTATTTGTAGTAGAATCGGCAAGATGTAAGTTCAGTTCAGACATAGAGACATTGGTTGTAATCCTAGAACCCATATGAAGATTTTGGTATGTATGGCAGAAACACTAGCACCAAGATAGGGTTGATGATTATATTCACAATTATTGATGCCAATCTTCATTCTTGGTTCCCATTCAACCTCTAATTTCTAGAAATCATAATTTCTTGCTTAAGCTTCCCCCCCTCTAGCATGTTGTAAAACAACTTCTGAAATATATTATTGAGTGAATTGTGTTTATTGCACTCATTAGCATTAGGAGCTCTTGTTAATTTTGCAAACAATTTTGTCACTGCTTTGAGATTCGTGCTTGTTTGCGGAAAAAAATTGTTTTGTTTCTTAGTGTTTCGTTGGGCCTCTTTTTTCTCATTTCAAATACGTCATGATGTTCCGTTGCTTTAGAGTGGATTTACTTATACTTACTGAAACATTAAGTTACACTTTGGAGCAAGAAAAGAAAACACCAACGAAATATCATGTAATCATTCAAAATCCAAATCCATAGCTTACCACTGAAGAAATCGATCTACTAACTACACCAATCATTTTCTCAATCTCAAAGAAATTACATCAATCATATCAACTAAATTACTAGTACTACTTTTTCTTAATGGTGGCTGATTTGTCCATGGCATGGTCAGATCACGCATCAGACGGTGATGGGCGCGAACCGGCACCACAGAGCGAAGAGCGCCACCGCGATGGCCGCTCTGCCGATCGTGCCCGCTACTATCCGGCAGCGGCTGCCGCCTGTGGCCATTGCGCCGGCGCCGGCGGTCTTCTCTTCTTCTTCTTCCTCAACTTTACTGAGCAGCTCATCAGCTGGCGTCTCCTGCTCCTCGTGACCGTTGCTGATCTGCACCACGCCGTCGTCCACGGCGTCCGCCTGCTCGCTGTCCTCGGCGACACGTTTTTTCTTATTCTTCTTGGTCTTCTTGCCACGTTTTGCCCGCTTGGCGCGACCAGCGCCATGGCCGGGGTCATCCTCGCGGAGGGCAGCCCACATGTTGGCGCCGCCGACCGTTATGCCTCCCGCCACGGCCGCCGTGCTCGTCCGCCTTGCCACCGTGGTGACCACGTCAATGAACTCTTCTTTCTCTTCCTCTTTACTCATCTCTTCTTCCGCCGCTTCTTCCTCTTGTTTACTGGTGACCTCCTCTTCTTCTTCGCTCGGCGTCGGCGACACGGCCGCCGTCTCCTTCTCCTCGCGACCGTCGGTTACCTCCTCCTCGCCGTCCGGCACGGTGGTGGCCTGCTTGTCTTCCGCAGCAACGTCGGTATGCACCTTGCTGCCGTCGTCCACGATAGCCGCCGGCGCCGTCTCCTTCTCCTCGCGACCGTCCGTTACCTCGTCGCCCGCCGGCACGGTGACCGTGGCCTGCTTGTCTTCGTCCACCTCCATGATAGCAGCCGGCGCCGTCTCGTGCTGCTCGGCGGCGCTAGCAGTGGGCGGCGTCTCCTCTACCGCTACCTCGACGACGGCGGCGACCTTTTCGTGCTCTCGGCCGCCGACGACATCAGCGCTGTGGCCGGGGCCGTTGTCGCAGAGGAAATCCCACATGTCGGTCCCGCCGACTGTGATGACGACTCCCGCCACGGCCGCCTTCACCGTCCGGCAGCGGACGCCACCCACTAGAATGAACTCTGCTTCCTCTTCCTCTTTACTCATCTCTTCTTCTGCTGCTCGCGAGGCCACCGTCCGGCAGCGGACACCGCCCACTGTAATGGACTCTGCTTCTTCTTCCTCGCATTCACTCGCCTCCTCATCTCCCCACCTCCGCGGCGCAGCCGGCGTCTCCTTGTCATCGCCACCGTCGGGCACGGTGGCCTTCGCTTCCTTCTCCTGGAGACCGTCGGTCGGCTCCACGTCGGTCTGCATCTCGCCGCCACTGTCCACGCTGGCAGCCGGCGTCGTCTTCTTCTTCTTAGCTCTCTTGCGCTTCGGACGGTCGATGACGACGCCGTCGGTGCGGTGGCCGGGGTCGTTGTTGCGGAGCGCGGTCCACATATTGGCGCCGCCGATCGCGATGCCTCCCGCTGCCATCTCGATCGAAGTCGATCGAGTCACGTATACACAAGATGATAAGAAATCGAAGCTGCTGCAGCCAGCGTTGTTGCGACTTGCGAGAGAATCAGATGCCACCGAAGCTGCTACGGCCGTATATGAGGAGGGCGCCCGGTGCAGTTCGACTCAGTTTGGATCGGAGGTACGTATATATATATTGTACTCCGAGTCCGAGGTAGACGAGGCATCGTAGCTACTCTCGGAACGCACGTACGGTGTCAATGCCACGCACTAGATTGACACCATACGCGTCGCACGTACACATGCGTCATCATAATTAATCTCAAATGGTAAGTGTCACAAATCAGATGAGTGAAACTCCTGCCCTGACATTTTTTGATGGCATTCCATTCACGCAGGGATGGTAAATTCCATTTACACACGGCAATTTTATATGTCAAAAATAAATTGAAACACGAAAGCTGTCATGCTTGGCAACTAATAGACGTTCAAAATCTTTGGCATGGCAGCCCTTTTGAGCTAGTTTCTAGCTTCCCGAGATCTTTCAAGACCCGCTAGAAATCAACTCCATTTATCATTTTCCGAAAATTTCACAGAAACTTGTAATATCTGTTAGACACCCAATTATTAAACTTTAGGAGCCCATTCCTTCGTCATGTACCTTATAATCTTCTTCTCTACCGCATTGGTTGCATAATCTTTCTCACGGAAAATTGTATTTCATAACATTTGTATTTCCATGTGGTTTTTGACTTTGAAGTTGGAGTTTATTGACTGTAATTGCATTAGCATATTACATGGAATTACAAAAGAAGTGTATTGACCTTCAAGAAGAGTCAAACACTTATAGAAAAGTTAGAGAAACTTGTACGAAGTGGAACAATTCTTTTCGGAAAATTATATGGAAATATGTTCTAGTATCTGCTAGACACCCATTTAAAAAAAGTTGAAACACTTCCAACTGTTTTCATATTCAAACTCAAACTGAGACTTTAGGATCCATGTCCTTTCAACCATTGGTCCAATTGAGCCAATTTCTTGGCCCCGAGTCTTGTAATCTTCTCCCCTACCATATTGGTTATAACATAGTTCTCAAGAAAGACATTTGAATTTCATTTGGTTTTTGACTTCTAAGTTGGAGATTATTTCAGTTGTAATAATTTTTTAACATATGCATTACATGGATTATACAAACGAGGTGATATAATGACAACAACTGTATTCTCCTTGAAGAAAAGAAAGTTATACCTTTGATCCCGTTGAATATCTAATTTTGAATTAATTTCCCCCACCTTGGAATCCGATCTTTTACATTTTTTAAGTTAAACAAAAGAAACACAAATTAATTAACTAATGGAATTTTATGCCATATTAAAGTCTGAGTCCGAGGTAAACAATGCATAGATCCTTTAAGGAAAAAACAAGAATTAAACAAACCACGAACAATAAACTAATTCCTTAGTTCGCAAATCATTAAGTCGCTTTACTTTATGATGAAAATTCGATTGTGCGTGGCTTACTGACCTTATTCATGCCAGCTCTTTTGTCCTTTTTGATACATGAAGTGGAATTAATTTCATATTGATGCTCAACCCTTATAAGGTTAGCAAAAAATAAGAATCTAGAGGAGGAGGGGGCCCATAGTGAGTCTGGTGGTAGTTGATCATATGGCTGATCGACCGAGCTTGTCTCCTTCGACCTCTCAGATTAGGTTGAATTTTGGCATGCTTGCTCTATTTCCCAGAAAAGTGGTGCTAGGGATCTTTAAAAAAATAGAGATGCTTCAAATATGTTTTCCAATACCTATATAGATCAGACGGGGATCTGGCTGGTAAGCTGACTACCCCAAATCAAATGCCTTCACAACATATCTTTTTTAGTAGGTTCTGGCACTACTCATTAAATTATTCATGATGTGTGTAGCGAAGAGAAGATGCGATCTTACTACTCAAACTAGATAACAAAAACTCTTATGATTGGGTAGGCTAGCATTTCCAAATACAATGTTGGACTCGAGATATTTTTACCTAAAATGGAGATCCTGGGTGAAGTGTTTTGATCTGATGATACTTTCCGCATTATGAATTTCTTCCCAGGACAGGTGATATGCACTCCGAAGAGTAAAGTTACACTTTTTTGCTGGTCCTAGGCAATGAGTTCCTCTCCCAGACAAGGCAAAGGCCGAATCTTCCGAATTGTACATACGTCAATTGGAAGAAAAATTGAAGCAGGTTCATGTCCCAAGCGCCATGCATGAATATCTAGAAGTTTTTTACACCCATTTAAATCTACATCTCCCTTCCATTTAGATCAAGCCTCCTATAGGCTCATGAGCGATCCATAGGTCACGCCAAATGCGTACGTTATGCACATTTGCAATCCTCCATGACATTCCTTTTTTTCCAGAAGGTCCAATCCATGGATGATTGCTTGCCAAGTGGACAATGAATTACCTATAAACAATGTTTCTTTGACCCCCCCCCCCCCCCCCCAATCTTTTCAAAGTAACTTGTGGCGGCAATACCCATATTTTTACCCTCGGGATTAGTGTTACCATTAACATCTGAAAGATTCCTTATTAATGCTATTTCTAGTCCAGGTGACAGATTTAGAGTGAACGAATCTTGTGTTCCGGTCACTATCTTTGAGCAAAGCAATACGGGAATGTTGCAACCACATTAACTCCTCCCCATACAGTAATTCATTCATCTTGTATGTTACCATGCGCATCTCAACTATATCTGCATTTATGAGCATAAGTTCCTCCAGCTGTGCACGAGCCTTTTCAATCTCACGTGCAATATTACCAAATTTTATTTTGCTCCATGTGCAAAGCTTATGCATTAATACCCTGGGTAACAACATGAATGTTACCTAAAGAATGCTTCAAGCCCGCATCAGCCAGGGACCGTGCAATAAACCTCTTGTGGCGCTGGGTGCCGCTCCCACATTATTTCATTCTACCTAAGTCTTTGATTTTTTGCATGCCGGTCCTCCGTAAGAACACAAACCACATGCGGTGGCACATGGCTCGAAAAATGGGGAGATGGGATGACATACCACAATATTATCAAAGATATTCCTCCAAGCCGGATTCGACTACCACACTTTAACATTGACATTTCCTCCTCTCATGTTATCATATGTATGAGCAACTCCTCTAAAGCCTAGATCAGCCAACTCACATATCTCAAGTGCATCACGAAAAGCTAGCATCTACTGGCCACGGCGTCAATGAGAAATGCTTAGATTCCCACATACACTCACTAATATCTCCCACAATAAGGCAAGGTAGATCAGACTAAACACTCAAATCTTGGAGGAGAGATCACATGAGGTGGCGACGTTCAACTCTTGGATCTTCGTAAATACAAATTAATCTCCACAAGGGCTCATTTGGCTTAGCTCGTACATGTGCATCGATGCATCTCTAGTTTGAAAACATCACATCTGCAAGCATGGATTCATGCCTAACACAAAGACAAACCACCACTATTACCTTCATTGTCCTCTAAAGCCCAAGCTAGCTCGGCACCTCTTCATTCTAACTTTTGATTGACGAGTTTTCACAAAGAAAGACTCACTAGTAGAAAACAGGGCTTTGGTTCGGCCAGAAAAGAGCATTAATCCCGGTTGCATTACGAACCGGGACTAATGTGAGCATTAGTCCTGGTTCGAGCGACTAGGGCATCGTACATGCATTAGTCCCGGTTCAAATGGGACCTTTAGTCCCGGTTGGTGCCATGAACCGGGACTAAAGGGTGCGATGCCCATTAGTACCGGTTCGTGGCACCAACCGGTACTAAAGGTTAGACCTTTAGTCCCGGTTCGAGCCACCAACCGGTACTGATGGGGTTTGAGGCATTAGTACCGGTTCATCGCACGAACCGGTACTAAAGGTAAAAACTTCAAAAATTAAAATCCTTCCAGATGTAGTTATGTTACTACATGTACTAGTTAGGAAAATTTAAAAACTTAAATTTGGACATGTTTTGCAAAAAGTGTAGGGAAAATGTAAAACGGCTATAACTTTTGCATACGACGTCAAAAAAAAAACGTATAATATATCAAAATGTTCAGCACGAAAATCCGCATCCGATTTTGACGGCCTACGGCCTGTTTGCAAATTTTTAGAATCCTCAAATTCTAAAAGGAAAAAAAAGTTATGCTCAAATTTCTGTTTTTTTTTGAATTTTTGTTAAATCTGGTCAAACTACTTATTCAAAAAGTATTAGTGTTACTAAATAATTATTTAAGAATATTAGTGTTACTAAATAATTATTTCAGTTTTTTTGAATTTTTGTCAAATTTGGTCAAACTGTGGTCAAACAATGGTCAAACTAATTATACAAGAAATATTAGTGTTACTAAATAATTATTTCAGAGTTTTTGAATTTTTGTCAAATTTGGTCAAACTGTGGTCAAACAATGGTCAAACTAATTATACAAGAAATATTAGTGTTACTAAATAATTATTTCAGTTTTTTTGAATTTTGATCAAATCTGGTCAAACTGTAGTCAAACTGTGGTCAAACTATGGTCAAACTATGGTCAAACTACTTATTCAAGAAATATTAGTGTTACTAAATAATTATTGTTTTTTAGAACAATAGTTTCAAACTCAAACAGTGAAATGTGTGACTTCATGCTCAAGCTAAATTCCTGAGGGTTAATAGGATTGACATCTTATTATTGTCAGGAAAAGAACAAGTGCATACTTGGAAACGAGGGAGAATAGAACCCGGAAGTTAAGCGTGCTCAGGCTGGAGTAGTGAGAGGATGGGTGACCGTCCGGGAAGTTAGATAATTTGGAATGATGAGGGGTGATTAGAGATTAGATGTCAAATTGAGCAGTGATGAGGGGTGATTAGAGATTAGAGGTTAAAATAATTCAGAAATTTAAAAAAAAATCAAAAAAATATATCATAAAATTTCCTTTAGTACCGGCAGCGGCCACATGGAGGGCCTGTGAGATTATTGGCATTTCATCCATGTGAGATTGTCAGTGTTGCACCCGTATATCTTGCAAATCTTAGGGGGTTTTGATTTGATGTTTGAAATGAAAATGAAAAGGAAACAAAAGATTCATTTGATCCCGTATAGCCGGTCACACATGAAGCAGCCAAATTTTTAGCTACTTTGCCATTGCCAATATTTGGGCCAGCACTGGCCGTGGGTACGAGCACACACGCGACACGACCACTGCTAGCTAGCGTGGACGTGGTGGTGATTTCACACTACGTACCGGACCCGTGGCTTGGGTTGGCTTGGCAGAGAAGAAAGGAAATCGATCTTCCAATTAGAATCAAGCAATCGGTCTGGTCGGGGGGTCACGACTCCTTCCATAACTGCCTGCGAGAGAGAGAGAGAGAGAGAGAGAGAGAGAGAGAGAGAGAGAGAGAGAGAGAGAGAGAGAGAGAGTACTCCAGTCCCAGTCTGATCCCGACCGACCCGGTCACGTACGTACTCTACCCGATCGAACGAACCTGGCACGCCGCGCCGTGGAAGCTACTGGGGCCTCTCTCCCCGGCCCGGGGTGGAGTTGGAGTCAAGGTCGGTAAGTCGAGCGCGGAAACCGAGCCGGGCCCGTCGCGCCGCCCACCTATATAATCCCCGCGCACCGGCCCTCCACGATCCATCAACCAACCCACCAAGCCCCCAAAGCCAACCAGATCAGCCTCGACGAGGGTTTAGGGGGAAGAGGCGCGCGGAGAACCCTAGCCGCCGCCGCCGCCGCCGCCACGATGGGGATCTTCGACCTGCTCGACCTGGCCGACGGCGCCTCGGGGGACGAGGCCGTCGCCCGCGTCGTCAACAAGGTCCTCCCGCCCGACGACCCCGACAAGCCCACCAAGGCCGCCAAGAAGGCCGCCGCCAAGGACGCCCCCGCCAACCCCCCGCCCCAGCACCACGACCAGCAGTACCCCCAAGGTTTGCGCCCGCCTCGATCCCTCTCCCGCTCCCTCCCGATCTCTACTGTACGTAGATTGCCAGGCCCCGATCGCTCCTTCCGGTTCCCCGATTGCCCAGCTGGCGGCTGCATTCCAGCGTAGCGGGGATCCGGCCTTTGTTTCGCCCTGCATCGGTTTAATCTTTGTAGATCCTCGCGTCTGGCTCGTGATTGCTCCTAGTTTTGGTCCAACAAAGGGCCTTGATTTGTTTCACGTGCTAGACCTAGACATCGGTGGTGTATAGATCGGTCCCCTCTCTCTGGGATGTAACGATTCTGATTCAATCTTGATCTCCTGGTTGTTGAATTTTGTGCTGTCATTAAATTACACTCCACACAGTATCTGGCAGGCAGATTCATGTTCACCTGTGCATACATCTTGCTCGATTAATTTCTGCCACCTGATTACATGCCTTAATTGGTCTGTTGGCTCCTTCTAATATGCTTGTAATTAAACATGCTCTGAAATTTTTTTCAACTCTAATTTGTCCCTGCTCGCTCCCCAGTATGTGTATGCAACCGTCGATCTGATCTGATCTGATCTGACACTGGCTTATGCTATATTTCAGATGGTGGAAACTATTACCCAAGGGAGGGCAACTTTGGTGGAGGCCGGGGCAGAGGCCAGGGCTACTATGGTGGTGGTGGCGGCAGAGGAGGCCGTGGAAGGGGACGTGGCGCCGGATCCAGTCGTGTCTTTGAGGATGCCAACGGTCGTTTCTATCACGACGGCTATCAACGTGTCTACCTCACCAACGACCGTCCATACTATGCCAATGGCAGCGGCAACCGTGACTACAACAACAACAATGGCAGCGGAGGTGGCTACAACCAGGCCCCCGACTCTAACTACCGCAATGGCGGTGAGGGCCAGAGGTACAGCAATGATGACAGGCAGTACAGGAGGGACAACATGAAGTACGTTCCTAAGAGCAAGCCATCCTCTGTGGCTGCTTCTGATGTTGATACCAAGTCTGAAGGCAAGGTGGAGCCTGCTGCTGAGGAAAAGCAGGCCGAAGCCCCTGCTCAGAATGTTGTTGAAGCCGTCCCTGTTTCTGAATCTGACAAGTCTACTGGGTATGTTCCACAGAGCCATGACCTTTTACTTTCTGATGGTTATTGTAACGACCATTATCCTTCAAGTTTAACCTTGTTGATGTTTGAAACTGATGCAGGGATGTGCAAAAAGATGATTCTAAGAAGGAAGAGGGAGAGGGTGCCGAAAAGAAGCCAGAGGGAGAGGGCGCTGATAAGGAGGGAGATGGCGCCGAGAAGAAGGAGAAGACCAATAAGGGCAAGTGCATCAGTGGCTCTGTCAAGAGGAAGCTCAAGAAGCAAAAGCCTAAGAAGGAAGAGTCTAATGGGGATGCTCCCAATGAGACCACTGCTGAGAAAGAGCAGGAGGCTCCCATTGAACAAGAGAAAATTGTACTACCCTACACTTGCCTATACTTGCCTCACATACAGACCCTTTGCTCTGTTTTTCAATCTTCTTACTGATGTGCTAATTTGGAGCAGGAGATGACCCTTGAAGAATATGAGAAGATGCAAGAAAAGAAGAAGTCTCTGGAGGCCTCTAAACCTGAGGAGAGGAGGGTTGCTGCTGTAGATTTTGAGGGTCTCCAGCTCTTGGAGAAGAAGAAGATTGAGGATGATGCTAAATTGAAGGCGGAAAATGTTCGCAAGGCAAAGGAGGCTGCTGCAAAGGAAGCTAAACCTCGCAAGGTACGAACTATAGTCTACCAACAATAGGCATTTTGATGCTGCGATATGAAAGGGGCATGTTTTACTTTACTGAACCACTGAAATCTAGGCATTTCCTTATAATTTTACTTTATTGCACTTGTTAGTGATAGTGTGATCCTTACTTCTGCTGTTTGCTGCAGGTCAGCATCCAGGAGTACCTGAAGAATGAGGATGGTTCAGCGTACGTGCCTCCGACACCACCGAGGCGCCCTCAATATGGCGGCGGCTACAGGGGAGGCCGTGGGAACGGTTCTTACAATGGCCGCAGCAGCCGTGACAACAGCTCTGAGCGCCGGGTCTACAACTCTGGCCGCGGGGAGAATGCCATTGTGTTCCACAACGTCGAGGCCAACGCCAACGACAGTGGCGCCTCAAGGAGGGGTGAGGGCTACAATGGCGAGCGCCAGCAAGGTGGCTACCAGCAAGGCGGGTACAATGGCGGCAGGGGCAACGGCAGGTACCAGGAGCGCCAGGACGGATACAATGGCGAGCGCCGGGACCAGCAGCAGGGTGGCTACTACCAGGAGCGCAGGGATGCCTACAATGGCGACCGCCGGGAGCAAGGCGGGTACAACAATGGTGGTTACCAGGAGCGCAGGGATGGCTACAATGGCGACCGCGGGCAGCAAGGCGGGTACAACGGTGGCCGTGGCAATGGAGGTTACCAGGAGCAAGGCGGGAACAATGTTGGCCGTG
Source organism: Aegilops tauschii subsp. strangulata (assembly GCF_002575655.3). Classification (NCBI taxonomy): domain Eukaryota; kingdom Viridiplantae; phylum Streptophyta; class Magnoliopsida; order Poales; family Poaceae; genus Aegilops; species Aegilops tauschii. The sequence continues at coordinate 565,558,696 of NC_053039.3, read as the reverse complement.
GCCAGGAGCGCCAGGATGCCTACAACGGCGAGCGCAGGCAGCAAGGCGGGTACAACAATGGCGGGCGGGGCAATGGTGGTAACCAGGAGGGCCAGGAGGGTGGTGAGCGCAGGCAGCAAGGCGGGTACAACAATGGCGGCGGGTACCAGCAGGGCGGCAACTACAGGCAGTGGCAAGGTCCGAGGCCAAAGCAGGACAAGGAGTTCACCCCGGCCGACTTCCCGGCTCTAGGTGGCGCATCTCAGGCGCAGTCGCAGGCCCAGGCCTAGATACTCCTTTTTTTTATTTTCTTATTATTGCGAGGGAGAGGGTTTAGAGTTGAGAAGAGGAGACAGTTTTGTAACGGAGCTGCTACGTGGTATCATGTGTTGCACTGGTTTTATTATGAGTTTTGGTGTTTACCTGTCGATTGGTTTGATTTCAAGTGTTGTCGAAGATTTTTCATGTGCAGCCACTGGGATTTCTTATATTCTTAATGAAGAAAAGTGCATCTTTGGAAGAAGCTGAGCCTTACTCGTGAAATTCTTTTGACGTCTGCTAGCCAACTTAATGTCTGGAGCTGCACAAGGAGCCGACTAAGATTTCTGTTTGAACATTCTGAAGAACAGATTGCAGCTGTGGTGTTCGTCCTCCCTGCCCAACGTGAACCCCCACCACTAAGATAGCCTCCCAGAAGGCAAATTCCGTTTTCAGGACGTGCAGCTAAAACGCTCCATAGGGAGGGTGAGATTTGGGAGTTTCACTTGCCTCAAAGCCTCATAGATTCCGAGAGCCCGTGTCTCCGACTCCTAGTATCCTCAAAGTGCTGCTTCCTCGACTCGGTCGAATTTTTCGTCGCTAAGGCAACAAACACTCTGCCATTCTAGAGCTTTTTGACGTGTTGATAGATTGCGTTGCTTTCAGTCATGTCTGTCTCGGACATTACTTGATCCATTCAGAAACGCATGGTGATCTGGTCACAACGTGAGTTTTGCTGAAATCATCATATATATTTCCAACTGAACATGAGTTGTTGCTGCATTTTCCATATTCTCAGATTGCACCCTTCAGAATTTTCAAGGCCTTTTGAAATGTGTTGAGAGCTACTACCTTACGAATGAAACCATGCTAGTATTATTAGATTCACAAATTTACCCTTGAGAAAATAATGATATTTTTTAATCAATTTATATGTCCTCTGATTTTTATTTTTTTTTGAAAAGGGGAGTACCCAGGCCTCTGCATTATATGTCCTCTGTTATCCTTGTGGAATAGTAGTCCCAGTCACTCTGATATACTCGTGAGGTGGTTCGTGACTCGTCGCCAGCGTGGTGGCAGTCAGTGTATATATAGTATGGATGAGAATCTTGTAACTGTGATGTACTAGCTGCAAAATCGATCTGCAACTGGATATCATGTGGATGGCCAACCAACCCCTGCCTCTGCCAAGTCGCAGCAACAAGAGGCGCTTTGCTGAAACCAGCTCAACACTTTGCCCAGCACACTTGTGTCACTACTGAAACATGAAGTGTTCACTGGAAGTACTACATCGCCGGGCTGAACTTCATCGTCATCAACAAGCCAGCAAGCCGACCGCTGCTGCCTTTACAACAAGGCGTCACTCAAGGAGTTGAAGCGGAAGCAGAAAGAAGCTCCAGGAGACGATCGAGAAACTTGTACCCACTGTGATGTAGCTGCAACATCGATTTGATACTGGGTGTCATGCAATGTGGATGGCCAACCGTCTGTATAGATGAAAATCAGTGTATGGATGTGACTGGCAATTTCTATTGGCGAAATCCAGCTAGTTCACCATGATATGCTCATCAGGCCACTGAATAACTCTGGAAAAAGAAAACCATCTCATCCAAATGCAATGCTAGCTACCGATCGATGCCCTCTGTTTTTGGGAACGCTCGTTGCTCTCAGGATCAGGTGGTTTATTTCAGGGATGTATATCTGGATTCCCACGACGCTGCTTCCTCGACTCGACTTGGTCGGTCGAATTGTTCGCCCGGAAGAACATGCACTCTGTGGAGGAATCCTTTTGCAACAGAGGTCATGTTGAACAAAACTTTTGCAACATATATAGGGCATGGCGTGTAGGAGATGGTGCCAGCGGCTGCACGAGGTTGCCACGGCCAAGGCGGGCGGTGGCGTCAAGGAATCACCTGCGGCCGGTGGAGGCAGCCTAGCGTGCGGTGCTGAACAACGCAGAAGCAGTGGCGCCACCGCCATGGCTGCACTACGACTCTGAACAATCGACAACTAACAACACGATGTTCTGAGCAAGTATACTAGTACTTATTTTGTTCCACTGAATTTTTCTACTAGTGGTGAGATTTGCCGTCGCGTAACTGGATAGAGTTGCATTTTTTCCCCAGACGCGTCATACTAGCTCAGATAGCAACGTCGTCCAGGACCTCAAACTGAAAAGTCGTAGTACATGACACTCAATCCAATTTAAATGGACGAGTACAGCTCTTGCCAATTCTTTGTAATGACAAAATGCGGTCGTTATTTGCAATTTTTTTTTTTTGAATTTTCAGGGGGGGGGGGGGGGGGGCTCCACCACCTGAATCATTTTCTCATATATCAGAGGGCAAAAACACCCTGAACAGCCAAGTTACAGCGCGTGGGGGTGGGGCCATTGATGGGGGGGGGGGGGGGGGGGCGATGTGCAAGGGAGTAGAGATAAGAACCCGCTCATCGAGGGAACCGGATCCTCTGACTTACACAAGGAAGTTAGAGAACTGCAGTATCACCTTTGTACAAAATGAAGAAGAAAAGTCAGAGAACGGGCACTCTTCAAAAATCACTGTTGTTGACGTACGATTGTAGGTAATCACTGTTCTTAAAACATTGTGGTATGCTGCAATTTATGCGAATCTAGCGAAGGGAAGTCACGGTACTGTAGCTTACCCGACTTCCCTTCAGATGTTAGAGGATCTGGATCCCTCATCGAGCGGGGGAGGGGCTACGTACATAACCGGAGAGACTTAGGCAACACTAAGCACACCAAGCCAGACACCCACATGCTCTCCGTGCCCCTCCTTGAACCTAGACCGCTAGAGCCCAGCATCGTCACGACAGTCGCCTTGAGGGTGGCTGCCAGGGATGGCAAGCCCTCCCTGAACACAACGACGTTGTGCCTCTTCCAAAGACGCCAGCAGGACAGGAGAACAAAAGCCGACGGCGATGCAGCGCCAATCGCGGGGGAGGCATCGAAGAGATGAAGGGACCTGACCGTGGCGCCTCCAGCGACAGGCCGACACTTCGCCAGAACTGCCGCGCGAACGGGCACTTGAAGACAAGATGATCGACAGTCTCCAACTCCGCCGCGCGGCACGGGCTGTTAACCGATTGCACCGTTGTAATCTGTTGTAGCTAGTCCTAGTCTTTAGGATCCTCAACTCCCACTCCGCGCACAAGGCCTGCGTGCCTATGACTGCGGGAGTGTAGAGGGAGCCGGCTATATATGTACATGTAATCCTCTCTGAGAAATATACAAGTGTGTGTGGAGCACTATTCATCTTCTAGCTTGGTATCAGTCGCCATGGCCTTTGAGGACATCTTCGGCGATCTCCCCTCCCCGGCCGTTTCCTCCTCGGCCCCTCAGTCCTCCCCTCCTGGCACCTCACCTCCTCCTTCCTCCGCCATTCCGGCCACCTCCGATGCTCTCATCACTGCCCTCGCCTCCTCCTTCGCCCCACCCACTAATCCTCTCCTCCACAACTTCCACAACGACCACATTTCCAACCATATCAAGTTCAAACTCGATCCGGCGGAGCACAACTACATCAAGTGGCGCACCTTCTTCACCTGCGTCCTCATGCAGCACCGGGTCCAGGACCACATCGAGCGTCGTCCTCCTCTCAACCCCGATGCCGAGTGGCTCGCTGTCGACCACCGCATCGTCCTCTCGATCTTCTTCACGCTGGCGGATTCCCTCCTCGAGCTCATCATGGGCGGCGCGACTGATGCGTACACCGCCTGGCAGCGCATCAAGGATTACTTCCTCGCCAACCAGGGGGCGCAGTACCTCCATCTCACGCGGCAGTACCGCAATCTGAAGCAGGGGGACCTCGCGGTCTCCGAGTACGCGCGCCGTCTCAAGACCCTTGCCGATGGGCTTGCGGACACCGGTGCCCTCGTCTCCGACCGTGATCTGTGCATGCAGTTCCTTCACCGCCTCGACGCGGGCTTCGACACCATCCGCACCATCCTCGGCGACACGGTGCCTCTCCCTCTGTTCGACGTCGCCTGCTCTCGTGTCGAGCTGGCTGAGTACAACATCAACCTCCGCGCTGCTGAGGCCAGCGCCGCCACGCTCACCATCACCGGCGGCACCAACAACAACAACGACCGCGGCGGTGACCGCGGCAACGGCGGTGGCAACAGCGGTGGCCGCGGCAACGGTGGCAACGGCAGTGGCCGCAGCAACGGCGGCTACGGTGGTGGACGTGGTCGTGCCCGCGGCGGCGGCCGTGGTCGTGGCCGTCCCGACTCCGGACGCGGCGCCCAGCCGCCCCAGGCGGCGCCCTGGACGGGCTACTTCGCCCCGTTCGGCATGGCACTTCCTCATCCCCGCCCTGCCTGGATCCCTCCCAACGCCGCCGGTGTCCTCGGCCCTCGCCCTGGGGTCCACTCTCAGGCGTACCCCCTCATGCTGACCGGGCCGTCCTCGCCGCACACCGCGGCTCCCTCGCCGCCCGCCCCGTACGGCGCGCCCTCATGGGATCACGCCGCTCTCTTCAACCACGCCTACAGCCATCATGGACTTCCCGGGTCCAGCACCGATTGGATCCTTGACTCCGGCGCGGCCACGCACGTCACCGGGCACCCTGGTAAACTCTCCTCGTTTCGTTCTTTACCATCGCATTTTTCTTCGAGCATCATTGTTGGCAATGGCCATCGCCTTCCCATTATCGGCACTGGCTCCACCACCCTTCCCCCTTCCTCCCTTTCCCTTCGTGATGTAGTTGTCACCCCGGGCATTGTTAAGGATCTCATTTCTGTCCGCAAATTATCTCGCGAAAACAATGTTGAAGTTGCTTTTAACCCTGTTGGTTTCTCTGTGAAGGCATTCCCACTCGGACTCCACTTCTGACGTCCAGTAGCTCCAGCCAGCTTTACCCCTTCTACGGCGATCGCGCGGATAGCTTCTCCGCCCTCCTCACCACCACCGGCGATCTGTGGCACCGGCGTCTCGGGCACCCAAGCAAATCTACTTTAGCTTCCCTCTCTAGCACCTTTCTTCCCGATTGTAATAAAAATATAAGCTCTCCTTGTTCCTCCTGTCAACTAGGACGACAACCCCGTTTAGCATTTCCTTCTTCAAATAATTGTACTAGTGCACCATTTCAACTTATACATTGTGATCTTTGGACTTCACCTGTTGTGAGTTTTTCCGGTTATTCCTACTACCTCATCATCCTCGATGACTACTCGCACTACTCTTGGTCGTTTCCTCTTCGCCATAAGTCCGAGACCTCCTCTGTTCTTCAACGCTTTTTTACCTACATTTACACCCAATTTCACACTATTATCCAATGCATGCAATGTGACAATGGTGGTGAATTCATTAACACCTCGCTTCGCTCCTTTTTCTCCATGTACGGCATCATCTACCGTCTATCCTGCCCACACACTTCCCCCCAGAATGGAAAAGCCGAGCGCATGATCCGTACAACGAACGATGTTGTCCGCACTCTCCTCCTCCAAGCACGTTTACCACCTGCATTTTGGGTTGAGGCCCTCCACACTGCGACCCATCTCATCAATCGCCGCCCTTCCACCCACACCACTCCTTATACACCCTTCTTCTTCCTCACCGGTTCCCACCCCACATATGACCACCTTCGCGTCTTTGGATGCTTATGCTTCCCCAATCTCTATGCCACCAGCCCCCATAAACTTGCCCCTCGCTCGTCACGTTGCGTTCTCCTCGGCTACCCTCTTGAACACAAGGGCTACAGATGTTTTGATCTTACCACGCGCAAAGTCATCGTCTCTCGTCATGTTATTTTCGACGAATCCGTTTTTCCTTACGAACGCCCCACACGCCAGGCCACTTCCCCCCCCTCCGCACCGGATCCTGCCTCGGATCCCGCCCCTGCCACCCACCTGCGCGCAATCCCCGTCGGGATCCCCCCCTCCTCGGACGCCATCCTGCGCACCCAATCTTTCTCGGATCCAGCGCCAACCAACCACGCCTCACCCGCCGCGCCATGCACCCCCACTCCCCCGACCGAGCCTGCTCCCAGCCCCACCACCCACCACGTGCCTTCCCCACACGCGTCACCCCCGGCTCTTTCCCCCACCGACCGTCCCGGATCACCCGCCCGCCTCGGATCCAACCCAGATTCGCCCCCCAGCTCTCCTGCATGCCCCACCGGATCTTCCTCGCATTCCGCTCCGGCCACTCCGTCTCCGCCACGTCGTCCCGTCGTTCCGGTTGCCCCCTGCCAACGCACATAAAATGACGGCCCGCGCCAAATGTGGTTTTGCTCAACCCCGTCGCCTCTTCACCCTCACTACCTCCGATGCCATTTCCCCTCTTCCTGCCACTTACAAATCTGCTCTCAAAGACCCTCACTGGCACAATGCTATGCTCGATGAATTTAATGCTTTGGTAACGAACAAAACGTGGTGTTTGGTTCCACACCCTGCAGGTGTCAACGTGGTCACCGGGAAATGGATTTTTCGGCACAAGCTGCATCCGAACGGCTCCTTGGCACGTTACAAGGTGCGGTGGGTTCTTCGAGGGTTCACGCAACAGGAAGGGGTTGACTACACGGAGACATTCAGTCCAGTGGTGAAGCCGGCCACGATTCGGGTCGTCCTCAGCATTGCCACCGCGCACGCTTGGCCCATTCACCAACTTGACGTCAAAAACGCATTTCTACACGGCGATCTCCGTGAGACAGTCTACTGTGCCCAACCGGCTGGGTTCGTGGATCCTTCCCACCCCAACCATGTTTGTCTCCTCCAAAAGTCCCTCTACGGCCTCAAGCAAGCTCCCCGCACCTGGTTTCTACGGTTCAAGTCCTTCATCCTATCCTTGGGTTTTGTCTCCTCTCGGTGTGACACTTCCCACTTCATCTTGCACCGCGGCTCTTCCATGGCTTACTTACTTCTTTATGTCGATGACATTATTCTCACCGCCAACAACTCTTCCACCCTGTCCTCTATCATCACCGCTCTCAAGGCTGAATTTGCCATGTCCGATCTCGGTGACATCCATCATTTTCTTGGTGTCAACGTAACCCGCACCTCCTCTGGCCTTTTTCTCTCCCAACAACAGTACCTCCTCGAGATCTTAGATCGAGCCAACATGTTAAATTGCAACCCGATCTCGACTCCCATTGACACCAAGGCCAAACCCTCCGCCTTCGATGGAGACCCTCTCTCCAATCCCACACACTACAGAAGCCTCGCCGGCGCCCTACAGTACCTTACCCTAACTCGGCCCGATATTTCCTACGCCGTTCAACAGGCGTGTCTCTTCATGCACGCGCCCCGCACCTCGCATCTCACCCTTGTCAAACGCATACTCCGGTATCTCCAAGGCACCTCCCACTATGGCCTGCAGTTCTACTGTTCTCCTTCTCAGGACCTGCTTGCCTATTCCGGTGCTGATTGGGCCGGATGCCCTGACACACGCAAATCCACGTCGGGTTTCTGCGTATTCCTTGGGCCCAATCTCGTGTCCTGGTCTTCGAAGCGTCAGCCCACTGTTTCTCGATCAAGTGCTGAAGCAGAATATAGAGCCGTCGCCAACTGCGTCGCCGAGACCACCTGGCTGCGCCAACTTCTCCACGAGCTTCATCGTCCACCGCCGCGCCCACCATCATCTACTGCGACAACATCAGTGCCACGTACCTCTCCACCAACCCCGTGCAACACCAGCGGACCAAACATGTCAAGATTGATCTCCACTTCGTCCGCGATCATATTGCGTTGTGCGAGGCTCGTATTCTTCACGTTCCGTCCGGCTCACAGTTTGCTGACGTCTTCACCAAAGGGCTGCCCTCTGTCGTCTTCACCGACTTTCGCACCAGTCTGAACGTCCGGCCAGGCGGCGTTCCCACTGCGCGCGGGGGGGGGGGGGGGGGGGGTGGGTGTTAACCGATTGTACCGTTGTAATCTGTTGTAGCTAGTCCTAGTCTTTAGGATCCTCAACTCCCACTCCGCGCACAAGGCCTGCGTGCCTATGACTGTGGGAGTGTAGAGGGAGCCGGCTATATATGTACCTGTAATCCTCTATGAGAAATATACAAGTGTGTGTGGAGCACTATTCATCTTCTAGCTCGGGCACCCTGCCTCCGCCGCCGTGAGGATGGTCTTTCGCAGCAGGACGTCCCACGTGTGGATGCGCGCCAAGGTGAGCAACTAGCCGAACAACTTCACACGCGAGGGGGCCGCCGGGGGGGGGGGGGGGGGGGCAGAGGAAGCCAACATTGGGCACCTCCACTCCTCCAAAGCGGACGAGCGCGTACGCCACACGGGCTGAGAACTTGCCCTGGAGTCAGAACAAAGAGCAGCGAGCCGTGCATTCGGCAGCGCGGCCCCCGTGACGTCCCCCACGAGGTTCTGAACGATGGCACAATCCCCAGCGGCAATCGGGGTAAGGCGGGGGACGAGCAGGTCACGCATGCCATGGCGCCGGCCGGGCCTCCCGCACCGTGACCTCCGGGCAGACGGCGTGGGTGAACAGGGCAGGGAAGTGGGCCACAGGAGAGCCACCAGTCGTGCTAGAACGAAGTCTTCCGCCCCGCCCACGCTCACGCGCGTGAGAGCACCGTATGTCGGCATCAGCTGCTTGAGGGCACTCCAGTGGTCACCGCCGAGAGGCGAGAGGCCGGGCGCCAGGAGCGAACGCTCGCCCACGCCCAGTTGGGTCCAAACCCAGGACGCCCATCTCGACGTTATTCACAATTCTTTGGAATGACAAAACACGATTCATGTCTCAACTAGCTGGTCTGTCTCTCGCGGGTCGTGCAGGACCGGTGGGGCGAGGCTGGGTGAAACATCCTATCGGCGAGCGGCCCCGGAGGACCCCAAACCCTAGGCGAAGAGGCCGCCTGATGTAATACCCTGTTTTTGCCCCTTGCTTTTTCTTTCTTCTGTTTCAGTTGATCTTGCTAGCTGATTCTTTACTCTGATTTTTCTCAGTCAACTCATCTGGGCTTAACAAATTTAATTAAACCAACTAAAAACCTCTTACTAGCTCTCCTTCTCTCTTTAGGACAGCCTCACATTTGCTCATAACCTAAAACCGTGGAATATATTCTTTTCTCAAGCACCTAGGTTATGAAGCAACTAGCATTTATGCAATTAGGAAAATTCCTGGATAATTATCAAAATTTCTTTGGGTCAAATATACCTCAGAAAAGTCCCTGACCCCACCAGAAACTTTTGCATTTGAGCCCCTCGTCCACTTTTACATTCTGGTCCATTCTTTCACTTTGAACAGCAAGTACTAACTACAAGGACCCATTTGCTCTGCAAATTTGCATACACACTCACCCTAGTGACTAAATCAACCACACCCAAGCTCACAACCAAACTCTGGTTTATTTGCATTTTGCAAATAACAAACACCTACTATCCAGAACCTTCTAGAAGAACCTGTACTCAACTCACTACACCTAGGCCCCAATTGCAGCCTCAAGCACTCCTATCTTAGCCCCCTCTAGCTACTGGACATGGCCAGACGCGACTAAAACCAGCCAAGCGCCAGCACAAGGTGGTGATCGTAAGGCTGGCATGCATAGAGCGCGCGCTCTATGCAGCGCCTGTGCCCTGCCCACGCGGCCGCCGTCCAACCGCTTGGATCTAGAGCTCAGAAACCAACATGGCCAGCAGACGACGGCGGCGGGTTATGTGCCTCGATTGGATCTCACATATGAGAGAAAGAAAGATGGCCAAAAAGCAAAGGGAGATACGGGGATCCAGGCGCGGGAGATACGCCAGATTCCCGCATACGAGGCTGTGCTTGTGTTTCAATGCGTGTTTTTGTCACCGGTTTCTCTGGTGTGATGATGCGGGAGAGAAAAAATGTTGGAGGACGAGGTTGGACCGGTGGGAGGGAGGCCTATCAATGTTTTTTTTCTTAGAGAAACAACCATCGATGGGGTGGGAGGCTAACCAAGGAAACTACCTGCTAAGGCATCTCCAAGACGGACATGCAAACCGCCTGCGTTCTTTTGGACTGCGCTCTCTGGACCGCGAAAGCCATCCAACGCGGGCCTATATCGGTCCGTGGGCGGTCCGGACGCGTTTTCTCCCGCAAACCGGAGACAAAAGTGGGGGAGGTTTGCAGGAGTCCGGACACCACACACGTAGGACTCCAACACCCCCGGCTCACTCAAAACCCTTCCCGGACCCTGCGCCTCCACCCTTCCCATTTTATCTTCTTCCTTCTTTCTCTCTTGCCTTCGCCGTCGCGGCTATGAACGGTTGTATGCGGCTATTTGATCGCGCCGTCGTGCAAATGTGCCTAGCCGCTGCCAACTCTTCCATTGCCCTTGGCACAGTCATGTTCTTCTTGCGCTCGCTACCGGCCGCCGTCGATTCATTCTTGCTCGACATGTTCGGCGTCAATGTGCTCATGCAGTGGCGGAGCTAGACGGGGATGTTTGGGGGGGGGGGGGCAAAAAGATAAAACACCAATTTTCAGGGGCAAAAATACCCTATTTTCTGAATCTCAGCCATCCCCAAAAAAATTTCTTCACAAACTAGTCAAAGCTGGGGGCTGTGGCACCTCCAGCATTGTACATAGCTCCGCCAGTGTGCTCATGCATGGTACTCTCACAACGATGGCCACGACGGGGGTACTCCATACGCGCGCTTCACGCGTGCTCCAGGGCCGAAGCACGACCACCTTAGTCTTTGGCTTTTCATTGAGCAATAGCGATAAGGAGGTGTTGCAGTCTTTCTGAGATGACGCTGGGTGCAGTTGTGGGCAAGCTGCGCCGTAGCACGACGAACCGGATGCGGGGACGCACGCGCTCCATGCACCCGGGCCGAGTGTGTGTGCATGCATACGTTGTGTTGTATACATGTGTGGTGTTCGTTTAATTTTGTGCATGTGTGCGTTGTCGTGTGTGCATGCTTGCGTGCTCTTTGCGTATTTTTATATAGAAAATAAAAAAAAGGTTTATATGATAGCATCCCATGTTGTTGTCTTGATTGGAAAAAAAGTATTGACTTTTTTTTTCGTCAGGTGAATAATTGGTCACAAGTTGCCCTAGGAGTAAAATCGTCATTTCAGATGTCAATTAACATAGTTAGCCATCAAAATGGACAAATGAGTCACAAAGGGAACATAAATTTAGATTTGGTGTTAAATAAGGAAGAACAAAATTTCCAATTTTAAATAGAGAAACAAATTTAATACAATACACTATTAAATAAAGAATACTCTCTATGGTAGTATGACAGCGGGCAAACAGCACTTCCTACCTTTCAAAAGAAGAAGAAAAACCCTCAAAAAAGAAGAAGAAGAAGGAAAAAAAAAAATAGGCCTCCTTTTTGGGCCCGGAAACCTTCCAAACTAGAGGACTGGCCCTTATCGTCTCCCCTTGTCAAAAGAAAAGCTCTCGAGAAGAGAACTTGTGTCCAACCTATACTAAACAAAAAAAGGCTCTATAGTCGCCTCCGCTCGTCCTTGGTCTCCGACGACGGCGACTTCCTCCTCCATCTCCCTTCACTCCGGTAAGTTCTCCACGCCTCCGTCATCCCCAACCCACCCTCCTCCTCCTCAGTCTTCGGCGGCTCCCCGCCGCCCACAGACTTGGCTCCGCCACCCGCATCCAGCGGTTCCCCGCCCACAAGCCGCTGCTTCGCCGGCTGACACCCATGCATGGCCTCCCTCCAACCCGGCCCTCAATCCCGAGCCCTAACCCTAGCTAGCCGGATGCGCGGAGAGGAAGGCGTCGGCGATCTCATGAGTTCCAGTCGCATACACGGCCTATTTTGGAAGGTTTCCGGGCCCAAAAAGGAGGCCTATAAGGCTTGTACTAATTCAATAACCATCATATGCTTTGAAGTAAAAACTATAGTAGCAACCTTTTCAAGCGTGTGAGCTGATTGGTTTTACGCCCTGCTTTACTCGCTACTAATCACTAGTATATTTTGCATTGATTTCGTCCTGCTCTAGGGTTTGGACAGATGCCGACATCTATGAGCCACGGTTATGATCCCTCAAGGAGTACAAATGAGGAGGTAATAACTAGCAAGGCTGACCGGAAGCCGTGCTCAAATGAGAACCTAACGACTTGCACTAGTGTTGGAAAGTCGATTGAGTCACTGCCTCCAGGTCAGCTGGTCACCTTTTTTTCCCCTGCTTTTGCCCACATTTTTAACAACTCAGTGGGAGCACTTACAATTGTGGTTTTGTGTCATATTATTTTAAGTAGCTTCAGGTGCTACTGATACTGCCGGACATGGCAGCTCTAGTGCTTCTGCTCGAGATGTCTCCAACCGTTCTGGTGACGCTCCATCCAAAATGGCCCGTGGTGTCGTCTGGATATCCTTGTTTGATGGTGATCTTGCTTTTGGAAGATTCTGAATTCCCTGAATACACATCTGCACTACTGGTTAACTTTTTGATCTTTTGTAGGAGACACCATTGCGTTTTTATGCTCGGGCATTCCTATAGAACAGAATCCATCTTGTACAAAAGTGTTGACCACAACAAATTTGGCTGCAGCTGTGAGGGACAACAAAATCCAGCTCTGCCATGAAGGTTGGTCACTATTTTCCCATTTTGCTTGTTTTGTTGTTCATTTTAAGTTAATTGTGGTAATTCTCTTTTCTCTTCTTGCTTTGGTGTCATTTCAGATTCAAGTGCGCGATGCATTTAATAGTGTTGCCCCTGGGTGCTTGGAGGAATGTGAATTAGATCACGGGATTGTTGGGGCTGCTTTTGTCAAAGTGACTGGGTTCCTTGATGTGTGTGAAGTACATCTCCGCCATGGGGTGGGAATTCCACCCTGCATTGTCGTAATAGCCATACACTTTAACGACTCTGGTGGGGCGACGACCGTAAAGGAGATCCTGAAAAAAGGTTCACCGCCTTCCAAGAATGTGATTTGCAAGGTATGTTGTCAGTTTGTATGGAAATAAGTAAATAAATGAATAATGTCTTTTGAGGAATCAGAATGAGTGAATGACCTATTCTACGTCCCCATTAGATGCCGCACTTTTACTTTGTTTGATGCAAACCTTGTTGATTTTCGCTCTTTTTATGTGCAAAGGCTGATGATGGCAAGCCACTCTTCGACAGTGATGGGAACTTTGTTGGCATGGATATTTTTTATGACAAGAGCAGGCATGTTTATGTGAAAGGAAGTGTAATTTTTGAAAATTTGGTTGAATTTGCGAACCGGATTAGGGTACCTGCGCGACAGCTGGAACGATATAGGTATGTTTCGCCCTGAATATACAAGCAGTATTTTTCCAGTTTGCTTATCCACCCCTGTCTTTCATCGGTCATGGCTGTGGTTTCACATTTGGTGGTTGTAATCGTGAGCCGTGCACTACTGAATGTACACACACTATTGTCCTGAATATACGTGGTAGGATAAGGACAGGTATTTGTAAAAAAAAATTGAAGTTGTGAATCCTGCCGCATGAATTACTTGATTTCTTTGGTACACATAAACAGATATATTTCTTTGGTACTATTATTGACATGATTTAAGAAAACAGAAATCATTGATCAACTAAGCTCTCTTGTCCGATCTTAGATTTCACTGTTAGGAAATAGGGCATTGAAGCCAGTACATGTTTGTCTAATGGAAAGAAGAAACATTTTCATTCAGGCTTGAACATAAACAATTGAACTTAAGACTTACATCCTAACTCTCAGTGTTTATAGGCGTTTAAGTCATTTCCCCTCTCTTTACTTCTACATGGATTCCATACATTCATGTTTTTGGTCTATCCGTATTAGATGGGTTATGTCATGGATTTGATTAAGTGTGTTCATTATGTTGTGCTGCAGACGACGATATATGAGCGGAGAGGGTGAGCTCCGGTTCCGACCTGATTGCTGGGATCTTCCAGTAAAGAGAATGAGAACTATCTTCTGATCTCAAAGGTGAGCAACACTGGCCACTCCTTAATCACTAGTAGAAAAAGGGGCTTTTGGCCCGGTTGGTAAGGCCCTTTAGTCCCGGTTTCGTTACTAATGCCTCTCCCCTTTAGTCCACGTGGAGCCGCGGCCACGTGGAGCTCCACCTTTAGTCCCGGTTGGTAACACCAACCGGGACTAAAGGAAATTTTATGATTTTTTTTGAAAAAAATTTGATTTTTTTTTTATTTTCAAATTTCTGAATTATTTTAACCTCTAATCTCTAATCACCACCCCTCATCACTGCTCAATTTATTCTCTAATCTCTAATCACCCCTCATCATTCAAAATCATCTAACTTCCCGGACGGTCCACTAGTAGAAAACTGGGCTTTGGTCACAGGGCAATATTCACATTAGTCCCGGTTCAGTCACGAACCGGGACTAATGTGAGCATTGGTCCCGGTTCGTGCGGCCAGGGGCCTGCCGGGCCTCGTGGGGGCATTGGTCCCGGTTCGTTCGGACCCTTTGGTCCCGGTTGGTGGGACAAACCGGGACCAATGGGCCACGCTCCTGGCCCACCACCCTTTAGTCCCGGTTCATACCACAAACCGGGACTAAAGGGCTGGTCCTAGTTGCGGCCAGTGTTTAGTCCCACCTCGCCAACCGAAGGGCGCTCACACCAGTTTATAAGCCCGTCCCTCTCTGCCTTGTTGAGCTCCTCTTAAAGTGAAAATAGATGCCCTTATACAGGGAAATTGACCTAAATTCACAGTAAATTTCATAGAAATTTATTATGAATTTAGGTTGAATTTCCTCTATAAGCGCATCTATGTTCTTTTTTTATAGTAAATAAAATAAATAAACCTTAATAAAATAAATAAAAATAAATAAACCTTAATAAAATAAAATAAACTATAGTAACTAAAATAAATAAACCTTAATAAATTAAATAAAAATAGCAGTAAAATAAATAAAAATAGCAGTAGTAAAATAAATAAAAATAAAATAATTAAAGTAAAATACATAAGTAATTAGAAATAAAATAAATAAGTTTTTTGTTGTAAGTAGAAACAAAACAAAACAAATAAAGCGAAAGAGAAAACAAAAAACAGAGAAAAAAATTAGGCCACCACGGCCTGAATACGACTTGAAACCCATCAGTGGGCCAGGATTCAGGCCCGCAGAAGGCCCAGTAGGCCCCACAGGCAAAGAGAACGGTTAGGCCCGAAAGCCTGCAGTTGAGAGGAGCTCGAGAGGGTGGGCACAGCAGCGCTTATAAACCACTCTCGAGCCCTCTCAACTAGCGAGGTGGGACTAAACTTTTGACGCGGGGCAGCACAAGGCCTTTGGTCCCGGTTGGTGCCACCAACTGGGACGAAAGGGGGTCATCGGTCCCGGTTCGTGGCACCAACCGGGACCATTGGTCCCGGTTGGTGCCACGAACCGGGACCAATGAGTTCCCTATATATACCCCATCGCCACAACAGAGCACTCCACAATGCTCTGTTTTTTCTGGCCGGCGAGGGGAGGGCATTTGGGTGCTCTAGCTCACCTCCTATTCACATGAGGTGTTCGATGAAATGTCTGAGCCACTGTAGCGACCAGACCTCAAATGGTCTGTGCTGCTATGCACCAGTGTCATCCCTGGATCAGTAATGCTGACACGCACAGTACAAATGGAGGATTTATAACAGAGTGGCAATCACACACTTATTACATCGAATATCTCCAAAGAGAATAAGTATGATAAACATGGCTTAAGGCCATCTAATAACGAAAACAGCGGAAGACTTGGAAGATAAGTGAGTCCATCAACTCCAGCGGCATCACTGAGTATAAGACCACGACCTAAGGCACCTTACTCGTCGTCTGAAAAGTCTGCAACATGAAACGTTGCAGCCCGAAAACGGGTCAGCACATAGAATATGCTGGCAATGTAACACATAGAGAAAAATGAACAATAACAATGCTATACTACATGCATATATGGCTGGTGGAAAGCTCTATGGTTACAGTTTTGCGAAAAGCCAATTTTATCCTACTCCAAAGGAATAAATTTTATTTAACTATCATGGTGGTTGTGAAACATTGAGATGGTTGACAGCATCTCAATCCCAATTAAATGTCATCAATAACCCATCAAAATTAATTAGAAGTAACATAGTGATGAGATTCACATGATAATCCAAGTACTAGATACTCAAGTTGTCCATAACCGGGGACACGGCTAACCATGATTAGTTTGTACACTCTGCAGAGGTTTGTGCACTTTTCCCCACAAGACTCGATCGCCTCCGTTGGATTACTCGCACTACAGGGTGTTTGAGTAACGGATGACCGAGACACAGTCTTTCAGAAGTGTTTGCACCTTACGTATGGGTAGACAGTTACACCTACTTTCCCCTACATCCGCTAGTCTACCACTGTAAGAGTTCACACAACTTAGTCAACTATGCTAGAGCCCATAATAGCTTGCGGCTGCACACGGAAGTTTCTAGCATGAATAATCTCATGATCCCTTTGAACCTGGGTGGCGGTCCAAAAGAAAAACAGGCAATCCTGGAATACCCAGGTACCTCAATCCACCCAGATGTGAGTTTTAGTTGCCACCTTAAGTAAACCATTAATTAACAATCTCACATCTGTCATGGAAATCTCTCAAACCCAATCCACGTCTACGAGCATAGCATGGCAATATAATAGCAAACGTAGAAGTAACTCCCAAGGGTTTGATAAGAAACAGGTAATAGGAACTACCTCAACTACTGCCCAATACCCACAATTTAATTAGATCCTAATCATGCAAGTGTTTGAGGAAAACAGATCTAATGCAATAAAAACTGGGTATGGATGGTATATGATCAAAGTGTTACTTGCCTTGCTGATGATCCGCAAAACCTAGCGATTTGAAGTAACAAGCGGCACACTCCGGGTACTCTATCGCAAACAAACAAGCATACAATCAGTACTCATCTAATGCACAGGTAAAACTCGAATGAAAGATCCAACCAGAAAGTTCAACTTAAGAACTCCGGTTTGCAAAAAGAATCAACTCGAACGAAGCAACAAAAGTCAAACGGCGAAAGAAAAAAACTTCGTTTACTAATCCGGATCTAGGTCAAATTTTACTGTAGCAAAAACTTGTTTGAGTAGGTGAAACGGAAAGAGAATTTCGAGACGAAACTCTAGGCGCTTGAATCGCCTGATTCCGATAAACGAGCGAGAAGTTAAACAGAAACGAAAATTCGATCAGAAATCGAATCTGAGATAATCGCAGAAAAATCCGACAAAAAAGAAAAACGGACGAACGCTTAAAGAACGGACGTTCGTTAACAGAGAAAAACCGACGAACGTGTTCGTTAAAATGAACGGTTCGGTGAACGCTCGCAAAATAACAAAACCGAAAAAAAACCGATATAGGGTTTTTTTTAACGAAGGGTTTTTTTTAACAAAAACCGGCAATGGACGGCATCGAGGCAGTACCTCGTCGGGGCGGCTCCGGCGGGGCTCCGGCGGGGCGCGGGGGTGCGGCGGGGGTGCGGGGCTTGGGGGAGGGCGAGGGGCGGCGAGGGGCGGCTCCGACGACGAACGGCGGCGGCGGCGGCTCGTGCTTCCGGCGGCGGCGGTGATGGCAAGTGCGGCGGCGGCGGCGAGCGAGATGAGGGGAGAGAGAAAGGGGGGTATATAAAGGGGGGGGGATCCGGCGGCTTGGGGGAGGGGGCAAGCCGAGCGGCGGAGCTCCCGTGTCCATGGCGGACACGGCGCGGCGGCGGCCGTGCGGGGAGAGGAGAGGGGCGCGGGGTGGGCCGGCGGCCTGGGCTCGACCCAGCGGGCGCGCGTCTTTTTTTTAAATAGGTTCCGCGGAAAATAATACGTAGAAAAATAAATAAAAGTCAGAAAAATATAAAATAAAATTTTCCCGTCTAGTTAGAAAATCTAGAATAGGGTGAACATTTTTTTAAATCAAAACAAACATTTTGAAAACATGCAATATTTTTAATGCAATAAAAATTGCAAATAAAATCCGAATAAATTCCAATAAATGATTTTAACACTTTTCCTCCAGTATTTCAATTGTTTTGGAGGAGTCATATTTTCTCCTCTCGTTTATTTTTAGAATGAAATATTTTTCCGGAGAGAAAATAATTAAAACCAAAATCCTCGTCTTATTATTTGATGAAAATCAAATACGAAAATTCGAGAAAATCCCCAACTCTCTCCGAGGGTCCTTGAGTTGCTTAGGATTTATCGAGGATTTGTCAAAATGCAATAAAACATGATATGCAATGATGATCTATGTATAACATTCCAAATTGAAAATTTGGGATGTTACAAACCTACCCCCCTTAAGATGAATCTCGCCCTCGAGATTCGGGTTGGCTAGGAAATAGGTGGGAGTGGTCCTTCCGTAGATCTTCCTCTCGCTCCCAGGTGGCTTCATCCTCCGTGTGGTGACTCCACTGGACTTTGCCAAACTTGATAACCTTGCTGCGGGTAACTCGGCTGGCATACTCAAGAATCTTAACTGGTTTCTCCTCATAAGTCAATTCACTTTCCAGCTGAATCGCTTCCAGCGGTACAGTATCTCTCAGTGGTATCTCAGCCATCTCTGCGTGGCACTTCTTCAATTGGGATACGTGAAATACATCATGAACTCCCGACAATCCTTCGGGCAATTCCAGCTTGTAAGCAACCTCTCCCATACGTTCCAACACTCTGTATGGTCCGACAAAACGGGGCGCTAACTTTCCCTTAACTCCAAAGCGCTTCACTCCTCGAAGGGGTGATACTCGAAGATATGCTCGGTCTCCGACTTCGTGAACTGTCTCTTTTCGTTTAGAATCAGCATAACTCTTCTGCCTGGACTGGGCTACCTTGAGCCTATCGCGAATCAACCTCACTTTCTGTTCAGACTCCTTAATCAAATCTGGTCCAAACAACTGACGGTCTCCAACTTCGTCCCATAACAACGGTGTTCTACACCTCCTTCCGTACAAAGCTTCGAAAGGGGCCATCTTCAAACTGGTTTGATAACAGTTGTTATAAGAAAACTCCGCATATGGCAAATTGTCGTCCCAACTAGATCCATAATCTAGTGCACATGCTCTCAACATGTCCTCCAAAATCTGGTTGACTCTCTCGGTCTGTCCATCTGTCTGTGGGTGAAAAGCTGTACTAAATTCCAGCCTGGTTCCCAATGTTTCATGTAACTGCTTCCAAAACTTCGAGGTAAATTGGGTTCCTCTGTCTGATACAATGGTCCTCGGAACTCCATGCAAACATACGATCCTGGTCATGTATATCTTTGCCAACTTAGCACTGGTGTAAGTGGTCTTCACTGGAATGAAATGAGCCACTTTCGTCAAGCGGTCGACTACAACCCATATTGAGTCATAGCCTGAACGAGTCCTGGGTAATCCTGTGATAAAATCCATGCCTATTTTATCCCACTTCCATTCGGGTATCAGCAATGGTTGTAGCAATCCTGCTGGCTTCTGATGCTCTGCCTTCACTCTCTGACATACATCACAAACTGCTACGTACTCTGCAATATCCTTCTTCATTCCGGTCCACCAGAAAGTATTCTTCAGATCCAAATACATCTTGGTATTCCCTGGGTGTATCGAGTACGGTGAATCATGGGCTTCTTGCAAAATCAACTTCCTGATCTCCGGATCATTTGGCACATATACGCGGTCCTCAAACCATAAGGTATCGTGCTCATCCTCACGAAATCCCTTGGCTTTTCCTTTGCTCATCTTCTCCTTTATCTCTTCAATCTCCTTGTCTGTCTTCTGAGCTTCTCCGATCCTTTCCATCAAGGTAGACTGAATCTCCAATGTCGCTAAATAGCCTCTTGGGACTATCTCCAAACATAGCTCGCGAAGGTCCTCGGCTAACTCCTGAGGTAACTCTCCTGTCATGAGGGTGTTGACATGACTCTTGCGGCTCAACGCGTCTGCTACTACGTTAGCCTTTCCAGGGTGATAATGCAATCTCATATCATAATCTTTAATGAGCTCCAACCATCTCCTCTGTCTGAGATTTAACTCCTTCTGCGTGAAAATATACTTCAAACTCTTGTGATCCGTGTACACCTCACAATGGTTTCCGATGAGAAAATGTCTCCATGTCTTCAATGCATGCACCACGGCTGCTAATTCCAAATCATGCGTAGCATAATTCTTCTCATGGGGTTTAAGTTGTCGTGAAGCATATGACACAACTCTTCCTTCCTGCATAAGCACTGCTCCAAGTCCTCGACGAGAAGCGTCGCAATAAACTTCATAATCCTTGCGTTGATCTGGCAGAATCAACACTGGTGATGTAACCAATCGTTCCTTCAACTCTTGGAAACTAGCTTCACATTCCTCACTCCAATTGAATTTGGTGTCCTTCTTCAATAGCTCAGTCATGGGTTTAGCAATTTTCGAGAAATTCTCGATGAATCTCCGGTAGTATCCTGCAAGTCCAAGAAAACTCCGGATTTCTCCAACTGTCGTGGGTGATTCCCAACTTGTCACTGTGTCAACCTTGGCGGGGTCTACTGCTATTCCTTCTCCAGAAATAACATGTCCAAGGAATCCAACTTCCTTCAGCCAAAACTCACATTTGCTGAACTTGGCGTATAATTGATGTTCTCTGAGCTCCTCAAGTACCAATCGTAAATGCTCTTCATGCTCTTCCTCATCCTTGGAAAAGATTAAAATATCATCAATGAACACCATGACGAACTTATCCAAAAACTCCATAAACACTTTGTTCATCAGGTTCATGAAATAGGCAGGTGCGTTAGTCAGACCAAATGACATAACGGTATACTCATACAATCCATATCTGGTGGTAAATGCCGTCTTGGGTATATCCTGCTCTCGAATCTTTAACTGATGGTATCCTGATCGTAGATCGATCTTGGAAAATACTTTAGCTCCTTGTAGGCGGTCAAACAAATCATTGATCATCGGCAGTGGGTACTTGTTTTTGATGGTCACTTCATTCAATCCTCGGTAATCAACAACCATCCTCAGCGATCCATCTTTCTTCTCCACTAGAAGTACTGGTGATCCCCAAGGTGACGAACTTGGGCGAATATAGCCTTTATCCAGTAACTCCTTGATCTGCTTCTTAATTTCCTCCAAATCTTTTGCGGGCATCCTGTATGGTCTCTTAGATATTGGCCCTGTGCCTGGCAAAAGTTCAATCAAGAACTCGATGTCTCTATCTGGTGGCATGCCTGGCAATTCTTCTGGAAATACATCCGGGTAATCCTTCACCACTGGTACTTCCTCCTGTACAACTCCTGATAGGGAATTTACTTGAGTCCTCTTCGGCATATGTCGGGATACATACTTGATCCTTTTCCCTTCCGGGGTGGTAAGCAAAATTGTCTTGCTGGCACAATCGATGTTTCCTCCATACAACGATAGCCAATCCATTCCCAAAATCACATCCAAACCTTGCGATTCCAAAACAATGAGGTCTGAGGGGAAAACATGCCTACCAATGGCCAGTGGTATCTGAAAACATCCTTGGGTGGCCATATACTCTGCTCCTGGCGAGGTTACTAACATAGGGGTTCTGAGAACTTTGGTGGACAGCTTAAACTTATTCACGAATCCCCTTGATATGTATGAATGCGATGCACCAGTATCGAAAAGAACGGTTGCAGTAAATGACTTAACCAAAAACTTACCTATTACTGCATCAGGCTGAGCTTCAACCTCCTCCACGCTCACGTGGTTCACATGTCCTTTGTTGAACGGGTTTGGCTTCTTCCCAGAGCTTCCATTGCCATTTCCATTTTGGGCTTCAGGACATTCATTGGCATAATGTCCATTCTTCTGGCACTTAAAACAAGTGACTTGGCTCAGGTCCCTCTTGGCTGGGGTAGATGGGTTGGTGCGGTTCTGTCCGTTGCTTCCTCCATTCCCATTACCATTTTAGAGCCATTATGGTTGTGCTAACTACCTCCTCCATGGGTATGCTGAAACCGTCCTCCCGGTTTCGGGGTAATTCGTGGCTTCTGCTGGGCTCCAGAATTGTACTTCCCTTGTCCATACTTCCTCTTGCGGTTTTCAATCTGCTGTTGCTTCCCTTCAATCATGAGAGCTCTATCTACCAGCTCCTGGTAGTTGTTGAAGGTTGCTACCATCAACTGCATACTCAGTTCATCATTCAGCCCTTCCAAAAATTTCTCCTGCTTGGCAGCATCTGTAGCAACGTCATCTGGTGCATAACATGCTAACTTACTGAAATCCTCCACATACTGGCCTACGGTGCGTCCTCCTTGGCGTAGGTTGCGAAACTCACGCTTCTTCATAGCCATAGCTCCTGCTGAAACATGAGCTGTACGAAAAGCTTGCTGAAACTGGTCCCATGTGATAGTGTCAATAGGGTGCGTGGCTGTATAATTCTCCCACCATGATGCTGCGGGTCCATCTAGCTGATGTGCGGCAAAACGCACTCTTTCCGCATCTGTGCATCCTGCAGTGGTCAACTCCCTTCCAACTTTGCGGAGCCAATCATCTGCAACAATCGGCTCGGTGCTACTGGAAAACACCGGCGGGTTTAGCCTTAAGAAACGGGCTAAGTGATCAACAGGTGGTGGTGGCGGTGGGTTGTTGTTGTTGTTGTTGCCTTGGTTCTGCACTAACACTTGCATCAGGGCATTCTGTTGCTGAATCAACTGGGTGATCTCTGGCGGGAAAACAAATCCGGTGTCGTGTCTCGGAGGCATCTGATAGGTTTAGAAAAGATGAGAGTTAAGAATAGAATGAGGTCTAGAGAGAAAACACTACCCATATGCTCATGAGACAAATGCAATCAATATCACTCAATCAATTCAAACAAGGCAAAACAATCGATCTAACTAGCGTTACAAAGTGCTTCAACTATACTATTAAATGGGGGAAAACTACTACTGATATGGTGGTCTACTAGAAATTCTGATCCGTTGAAGACTCCATGATGTGTGCTCCAGCTTCATCAACCCAGTCATCTTCACTTGGTTCCGAGTCAGTGTCGTCGATGATGATGTAGTTATCCGGACAAGTGCATTCGTCGACTTCTGCTTTTGGCACTGGATTTCCCATGAATACTCCAATCTTCTTCTCCAGGTCGTCATTCTTCCCTACTAGTGCATTGATTTCCTCCAAATAATCTTCGCGTGTAGCCTTGAGTTCTTCTTGGAGTTCCTTGATCTTCGTTAATGCCTTCTTCAGTTCTTCCTTGTCCGTGCACATCTGGTTCTCCTGGCGACGAATATGTTGATTCTGCTCCTGGATGAAAGCTGCGATTGATCCATCCTTCTTGGTTCTGATCATCTCCCATTGCGCGTCTCGGCGTCCACAAATTTGGTAAATTGTATCCTTAAGTTCCTGGTGGTAGACTTCTCCAATGCGTCCCATGGCGATGTGTGCGGCCATGCTCTTCCCTAAACTCCAAGTTGGTGCTTCGAAAACCAATCTTATGGCACTAAACATCCTTCCTGGAATAAGAACTTGAATCTTCCAACTCTCCTCTTCGGGTAGTGTGGCGTTGTAGGTTCCGGTGATGCTTGGTATTCCTATGTTCAAGTACTTGGTGACTTCCTTCAAGTGTCGACCAAACGGCGTGTCTTCATCTGGTTGCATGAACTTGCTCCTTGCATTCGCCATTCCTAAAGAGTAGAAAAAGGAGAGGGGTCAGAAATGAGAAGAGAGAAGCTTTCTAGGGCTTAAGCTTAGTGGTCGTGTCCTACAGTCAGCGTGTGCTCTGATACCAACTTTGTAGCGACCAGACCTCAAATGGTCTGTGCTGCTGTGCACCAGTGTCATCCCTGGATCAGTAATGCTGACACGCACAGTACAAATGGAGGATTTATAACAGAGTGGCAATCACACACTTATTACATCGAATATCTCCAAAGAGAATAAGTATGATAAACATGGCTTAAGGCCATCTAATAACGAAAACAGCGGAAGACTTGGAAGATAAGTGAGTCCATCAACTCCAGCGGCATCACTGAGTATAAGACCACGACCTAAGGCACCTTACTCGTCGTCTGAAAAGTCTGCAACATGAAACGTTGCAGCCCGAAAACGGGTCAGCACATAGAATATGCTGGCAATGTAACACATAGAGAAAAATGAACAATAACAATGCTATACTACATGCATATATGGCTGGTGGAAAGCTCTATGGTTACAGTTTTGCGAAAAGCCAATTTTATCCTACTCCAAAGGAATAAATTTTATTTAACTATCATGGTGGTTGTGAAACATTGAGATGGTTGACAGCATCTCAATCCCAATTAAATGTCATCAATAACCCATCAAAATTAATTAGAAGTAACATAGTGATGAGATTCACATGATAATCCAAGTACTAGATACTCAAGTTGTCCATAACCGGGGACACGGCTAACCATGATTAGTTTGTACACTCTGCAGAGGTTTGTGCACTTTTCCCCACAAGACTCGATCGCCTCCGTTGGATTACTCGCACTACAGGGTGTTTGAGTAACGGATGACCGAGACACAGTCTTTCAGAAGTGTTTGCACCTTACGTATGGGTAGACAGTTACACCTACTTTCCCCTACATCCGCTAGTCTACCACTGTAAGAGTTCACACAACTTAGTCAACTATGCTAGAGCCCATAATAGCTTGCGGCTGCACACGGAAGTTTCTAGCATGAATAATCTCATGATCCCTTTGAACCTGGGTGGCGGTCCAAAAGAAAAACAGGCAATCCTGGAATACCCAGGTACCTCAATCCACCCAGATGTGAGTTTTAGTTGCCACCTTAAGTAAACCATTAATTAACAATCTCACATCTGTCATGGAAATCTCTCAAACCCAATCCACGTCTACGAGCATAGCATGGCAATATAATAGCAAACGTAGAAGTAACTCCCAAGGGTTTGATAAGAAATAGGTAATAGGAACTACCTCAACTACTGCCCAATACCCACAATTTAATTAGATCCTAATCATGCAAGTGTTTGAGGAAAACTGATCTAATGCAATAAAAACTGGGTATGGATGGTATATGATCAAAGTGTTACTTGCCTTGCTGATGATCCGCAAAACCTAGCGATTTGAAGTAACAAGCGGCACACTCCGGGTACTCTATCGCAAACAAACAAGCATACAATCAGTACTCATCTAATGCACAGGTAAAACTCAAATGAAAGATCCAACCAGAAAGTTCAACTTAAGAACTCCGGTTTGCAAAAAGAATCAACTCGAACGAAGCAACGAAAGTCAAACGGCGAAAGAAAAAAACTTCGTTTACTAATCCGGATCTAGGTCAAATTTTACTGTAGCAAAAACTTGTTTGAGTAGGTGAAACGGAAAGAGAATTTCGAGACGAAACTCTAGGCGCTTGAATCGCCTGATTCCGATAAACGAGCGAGAAGTTAAACAGAAACGAAAATTCGATCAGAAATCGAATCTGAGATAATCGCAGAAAAATCCGACGAAAAAGAAAAACGGACGAACGCTTAAAGAACGGACGTTCGTTAACAGAGAAAAACCGACGAACGCGTTCGTTAAAACGAACGGTTCGGTGAACGCTCGCAAAATAACAAAACCGAAAAAAAAACCGATCTAGGGTTTTTTTTAACGAAGGGTTTTTTTAACAAAAACCGGCAACGAACGGCATCGAGGCAGTACCTCGTCGGGGCGGCTCCGGCGGGACTCCGGCGGGGCTCCGGCGGGGCGCGGGGGTGCGGGGCTTGGGGGAGGGCGAGGGGCGGCTCCGGCGACGAACGACGGCGGCGGCGGCTCGGGCTTCCGGCGGCGGCGGCGATGGCAAGTGCGGCGGCGGCGGCGAGCGAGATGAGGGGAGAGAGAGAGAGGGGGTATATAAAGGGGGGGGATCCGGCGGCTTGGGGGAGGGGGCAAGCCGAGCGGCGGAGCTCCCGTGTCCATGGCGGACACGGCGCGGCGGCGGCCGTGCGGGGAGAGGAGAGGGGCGCGGGGTGGGCCGGCGGCCTGGGCTCGGCACAGCGGGCGCGCGCGTCTTTTTTTTAAATAGGTTCCGCGGAAAATAATACGTAGAAAAATAAATAAAAGTCAGAAAAATATAAAATAAATTTTCCCCGTCTAGTTAGAAAATCTAGAATAGGGTGAACTTTTTTTTAAATCAAAAAAAACATTTTGAAAACATGCAATATTTTTAATGCAATAAAAATTGCAAATAAAATCCGAATAAATTCCAATAAATGATTTTAACACTTTTCCTCCAGTATTTCAATTGTTTTGGAGGAGTCATATTTTCTCCTCTCGTTTATTTTTAGAATGAAATATTTTTCCGGAGAGAAAATAATTAAAACCAAAATCCTCGTCTTATTATTTGATGAAAATCAAATACGAAAATTCGAGAAAATCCCCAACTCTCTCCGAGGGTCCTTGAGTTGCTTAGGATTTATCGAGGATTTGTCAAAATGAAATAAAACATGATA
Organism: Aegilops tauschii subsp. strangulata; assembly: GCF_002575655.3. Lineage (NCBI taxonomy): Eukaryota > Viridiplantae > Streptophyta > Magnoliopsida > Poales > Poaceae > Aegilops > Aegilops tauschii. Next base: position 565,532,185 of record NC_053039.3, on the reverse strand, counting down.
TGCAATGATGATCTATGTATAACATTCCAAATTGAAAATTTGGGATGTTACAGCCACACTAGTTAATCTTTCTCCTCTCGAAACTCGACCTCCGAGCTCCATTTTCCCCGAGATTTGTCTAGGTTTAGCGGTCCGTCACGTCCCGTCCCCGTCTTCACCGCCGTCTCGTCGCCAGCACCACCGTGGTGAGCCTCTTGTTCTTATCTTCTTTCTGAAAGGAAAAAAATTCTTACTTTAGATAGTTACTTGTCTAATTTTGTTACTTTTATTATTCCTTCTTATTACATAGTGCGATGGTTTTGGTATCCGCCCCTGTCGGCCTCGTCCTGTCTATGATTCGGATGTGGTATATATTATCTTTTTATAACTATTTGGTTCATTTATTGTTTATGACAAATATACCGACCAACGTGACATAGATTTTATTTATCTAGGAGGTGGTTGAACCGGAAATTCTAACCGACCCTATTGTCGAGAGGTTAAATTTAGTTGAAGAAGAAAACAATTACTTGAAGGAAAAAATAAAAAAAATTGAGGAGGAGAAGATGATATTGGAGTTGCATGTTGCGGATGTCGTCGATGATCACCAGATCAAGATGGATGCAATGTGCTTGAAGATTAAAAAGATTAGAAAATATGCCATTCATACCGAGGCTTGGTATCATTATGCCGTTGGATCAATTGTTACCTTGGTTGCGATTATGATCGCATTTGTTTTCGCATTGAAATGTTTTACATAGTTTCAATGTATGATTTAATTAATTAGATGCTCTGGAGAGCTATATATATGTTGTTAGATGAGAACTATGTTTGTACTTTGATTTTAATGTGATGATGAACTTCTATTAATTTGGTCACTTAATTATCTATTCATGATGTTCTGTAATGGTTTTTGACACACTTAATTATATATAATGCACGCAGATGAACCGGCAATGGATGTACGGTGACAGACACACCTCCGAGTACATTAAGGGCGTGCATGATTTTCTCGAAGTGGCTGAGGCAAACAAGCAGAATGGTTTTATGTGTTGTCCATGCCCTATATGTGGGAATACGAAGTCTTACTCTGACCGGAAAATCCTTCACACCCACCTGCTTTATAAGGGTTTCATGCCACACTATAATGTTTGGACGAGGCACGGAGAAATAGGGGTTATGATGGAAGACGACGAAGAAGAAGAGGACGATGACAACTATGTGCCCCCTGAATATGGTGATGCTGCGACGGGGGAAGCTGCTGAAGATCAAGAGGAACCAGACGATGTGCCCAATGATGCTGCAAGGGGGGAAGCTGCTGAAGATCAAGATGAACCAGTGCGTGATGATGATGATCTCCGCCGGGTCATTGTCGATGCAAGGACGCAATGCGAAAGTCAAAAGGAGAAGCTGAAGTTCGATCGCATGTTAGAGGATCACAAAAAAGGGTTGTACCCCAATTGCGAAGATGGCAACACAAAGCTCGGTACCGTACTGAAATTGCTGCAGTGGAAGGCAGAGAATGCTATGCCTGACAAAGGATTTGAGAAGCTATTGAAAATATTGAAGAAGAAGCTTCCAAAGGATAACGAATTGCCCGACAGTACATACGCAGCAAAGAAGGTCGTATGCCCTCTAGGATTGGAGGTGCAGAAGATGCATGCATGCCCTAATGACTGCATCCTCTACCGCGGTGCGTACAAGGATCTGAACGCATGCCCGGTATGCGGTGCATTGCGGTATAAGATCAGACGAGATGACCCTGGTGATGTTGACGGCGAGCCCCCCAGGAAGAGGGTTCCTGCGAAGGTGATGTGGTATGCACCTATAATACCACGGTTGAAACGTCTGTTCAGAAACGAAGAGCATGCCAAGTTGATGCGATGGCACAGTGAGGACCGTAAGAAATACGGGAAGTTGAGAGCACCCGCTGACGGGTCGCGGTGGAGAAAAATCGAGAGAAAGTACTGGGCTGAGTTTGCAGCTGACCCAAGGAACGTATGGTTTGGTTTAAGCACGGATGGCATTAATCCTTTCGGGAAGCAGAGCAGCAATCACAGCACCTGGCCCGTGACTCTATGTATGTATAACCTTCCTCCTTGGATGTGCATGAAGCGGAAGTTCATTATGATGCCAGTTCTCATCCAAGGCCCTAAGCAACCCCGCAACGACATTGATGTGTACCTAAGGCCATTAGTTGAAGAACTTTTACAGCTGTGGAATGGAAACGGTGTACGTACGTGGGATGAGCACAAACAGGAGGAATTTAACCTGCACGCGTTGTTGTTTGTAACCATCAACGATTGGCCCGCTCTTAGTAACCTTTCAGGACAGACAAACAAGGGATACCACGCATGCACGCACTGTTTAGATGACACTGAAAGTATATACCTGGACAAATGCAGGAAGAATGTGTACCTGGGCCATCGTCGATTTCTTCCAACCAACCATCAATGTCGAAAGAAAGGCAAGCATTTCAAAGGTGAGGCAGATCACCGGAAGAAGCCAGCCATGCGTACCGGTGATCACGTACTTGCTATGGTCAATGATTTACACGTAATCTTTGGAAAGGGTCCCGGCGGACTAGCTGTTCCGAATGACGCTGAGGGACACGCACCCATGTGGAAGAAGAAATCTATATTTTGGGACCTACCTGTTGGGGAACGTAGCAGAAATTCAAAATTTTCTACGCATCACCAAGATCAATCTATGGAGTGATCTAGCAACGAGGGGAAGGGGAGTGCATCTACATACCCTTGTAGATCACGATGCGGAAGCATTGCAAGAACGCGGATGAGGGAGTCGTACTCGAAGCGATTCAGATCGCGGTTGATTCCGGTCTAAGCACCGAAGAACGGTGCCTCCGCGTTCAACACACGTGTAGCCCGGTGACGTCTCCCACGCCTTGATCCAGCAAGGAGAGAGGGAGAGGTTGGGGAAGACTCCATCCAGCAGCAGCACGACGGCGTGGTGGTGGTGGAGGAGCGTGGCAATCCCGCAGGGCTTCGCCAAGCACCGCGGGAGAGGAGGAGGAGGGAGAGGGGTAGGGCTGCACCGAAAGAGAGATGTTCTCGTGTGTCTTGGGCAGCCCAAACCTCAACTATATATAGGGGGAGGGGGCTGCGCCCCCCTTAGGGTTTCCACCCCCAAGAGGAGGCGCCCAGCCCTAGATCCCATCAAGGGGGGGCGGCCAAGGGGAGGAGAGGGGGGCGCCCCACTAGATGGGCCCTAAGGCCCATCTGGACCTAGGGTTTGCCCCCTCCCACTCTCCCATGCGCCTTGGGCCTTGGTGGGGGGCGCACCAGCCCACCTGGGGCTGGTCCCCTCCCACACTTGGCCCACGCAGCCTTCTGGGGCTGGTGGCCCCACTTGGTGGACCCTCGGGACCCTCCCGGTGGTCCCGGTACATTACCGATTTCACCCGAAACTTTTCCGGTGACCAAAACAGGACTTCCCATATATAAATCTTTACCTACGGACCATTCCGGAACTCCTTGTGACATCCGGGATCTCATCCGGGACTCCGAACAACATTCGGTAACCACGTACATATTTTCCCTATAACCCTAGCGTCATCGAACCTTAAGCGTGTAGACCCTACGGGTTCGGGAACCATGCAGACATGACCGAGACGTTCTCCGGTCAATAACCAACAGCGGGATCTGGATACCCATGTTGGCTCCCACATGTTCCACGATGATCTCATCGGATGAACCACGATGTCGGGGATTCAATCAATCCCGTATGCAATTCCCTTTGTCTAACGGTATGTTACTTGCCCGAGATTCGATCGTCGGTATCCCTATACCTTGTTCAATCTCGTTACCGGCAAGTCTCTTTACTCGTTCCATAACTCACATCATCCCGTGATCAACTCCTTGGTCACACTGTGCACATTATGATGATGTCCTACCGAGTGGGCCCAGAGATACCTCTCCGTTTACACGGAGTGACAAATCCCAGTCTCGATTCGTGCCAACCCAACAGACACTTTCGGAGATACCCATAGTGCACCTTTATAGCCACCCAGTTACGTTGTGACGTTTGGCACACCCAAAGCATTCCTACGGTATCCGGGAGTTGCACAATCTCATGGTCTAAGGAAATGATACTTGACATTAGAAAAGCTCTGAGCAAACGAACTACACGATCTTGTGCTAGGCTTAGGATTGGGTCTTGTCCATCACATCATTCTCCTAATGATGTGATCCCGTTATCAACGACATCCAATGTCCATGGTCAGGAAACCGTAACCATCTATTGATCAACGAGCTAGTCAACTAGAGGATTACTAGGGACATGGTGTTGTCTATGTATCCACACATGTATCTGAGTTTCCTATCAATACAATTCTAGCATGGATAATAAACGATTATCATGAATAAGGAAATATAATAATAACCAATTTATTATTGCCTCTAGGGCATATTTCCAACAGTCTGCCACTTGCACTAGAGTCAATAATCTAGTTCACATCACCATGTTATTAACACTCACTGGTCACATCACCATGTGACCAACATCTAAAGAGTTTACTAGAGTCAACAATCTAGTTCACATCACTATGTGATTAACACTCAATGTGTTCTGGTTTGATCATGTTATGCTTGTGAGAGAGGTTATTAGTCAACGGGTCTGAACCTTTCAGATCCATGTGTGCTTTACGAATATCTATGTCATCTTGTGGATGCTACCACGCGCTATTTGGAGCCATTTCAAATAATTGCTCTACTATACGAATCCGGTTTACTACTCAGAGTCATCCGGATTAGTGTCAAAGTTCGCATCGACGTAACCCTTTACGACGAACTCCTTTTCACCGCCATAATCGAGAAAATTCCTTAGTCCACTAGGTACTAAGGATAAGTTCGACCGCTGTCATGTGATCCATTCCCGGATCACTATTGTACCCCTTGACCAACTCATGGCAAGGCACACTTCATGTGCGGTACACAGCATAGCATACTGTAGAGCCTACGTCTAAAGCATAGGGGACGACCTTCGTCCTTTCTCTCTCTTCTGCTGTGGTCAGGTCTTGAGTCTTACTCAATACTCACACCTTGTAACACAGCCAAGAACTCCTTCTTTGCTGATCCATTTTGAACTCTTTCAAAATCATGTCAAGGTGTGCGTTCTTTGAAAGTATCATCGGGCGTCTTGATCTATCTCTATAGATCTTGATTCCCAATATGTAAGTAGCTTTTATCCAGGTCTTCCTTTGAAAAACTCCTTTCAAACAACCCTTTATGCTTTCCAGAAAATTTACATCATTTCGGATCAACAATATGTCATTCATATATACTTATCAGAAATGTTGTAGCGCTCCCACTCACTTTATTGTAAATACAAGTTTCTAACAAACTCTGTATAAACCCAAAAACTTTGATCACTCCATCAAAGCGTATATTCTGACCCCGAGATGCTTGCTCTAGTCCATGGAAGGATCGCTGGAGCTAGCATACCTTTTAGCATCCTTAGGATCGACAAAACCTTTCTGATTGTATCACATACAACCTTTCCTTACGAAAACTAGTAAGGAAACTTGTTTTGACATCCATCTGCCAGATTTCATAAATGCAGCTAATGCTAACATGATTCTGACGGACTTAAGCATCGCTACGGATGAGAAAATCTCATTGTAGTCAACTCCTTGAACTTGTGGAAATACTCTTTGCCACAAGTCGAGCTTCATAGACGGTAACATTACCGTCCACGTCCGTCTTCTTCTCAAAGATCTATTTATCTCGGATTTCATGGCTTCTAACCATTTGTCGGAATATGGGACCACCATCACTTCTCCATAGCTCGTAGGTTCAGTATTGTCCAACAACATGATATCTCAGACAGGATCACGTACCACTCTGAAGTAGCACGCATCCTCGTCGTCCTACGAGGTTTGGTGGTGACTTGATCTGAAGTTTCATGATCACTATCATAAGCTTCCACTTCAATTGGTATAGGTGCCACAGGAACAACTTCCTGTGCCCTGCTACACACTAGTTGAAGTGACGGTTCAATAACCTTATCAAGTCTCCACCATCCTCCCACTCAATTATTTCGAGAGAAACTTTTCCTCGAGAAAGGACTCGTTTCTAGAAGCAATTACTTTTGCTTCCAGATCTGAAATAGGAGGTATACCCAACTATTTTGGGTTTTCTATGAAGATGCATTTATCCGCTTTGGGTTCGAGCTTATCAGCCTGAAACTTTTTCACATAAGCATCGCAGCCCCAAACTTTTAAGAAACGACAACTTAGGTTTCTCTAAACGGTGTCGTCTCAACGGAATTGCGTGGTGCCCCTTTTAAAGTGAATGCGGTTGTCTCTAATGCCTAACCCATAAACGATAGTGGTAATTCGATAAGAGACATCATGGTATGCACCATATCCAATAGGGTGCAGTTATGATGTTCGGACACACCATCGCACTATGGTGTTCCAGGCGGTATTAATTGTGAAACACTTTCCATAATGTCTTAGTTGTGTGCCAAACTCGTAACTCAGATACTCATCTCTATGATCATATCACAGACATTTTATCCTCTTGTCACGACGATCTTCAACTTCACTCTGAAATTACTTGAACCTTTCAATAATTCAGACTTGTGTTTCATCAAGCAAATACACACAACATCTACTCAAACCATCTGTGAAGTAAAAACATAACGATATCCACTGCATGCCTCAGCACTCATTGGACTGCATACATCAAAATGTATTACTTCCAATAAGTTGCTCTCTTGTTCCATCTTACTGAAAACGAGGACTTTCAGTCATCTTGCCCATGTGGTATGATTTGCATGTCTCAAGTGATTCAAAATCAAGTGAGTCCAAACGATCCATCTGCATGGAGTTTCTTCATGCATATATACCAATAGACATGGTTCGCATGTCTCAATCTTTTCAAAAACGACTGAGTCCAAAGATCCATCTACATGGAGCTTCTTCATGCGTTCTATACCAATATGACTCAAGTGGCAGTGCCACAAGTATGTGGTACTATCATTACTATTTTATATCTTTTGGCACGAACATGTGTATCACTACGATCGAGATTCGTTTTAGGTGCAAGACCATTGAAGGTATTATTCAAATAAATAGAGTAACCATTATTCTCCTTAAATGAATAACCGTATTGCGATAAACATAATCCAATCATGCTCAACGCAAACACCAAATCTCGATGGTAGGGGGAGCATGCGATGCTTGATCACATCAACCTTGGAAACACTTCCAACACATATCGTCATGTCACCTTTAGCTAGTCTCCGTTTATTCCGCAGCTTTTATTTCGAGTTACTAACACTTAGAAACCGAACCGGTATCTAATACCCTGGTGCTGCTAGGAGTACTAGTAAAGTACACATTCATATAATGTATATCCAATATACTTCTGTCGACCTTGCCTGCCTTCTCATCTACCAAGTATCTAGAGTAGTACTGCTTCAGTGACCGTTCCCCTCATTACAAAAGCACTTAGTCTCGGGTTTGGGTTCAACCTTGGGATTCTTCACTAGAACAGCAAACGACTTGCTGTTTCATGAAGTATCCCTTTTGCCCTTGCCCTTCTTAAACTAGTGGTTTTACTAACCATCAACAATTGATGCTCCTTCTTGATTTCTACTCTCGCGGTGTCAAACATCGCGAATAGCTCAAGGATCATCATAACTATCCCTGATATGTTATAGTTCATCACGAAGCTCTACTAGCTTGGTGGCAGTGACTATGGAGAACTATCACTATCTCATCTGGGAGATTAACTCCCACTCGATTCAAGCGATTGTGGCACTCAGACAATCTGAGAACATGCTCAACGATTGAGCTTTTCTCCCTTAGTCTGCAGGCTTAAGAAACTTGTCAGAGGTCTCATACCTCTTGACGTGGGCACTTGCCTGAAATCCCAATTTCAGTCTTTGGAACATCTCATATGTTCTGCGACGTTTCAAAAACCGTCTTTGGTGCCACAATTCTAAACCGTTAGCATTACGCACTGAACTATCACGTAGTTATCAAAACGTGTATGTCAGATGTTCCGCAACATCTACAGACGACGCTGAGGTTCAGCACACCAAGCGGTGCATTAAGGACATAAGCCTTCTGTGCAGCAATGAGGACAGTCCTCAGTTTACGGACCCAGTCCGCATAATTGCTACTACCAACTTTCAACTAAATTTTCTCTAGGAACATATCTTAAACAGTAGAACTAAGCGTATGACATAATTTGCAAAGACCTTTTGACTATGTTCATGATAATGAAGTTCATCTGATTATTCAACTCCCACTCAGATAGACATCCCTCTAGTCATCTAAGTGATTCATGATCCGTGTCAAACTAGGCCGTGTCCGATCAACACGTGAGACGGACTAGTCATCATCGGTGAACATCTCCATGTTGATCGTATCTGCTATACGACTCATGTTCGACCTTTCGGTCTCTTGTGTTCCGAGGCCATGTCTGTACATGCTAGGCTCGTCAAGTCGACCTAAGTGTTTTGCTTGTGTTCCGAGGCCATGTCTGTACATGCTAGGCTCGTCAACACCCGTTGTATTCGAACGTTAGAATCTATCACACCCGATCATCACGTGGTGCTTCGAAACAACGAACCTTCGCAACGGTGCACAGTTACGGGGAACACTTTCTTGAAATTATTATAAGGGATCATCTTACTTACTACCGTCGTTCTAAGCAAATAAGATGCAAAACATGATAAACATCACATGCAATCAAATAGTGACATGATATGGCCAATATCATTCTGCTCCTTTGATCTCCATCTTCGGGGCACCATGATCATCTTCGTCACCGGCATGACACCATGATCTCCATCATTATGATCTCCATCATTGTGTCTTCATGAAGTTGTCACGCCAACGATTACTTCTACTTCTATGGCTAACGCGTTTAGCAATAAAGTAAAGTAATTTACATGGCGTTATTCAATGACACGCAGGTCATACAAAAAATAAAGACAACTCCTATGGCTCCTGCCGGTTGTCATACTCATCGACATGCAAGTCGTGATTCCTATTACAAGAATATGATCAATCTCATACATCACATATATCATTCATCACATCTTTTGGCCATATCACATCACATAGCACATGCTGCAAAAACAAGTTAGACGTCCTCTAATTGTTGTTGCAAGTTTTTACGTGGCTTGTATAGGTTCTAGCAAGAACGTTTCTTACCTACGTAAAACCACAACGTGATATGCCAATTTCTATTTACCCTTCATAAGGACCCTTTTCATCGAATCCGTTCCGACTAAAGTGGGAGAGACAGACACCCGCTAGCCACCTTATGCAACTAGTGCACGTCAGTCGGTGGAACCTGTCTCACGTAAGTGTACGTGTAAGGTCGGTCCGGGCCGCTTCATCCCACAATGCCGCCGAAACAAGATAAGACTAGTAGCGGCAAGAAGAATTGACAACATCGACGCCCACAACTACTTTGTGTTCTACTCGTGCATAGAAACTACGCATAGACCTAGCTCATGATGCCACTGTTGGGGAACGTAGCAGAAATTCAAAATTTTCTACGCATCACCAAGATCAATCTATGGAGTGATCTAGCAACGAGGGGAAGGGGAGTGCATCTACATACCCTTGTAGATCGCGATGCGGAAGCGTTGCAAGAACGCGGATGAGGGAGTCGTACTCGAAGCGATTCAGATCGCGGTTGATTCCGATCTAAGCACCGAAGAACGGTGCCTCCGCGTTCAACACACGTGCAGCCCGGTGACGTCTCCCACGCCTTGATCCAGCAAGGAGAGAGGGAGAGGTTGGGGAAGACTCCATCCAGCAGCAGCACGACGGCGTGGTGGTGGTGGAGGAGCGTGGCAATCCCGCAGGGCTTCGCCAAGCACCGCGGGAGAGGAGGAGGAGGGAGAGGGGTAGGGCTGCACCGAAAGAGAGATGTTCTCGTGTGTCTTGGGCAGCCCAAACCTCAACTATATATAGGGGGAGGGGGCTGCGCCCCCCTTAGGGTTTCCACCCCCAAGAGGAGGCGCCCAGCCCTAGATCCCATCAAGGGGGGGCGGCCAAGGGGAGGAGAGGGGGGCGCCCCACTAGATGGGCCCTAAGGCCCATCTGGACCTAGGGTTTGCCCCCTCCCACTCTCCCATGCGCCTTGGGCCTTGGTGGGGGGCGCACCAGCCCACCTGGGGCTGGTCCCCTCCCACACTTGGCCCACGCAGCCTTCTGGGGCTGGTGGCCCCACTTGGTGGACCCTCGGGACCCTCCCGGTGGTCCCGGTACATTACCGATTTCACCCGAAACTTTTCCGGTGACCAAAACAGGACTTCCCATATATAAATCTTTACCTCCGGACCATTCCGGAACTCCTTGTGACGTCCGGGATCTCATCCGGGACTCCGAACAACATTCGGTAACCACGTACATACTTTCCCTATAACCCTAGCGTCATCGAACCTTAAGCGTGTAGACCCTATGGGTTCGGGAACCATGCAGACATGACCGAGACGTTCTCCGGTCAATAACCAACAGCGGGATCTGGATACCCATGTTGGCTCCCACATGTTCCACGATGATCTCATCGGATGAACCACGATGTCGGGGATTCAATCAATCCCGTATGCAATTCCCTTTGTCTAACGGTATGTTACTTGCCCGAGATTCGATCGTCGGTATCCCTATACCTTGTTCAATCTCGTTACCGGCAAGTCTCTTTACTCGTTCCATAACTCACATCAACCCGTGATCAACTCCTTGGTCACACTGTGCACATTATGATGATGTCCTACCGAGTGGGCCCAGAGATACCTCTCCGTTTACACGGAGTGACAAATCCCAGTCTCGATTCGTGCCAACCCAATAGACACTTTCGGAGATACCCGTAGTGCACCTCTATAGCCACCCAGTTATGTTGTGACGTTTGGCACACCCAAAGCATTCCTACGGTATCCGGGAGTTGCACAATCTCATGGTCTAAGGAAATGATACTTGACATTAGAAAAGCTCTGAGCAAACGAACTACACGATCTTGTGCTAGGCTTAGGATTGGGTCTTGTCCATCACATCATTCTCCTAATGATGTGATCCCGTTATCAACGACATCCAATGTCCATGGTCAGGAAACCGTAACCATCTATTGATCAACGAGCTAGTCAACTAGAGGCTTACTAGGGACATGGTGTTGTCTATGTATCCACACATGTATCTGAGTTTCCTATCAATACAATTCTAGCATGGATAATAAACGATTATCATGAATAAGGAAATATAATAATAACCAATTTATTATTGCCTCTAGGGCATATTTCCAACACTACCCTACTGGAAAGAGCTAGAGGTCCGCTCTTCAATCGACGTGAGGCACGTGATGAAGAACCTTTGCGTGAACCTGCTAGGCTTCTTGGGCGTGTATGGGAAGACAAAAGATACACCCGAGGCACGGGAGGACCTGCAATGTTTGCACGAAAAAGACGGCATGCCTCCGAAGCAGTATGAAGGTCCTGCCAGCTACGCTCTTACGAAAGAAGAGAAAGAAATCTTCTTTGAATGCCTGCTCAGTATGAAGGTCCCGACTGGCTTCTCGTCGAATATAAAGGGAATAATAAATGTGCCAGAGAAAAAGTTCCAGGACCTAAAGTCTCATGACTGCCACGTGATTATGACGCAACCGCTTCCGGTTGCACTGAGGGGGTTTCTACTGGAAAACGTCCGATTAACCAGCAAAAAGAATTTTCATAAAGAACTTTTTTTGATAGAAACTTTAATAGCAAAAAGAATTATCATAAAGTAAAATAAAGAAGTAATTAGAAACAAAATAAAATAAAATAAATAAGTTTTTGGTTGTAAGTAGAAACAAAACAAAATAAATAAAGCAAAAAAGAAAACAAAAAACTAAATACAGCAAAAAAATTGTTGGGGCACTGTCCGCTGGACCTCCAACCCTCGGGTTTGCAAATACAGACCCAGAAGGGCTAGAGGGCTCAATGGGCAGCGCGCCAAAGTTAGGCCCAGAAGCCTGCTATAGAAAGGAGTTCGAGACAGCAGCCGCAGCGGGGCTTATAAACCACTCCGAGCCCTTCTCAACTAGCAAGGTGGGACTAAACTTTTGGCCGCGACGCGGGCAGCAAGAGGCCTTTGGTCCCAGTTGGTGCCACCAACCGGGACTAAAGGGGTGCATTGATACCGGTTCGTGGCACCAACCGGGACCAATGCCCCCCCTTTAGTCCCGGTTGGTGCCACCAACCGGGACCAAATACCGCCGCTTCCCGCCCTTTGCGCTGCTGAAAAGAGGGCTTTGGTCCCGGTTGGTGGCACCATCCGGGATTAATGCCTACCTTTAGTCCCGGTTGGTGCCACGAACCGGGACTAAAGGCTTTGCTATATAAGTTCACACTTAGGAAATTTTCAGAGTTACCTAGCAGTTGCCGCCCCGACGACGCCGACGCCGCCAGGCTGCCCCGACGCCGCCCGCCGCCCGCCGCCCCCGCCGTCGCTCGTGCCCGTCGTCGCCGTCGCCGTTGCCCGCGCCCTCGCCGTCAGCCGCGCACCTGCCCCGACGCGCGCCGCCCCGGCCCGTCCCCGTCGTCGCCGTCGCCCTGCCCTGCCCCGCCCTTCGCCGCCGACGCCTCTGCCCCTGCCCCGACCACGCCGCCGTCGCCTCTGCCCCTGCCCCGACGCGCCGCCGTCGCCTTGGTCAGGGCCGGCACTGCCCCCTAATTCCTCCCTGTTTTTTCTGCACATTTATATGCTTATATGTATATGTATGAGTATATGTATGTGTGTATATCTGTTTATATGTCCTTTTTTTAGATTTTTTTTGCATTTTCTCTGTGTATATGTATGTATATATGTTCTCTGTGTATATATATGTTCATGTATATATGCAAAAGATAGATTTTTAGAAAAGTTAGGATTTTTTCTGTTCATAGTTTTTTTTGGTGATATTAATTATTGTAGAATATGCAAATGTTTGTATATTCATATGAACAATGCATTAGGCAAAACCTTTACTTTTTTTCGAAATTTTCTATTTGAACATTTTTTTATGAATGAGAGGAAAAAGGAAAATAAGAAGAGGAAGAAAGGAGAAGAAGAGGAGCGGAAGAAGAGGAGAAATAAATAAGAAGAGGAAAAAAGAAGAAAAAGAAGAGGAGAAGAAGAAAGGAATAGAAGAGAAGAAGAAAAAAATAGAAAAAATTCTATTTTTTCTTCTTCTCTCCTCTATTCCTTTCTTCTTCTCCTCTTTTTTTTCTTCTTTTTTTTCTTCGATCTTCTCCTCTATTCCTTTTCTTCTTCTCCTTTTTTTGTTTCTTCTTCGTTTTCTTATGTTTTATCGGGTCTGTCGTCGTCGATATACCCCTCTCCCCATAACTTCAACACAAGGGGGGGTCGATATACCCCCTCCCCGATAATATTATTTTCCCATGTACGTTCATTGTCGTTGTCGATATAACCCCCTCCCGATAACTTCAACACGTGGGGGGGGGGGTCGATATACCCCCTCCCCGATAACATTATTTTCCCATGTATGTATGTCGTCGTTGTCGATATATATAACTCCCTCCCAGATAACTTCGACATGATGGACGGTCGATATTTATACCCCCTCTCGACCGTGATAACTTATACCACGGGAGCACCCCCCGGCCCTCTCGCTCGACCAAAACTCTCGATCACACCCAAACCATAGAAAAAAACGATGTCGGTCTCCTACCCCCTCCCGCCGCGCCCCTACCCTTGAAGCGTTGCTGAGGCCACCCCAAACCCGGAATAAGCTAGGTCTACGTTTGCACTAACCACCTGCTGTCATGTTTGTGTAATAATTGCCATGTTGTAATATTTGCAGAAACAATGGAGCACGGACGGGACGAGCAAGCAAAAGAGGTGTTGGGGGACATAATCTTAGCCGGAGGTGATATCTTGTCGTATCTTAACGACAATGATGGTCTGGAAGAACAGGGTGAAGAAGCAGGCTACGATGATCGAAGAGTGGAGGAGGAAAGACATGATTATGATGGCTCCGGTGACCCAATGCTGGTGCAAGAAGGAGCCCGTGGTGACGGCTTCGGTGACCGAACAGAGTCCGGCCAGGTAAATATATTAGTTAAGCCTGTGCTGACTAGCTAATTGATGCATTCATTGTTTTGGTATGTACACATATTAATTAACACTCGTCTTTCTTCTTTTTTCTAGCCCTCCGGATCGAGCACAACTGCGGTAAAGAGACGAGGCCCGAAGAGAAAGTTGCGCTCGGATGAAAGGTTTGAGATCACAGCAATCGCGCGCGACGGCCAACCGATTGAACCCATCCGGACAAAGGATGCATTTGCTGCTCAGTGCGGGGTTCTAGTTAGGGACAAGATCCCGATCAGCATCCACCAATGGTATAAGCCTAAGAAGGAAGACCCTGAGGTGTCTTATGTCAATGATATACAGAAAGATGATCTTTGGACTGAGCTGAAGGCAAATTTCACCCTACCGCCAGAGGAGGATCCGGAGAAGCCAGTTAAAGAGCAATTAATCAAGTCTCATGCTCTTAAGAAGATGGTAGACCTATTCAGGAGGTGGAAGAATGAGCTGAAAACGTTTGTCGACAAAGAAGAGACACCAGAATTCATCGGTCGGTATGAGAAGATCAGAGATCACTGGCCCGCATTTGTGGCCCACAAGACATCGGAAAAGAGTAAGAAGATGTCAGCGACAAACAAGAAGAATGCTGCGAAGAAGAAGCTTCACCATCGCACGGGGTCAGGTGGCTACCTCAAAGCCCGGCCTAAGTGGGCCAAGGCTGAGAATGATCTGCTTGAAAAAGGGATCGAACCACAGACAATGAACTGGACAGACCGTTGCCGGACTTGGTTCTTCGGGGCTGGCGGAACCTTGGACCCTGTATCAGGGAGGTGCGTTTGGACGAACGAGCTTTTGAGAATACCAGTCAAGAAGATTCAGCAATATATCGATGCAGCGTAGGAAGGGACGTTCGTTCCAGACAGAGAGAACGACGAGCTCACAATGGCCCTCGGGAATCCTGAGCACCCTGGACGGACATGAGGCACGCCAGGCTCCGTTCTGTGGAAGGCTGGTTTTCCGGACGCAGGCGGTTACAAAAGCCATGAGAGGAGGAAAAAAATGGAGCAGACCCAAATTCAGAAGCTGCACGAAAGGGTTCAAGCGCTAGAGGAACGAGACAGCAATCGACATGCCGAAACTACCCCCGAAGCTACCCTGCCATCTCAGCGGAGAAGCAGCGTGGCTTCCACCGAGCTGCTTCAGCTGGAGCATGTCTTGACGGCTCCTGCTAGCTACCCCGTGGATGCTATCACGGAGTCTCAACATTGCCACCTTATAGCGCAATGGCAGAACTTCAAAGTCAAGGCGGCTGTTGGCTCTGTTTTACCTCCTGAACCCGACGCAACCTACCCTTGCCGGCCGATTCCAGAAGGATATGCTAGGGTGATGGTGGATGAAATAACGGAGGGATTTGAGGACCTCCAGCTTGACCACCCTACCGGTGAAGGGGAGACTCGGCTGGGTTTAGCTCTGAAGACTCCGTGCCTATGGTGGAAGGAGCTCATCAACCTTCCGAACTGGACGGCTCCGGCGAGTAAGGGCAGTCCGCCTCCTCCTCCGGCGAGTGATCAGGGCACTCAGCCTCCTTCTCCGGCGCGTGGCGGCACTCCGCCTCCTCCTCCGCCTCCTCCTCCGGCGAGTGATCAGGGCACTCAGCCTCCTTCTCCGGCGCGTGGCGGCACTCCGCCTCCTCCTCCGCCTGCGCCGGCGCGCCAGAGCAGCCAGCCTCCTCCTTCTCCGCCTTGTCAGCAAGGGCGGAAGAGACCCGCCGCCGCTGCGGTTGCTCCGGCGCGTCGTAGTCCTTCTCCTCCACCTCGTAAGCAAGGAAAGAAGACAGCCGCAGCTGCTCCGTCTGCTCTGCCGGCATCTAGCAGTACAGCTGCCAGAGGCGGGAGGCAATACAGATTCGGTCCTTCTCTGAAGACTCCAGAGAAGTTACCATACGAGAGGACCGAGGAGGAAACCAGGAAGATCGTGCGAGCCGAAGTGACAAACTTCTTTGAAGGGGTGAAAGCAAAGAAACATCCACCTCCGGAGGAGAAGGTAGATCCGGTGAAAGCAAAGCGCACTCTGGCTGCCCTGACAAAACCACCAAAGTCTCCGTCGAGAGGCAACTATGAGCGCATTCTTGCAAAGACATATGCCGAAGCGGAGCGGTCGGGAAGTACTGTCAGTGATCAAAGGTTAAAAGAACGACGAGCTGGGAAAAAAATTGCCCAGCTCGGCGAACAAGCGAACCAATCGTGCCCCCAGCTCAAGGTGTCAAAAGACATCGTCGCTAATGATCCGAGGATGGAGATTACCTGCCCGACGATGTACATTATGAAATCATGGAGGTGGACGAACACAAATACCATTACGGGAAGCCTCTCATCAAAGATGAAAGATCTCTAACAACGATGATGCGAAGATTACATGATTGGTACATGAAAACCTGCAGAGAGTCTGATGGGACGAGTACTTTGACGCTGAGAGTTAAACCGGAGCATGACCTCGTTGAAATTGAACTGCTGAATGTTCCATTTGAGGATTTCTTCCAGTTTTACAATCAAAAGGCCCTCGATAAAACAACGATCACTTGCTACTGTCTGTAAGTAGTACTACTCTGTCATTAAGTCTCTCTATATAGGTCAGCTCTTTCATTGCATGTATTTATAATTATCCTCACTATATTATGCAGATTGAAGATCGCCGAGTTGAAGAAAAGACAAATCGGTGATATTGGGTTCATTAACACAAATCTCATAGATGCATATATGGTTGAAAAACATCCCAAGAAGCCGAGGCCAACTTGCTACAATCGTTGGTATTAAATCAAAACAAAGATATAATACTCTTTCCTTACAACTTCAAGTGAGTGTTACTGTCTTGTGCATATTCGGTTTCCCTTATTAGTCCAGGTTATGGTAATGTAATTGATGCTTATGCATGCATGTGCAGCTTCCACTATATTCTCCTAGAGATTAAGCTTGAGCAGGGAGTAGTAACCGTCTTAGACTCGAGACGAAAAGATCCCCAGGACTATGCGAACATGACTCAAATGCTCGAGAAGTAAGTTAAATCGATCATTATCCACCATATCAACAACTTTGTTCATTTCCTGATATCAAGTAATTGTTTTCTTTGTCTGGCAGGGTTTGGAGAAAATTCACCACAAAAGCTCCGGGACTGCCGAAGAAGCTGCAATTTAAACACCCGAAAGTAAGTACTATAGTATCATGTTCCGTGCATCTCCTAGTGATTCAAGCGCTAGTTTCATCAATACCATTAAGCATGCTTGCTTATCAGTTTGATTGACCTCTATTTCTTGTAAAGTGGTTGTGGCAGGAACCCGGGAATAATTACTGTGGATACTACGTTTGCGAGTCCATCCGCTACACGACCTGTGAGCGGGGCTACTCTGAAGAACAATATGAAGTGCGTAAGCAATAATATTCACAATTTTATTTTATTACCATCATTTGTGTTGAGTTTCATTTATTCATATATATATGTATTGACCCCTTTCTTCAAATTAGATGTTTCCGAAGCGGGATGAACTCCTAGCACCAGATCGTATGCGAGGAATTCAAGAGGAATTGGCGGCATTCTTCCTTGACCACGTGATCGCTGAAAACGGAGAATACTATGTGGACCCTGTGTTCTTACAATTTAATTAGGAGATTGTATTGTAAGAGATAATTATTGTATACATGTAGCCGGTAGTGTCGGATAGATATACGAGAACTTGTTGTTCAACCAATCTCTCGGAGAAGGAGAGGTGGTCGATATCACTTCTCTCTGTATGCATATGTTCACGACGATCTTCTGTTTCCTTCATTTGATTACTAGCTAGCGTGTCTAGTCCTCTCCATACGTATATAATACGTAGTGTCAACCAAGCACGGAGATATGAGAGGACACTTCTCTCTATTAATTAGCTAGCTAACACAATATATGAAACACCTAAATTAACCATACAAAACCCCCCAACCCCTCTTTCAAAAAAAAACAAAAACCCTAGCCCCTGAAATGCTGACGCGTGGATGCCTATTGGTCCCGGTTGGTGACACCAACCGGGACAAAAGGCCCTGCCTATTGGTCCCGGTTGGTGGCACTAACCGGGACCAAAGGCCCCCCTGCCTGGGCTGGCAGCAGCGGCCACGTGGAGGACCTTCTGTCCCGGTTCGTGTAAGAACCGGGACTAAAGGGTTAGGGCTTTAGTAACGACCCTTTAGTCCCGTTTCGAAAACCGGGACAAAAGGCCCTTACAAACCGGGGTAAAAGCCCCTTTTCCTACTAGTGGTCACCCATCCTCTCACTACTCTAGCCTGAGCACGCTTAACTTCCGGGTTCTGTTCTCCCTCGTTTCCAAGTCTGCACTTGTTGTTTTCCTGACAATATTAAGTTGTCAATCCTATTAACCCTCAGGAATTTAGCTTGAGCATGAAGTGACACATTTCACTGTTTGAGTTTGAAACTATAGTTTTAAAAAACAATAATTATTTAGTAACACTAATATTTCTTGAATAATTAGTTTGACCATTGTTTGACCAGATTTGACCAAAATTCAAAAAAACTGAAATAATTATTTAGTAACACTAATATTCTAGAATAATTAGTTTGACCACGGTTTGACCAGATTTGACCACATTTTTTCCACAAAAAGAATTTGAAACTATATTTTTTTCTGTTACTAGTGGCGCACCTAGCAAATGGTGCGCCACTAGTAAGTTTGAAATTTTTTCGATTTTTTTCCACTCTAAATCTTAAAAGCCCCGTAACTTTTTTCTGTTAGGTTTTTTAAGGATTTTAAAAATGTTTAACGGGGTTCCCCAGTTAAATTCGGATGTAACTATTCGAGTGGATGATTTTTCATATAAAAAACTTTTTAATCCGAGTTCGTATGCAAAAGTTATGCCCATTTTACAAATTCCAGAGAGATTTTGCAAATAAAGTCGAAATTCATATTTCTAAATTTTCCCAACAACTAGACCACATATCACATGGGAAACTTATTTTATTTTATTTTATTTTATTGACATTTCCATCATTTTCTTTTGTTTTTTCTAAAACTGAAAAGGCGGTCCACTGGAGGGGGGGGGGGGGGGGGTGGTAGAGTTTGAAAAAAGCCCATTAGTACCGGTTGATGGCACCAACCGGGACTAAAGGTCTAACCTTTAGTCCCGGTTGGTGCCACCAACCGGTACTAATGGGCATCGCACCCTTTAGTCCCGGTTCGTGGCACCAACCGGGACTAAAGGGCCCAGGTGAACCGGGACTAATGCCTTAGCCGCACGAACCGGGACCAATGCTCACATTAGTCCCGGTTCGTGACTGAACCGGGACTAATGTAAATACTGCCCTGTGACCAAAGCCCTGTTTTCTACTAGTGAATAGTATTGAATATATTATACTCCCTCTGTCCAGAATTACTTCTCGCAGAAATGGATTTTTCTAGACGTATTTTAGTTCAAGATATATTAATTTTTATCCATTTCCACGACAAGTAATTTGGGACGGAGAGAGTATATGAGTTTATTGAGGGTGATGCAAGTGTAGTATTTTTCTTCTATTGTTAACTAAGGTAAGAATGTGTTGTTTTGTAGCACCACCTTAGGTACGTTTAGCCTTATTTTACATACGTCCATCAGTATCTCGTACTAAGCTTTTTTTAACAAATCTTGTCCATAAGCATCTCTTACTCCAGCTCCTTTAATTAATCTACCTTGCCATTTTTTGGATGAATTATGGTTATTTTTTATTCATTATTTCATTTCAATACATGCATCGCTTGGTTGCTTCAACCTGCTTTGAATTTAAAGGCTTACTGTTTCCTGTACAGACGATGACGACATTGACCACGACAGATGGCCAGTGCAAGCCAAATTAGTATCAATCCCTATATAAAATAAAGGGGGCAAACTCCAGATTTATGTTTTGGTAGAGCCGGGCCGAGGTCGCTCTTTTTTACACTGGTCTTGGGCTTAGCTTCCAGAATATAGCTTCTTGGAGCTAAAGTGTTTGGGTCAATTTTATCTCCATACAGAGGAGAGGCCAAAAAAGAAAGGAGGGGAAAAACCATCCAATGCCTGTTGGGCATGGTGTACTTGTACTCGTGTTCGGTTACACTGAAATCGTCATATTTCAAATTCACACGAGTTTTAGATTCTTGGATTACGCTCTTTCAGAATTCTCAAGGGCTTTTTGAGTGACTCAGATAACGCTACACAGATAGATTCAACCATGAGTCCAACTGAATATTTCTCAAGGACTCTATCACTCTCAAGTCTCAACTGAGCCGTCACTGATAATAAAATCTTTTTCTATATATATGAATCTTGAGTTGGCTAACCGCATGCCTGATCTTATCATCTTTTTATTTTGTCTAACATTTGATTGATATTTTCAAGACGAGAGGGCGTAGTTAGGAGGTGCTTACTGAACTTTGCACTAGTTAGTAGCGGTCAGTTCCACCTACAACGGCTCCAAGCTGTGAGAAATCCAAATAGTGTAAACCAGAAGAGGAGTCACCAAGATCATAGTTACATCGTGCTGACAGCAGGGCCCGAGCCGAGCCTGAGCCGAGCGTCTACAATTTGTACCCCGCACGCGCTCGCGGCTTCCCCGACTCGGTCGAATTGTTTTGGTGAAGCATGAAACTGGCAGTTTTTTGCTCCTCCTCTGTTAAGGATATAGCTGGATGGGATTAGGAGATCGTCTGACCAGTCATTACAGAGCAGAGTCACATGGTCCGTCAAGGCCAAGGTCGTGCCTCGCGGCAACTTGGCCAAGAACGCCATTGTCACCGTCAACAACTTTCAGCGCCGGTGCCATCCTCAGGCTGAAGGTCATGGTTCCGGAAGGCCAACAGGCTCTGATATACTACTATTTATTTATTTTTGCTTAAACATGTGCAGCCACAGGGGATCGTTGGAACATGCAGAGGGTGACTAGCAAATTTCCTTTGGCCAAATCAAGCAAGTTAACCATGATCAGGCCTGGCCACTGGATAACTCTGGAAAAAGAAAACCATTTCATCCAAATGCACGCTATTGCTTTCAGGATAAGCTGATTTATTTTAGGGTCAGCAGCAGGCTTGTTGCTCATCTGTAAATAGGTGACCAGATGATGCCAACAAAGGAAATGAGCTGCGACAGCCAAATAAATAGCCTTAGGGCATCTTCTCCAACGCCGACCCTCAAACCGTCCGAATCATGCGGTGCGGATGTGTTTTGCCACCCAACACAGGCATGTATCAGTTCGCCGAACGGTCCAGATGTGATTTTCCTGTAAACCAGAAACAAACTCGGGGAGGGGGAGCTTTGCGGGCGTCTGGATTGCTGCCACACCCACTTCTGACTGCCCGGCCCACCCAAAAATCCTCCCTCGCTCGTGCCCTTTTTCCCGCTCGAAGCATTTAGCTGCTCCAAAGCACCAGTGCTGCATTCATGCTTGCTAAGAGTGATGCGACATTTCACTGGTGCTCCGACATTGAAGTGACACGACTCCTCGGCGTTCCAATGACAGCGTACCGACTGCTTCTCCGTCTGTAACCCGGCCACGCGTCAGGGTGATTCCCTCCACCAACTGTTGGGCTTTAGTGTACTAGGCATCTACCCACACTAGTTTATGTGTTCTTGTTGGGCTCTGACCAGCCACCAAGGTGTGTGAGGTGTGTGTGTGGGTGGGGTGGGGGGGGGACAACATCAGAGTTGCGCTTGAAGACAACTTCCTTGTGATAGCCTCCATTTGTATCCGGTGCAGCAAAGCCTAGTATTGGTATTTGACACCAGTCAAGTCGTTCCGGCAGATGCATGCTCCGGTTATTCCCATTGAGTCATATATTACAAAGTTGTACCCACGACCTAACCCACCCCCACAACCATGGCGCCGCGCCGCATCGAGGAGACTGCCGAACCCTTCAACCCCTCCTTCCCACATCCCCCCTCCGTCGCGGCTCGAGGCATCGCCTTGCAAAGCCCGCATGGCGTGCCGACGGCGGGGCTCCTGACAGTTGCGGCAAGGGGTGTGTAGGCGGCGCTTGCCCTCACTCCTACAACCGCGGTGATGCATGGCGATGGCGCCAGTTGCACGTCGGCGGTAGGCAGCTGACTATAGGAGGCCAGCAGCAGGCGGACGACAGCAGCAGCGGGGCGGTCAGGCTCGATCTGGGCACATTTTGGCCAGGAGGGCTCGATCTGTACCATTTTGACGAAGGTCAGCGGCTCTGCCCGCATCACTTGGGCCCCCGGCCGCGCGGCCCCGGACATGGCGGTGACGGCCTCCTCATTCTGCCGGAGGTGGGCATCGAGATATGGTTGATCTTGGGTTCTCATGTCTCGCAAAATAACCGGCCATGCGGTGGCCCTAGTTTTCTTCGCGTGAAGTCACCATTCTACCTGTGACCAGTCCTCTTTGTTCTACCCATTGGCGAGGTTTGGACTTCTCCTGCGAATGGAAACAAAGACTGGTGTATATGGCACTCTTTGGACACCTTGATTGGATTGGGCCCCGCAAGAACAACATAACCAGCTCCATTGGGGTATCGTGAAGCTCTGTTTTGTTGACACCTTGGGACATGTCTGCACCAAGATTTCTATGGGATCAACACATGCAAAGAATGCCATGGTGTGATTGGAGGGTCTGCAAGTGGCGAAGGCGGGGTCTTGGATGCGATGAAGACTTTGCTTCATAGGCAGTTGTTTAGACTTGGCTTGCAGGATATGTTCTCATCCAGACCGGACACGAGTTCCTGTGAGCCCAGTGGTACGTGACTTGTAGTAGTAGCCTCGGCAAGTGGGGGCGGCAGCATTGGAGGAGTTATTAGTTGGTGGTGCTCCTTTGAGTACCGAGTCGTGATTTCCATAGTGAATACCTAAGGTCTCGCCTTTATTGGTTGTGCCTGACAGTGACCTTGTTGAAGGCATTGTTTTTAAGAATGCGGTCTTTCTCCAGGGTGAAAATCTACTATCTTTGATCGGGCAACCACAACGCTTGTGCATTGTTTCCTTCCTGGAGGCGTTGCTTTTGGAGAACCTTCTTTGTAGTCCGAATGTTGTCTTTGGTGGTGGTTAGAGTGCTATGCTGCGCGTGATTGCTCACCGTGGCAGGGTCTCTTTTTCCTCTTTTTATTTAAGTTCTTTTGCTGTGTGCATCCTGGATGTTTTTATACATCTTGTTGGTGCAGAGTCCGAGTATAATTGATATCTGCTTCATATTAATATATTCCCCTTTTCAAAAAAATCCTTGAGATGGATGACAAGATCGGAATCTATAGCTACAATGATGCCATGAAAATTGTTCATATATGGGTGTTACAGAACTATGAAAGCAAGGTTTGGGACTACAAGTGCCGGCTCGAAATGCTAGTTGAAAAAATCAGGGACCGTTCGGGAAGGTGCAAGGATTATTGGGATGCCAGCATTGTGTCTGTGGATGGTGACGTCTTCTTGCTGCTCAATCTTGGCGGATGGCTGTTGTATGTTGACACCGATGGCGAACTTGTTGACAGCTTCCATCATGATGGCCAATACTTATATCCTTGGAAATGTCGGCTCAAACAAACTCTTGTTCCACATACCTTCTTCGTGGCACTAGAAAGCTATGTTGTGAATGGTTTTCCTTTCACCTGACGGCTTTTGAGTGCGGTGCTGCTTCTTGAAGGCCTAGCTCTCATACCCTTTGAGCTGCAATATCTATGAATTGGATCAAGTATGAGCCTGCCGGACTCCTTTAGTCCTTTTGCATTGATGTATACCATTTGTGATCAGAAGCTTTGACTATTATGTTGGTCCATGAAATCTAAGCTTATCTCTGTACCCTTTGGGGCCCAAGTAACCTTTGCTGTGTTGTTGCTAAAGCTATGAACTATTTTTCCTCTGCTTTTGAAATATTTGCCAACTGATCCGCCTCACGGTCTATTTTGTTGGGGCTGACGAATTGACTTCACTTTATTTTAATTATCTGTTGCTTCTTCTTAATAGTTAATACTCTACTTTTATGAATCTATATGCTTCATGTAACTATTTTGGAGAAAAATTTGATCCCTGGAAATTTAATGTATCATTTATTAATTATTTTCCCAGTTGCATCACATAGTTAACTTGTTTAACTTCCTGTTAACAGGTGAACATAATTACTCACAGCAGTTTTCTGAACTCTTTGCTTGATCATGGATTGTTGCTTCGAAGAACATATTCGTTGGTGCACCTCTTGATGTTGTTATAATTTGAACATCTGCTCATGCCGATGGAGGAACATGCTTGTCGCCCTTGAGGATGAGCTTCTATCATATTATATGCATATTGTGTGCTTCATATATAATGCCATGTTTTATTACAGGTTATTTGGCTGATATTTGCACATTATTTTCCAATTTACCCGGTGCTTTCTTTTTATGAGCGCAACCTTTTCTTGGGGACTCTGGATATATATTGCCAATAGAATGTTTGTCCAGGCATATTCTAGATGAATTCGGATGCATTGTATCTGCAATAGTTGTCCAGATGATGCCAACAAAGGACCCGGAACAGATGAGGAAAATTGCCTGTATGGTATCGACAGTGTTGAGCCTGTATTTACTTGCAGCTTTCTTTCTTCACTTGATGCAGTCCCTAGTATTATCAGTTGAACACCACCCTGGTCATGGCGATGTGTTGAGAAGATAGTACGTACTGGTCTGCTCTTTGTTGTTGGCCATGGTGTACTTGTTTCTACTGGTGTTGGGTTTACACTGAAATCATCAGACTCGGGACTGAACACGATCGAGCTTTAGTTGACTGTGTTTTTTAGTTTCTCAGGTAAATACGTCCTTGAGAAAGAGGGACAGCTTTTGAATTGCGCTGGGAGGCTAGGCTAATGCTATGCCGGTGAAACAACCGTCGTATCTCCAACTGAACATGAGTTTTACTGTATGTATTACTAGTATGTCCAGGGCAACGTGACAAGAGGGTGTGGGCTTCAAGGTCGATCATGAGTGGAGAAGATCACGACGACTCCTTCTCCTTGTCTTTGAAGACGACAGTACAGGAGGTAACGAGGATGTAAACCACAGAGGAGGAAGCATGATCACACTGACATCATAATGACAGCAGAGCCCGTCTCCAAGTTCCACACGTACGAGCTGCTTCCATCATTGACTTGGTCGAATTGTTCGCCGCGAACGACATTCTACGACTTTCTAGAGTTTGACGTGCCAATTCACGCGCCAGTTGCTTTCGGTGATGTCTGGGAAAGGGATGTTACCTTGGTCCGCTCGGAACGTCCAAATCGAAACTGAACCGCTAGGCAATCTGATATATTTGTGTTTGTATATATATAAGAAAAAAAAGATAAGCCATAGTGCAAAAGCCAAGTAAAAGCCCAACCAACGCCCTCAAAAAGTAGCGGCGACGCACGATCCAATATTTTGCTTTTCAGAAATGGTTTGAAGATATAATATTTGTTGCCAGATGAATCTTATTTTCTAAACGACCGATATTTTCATTGGGAAAAGGCCGGCCTTTTATTACCCAAACAAATTAACTGGTAATGCTGGTACGGCACACTCGGTTTGAGGTGTCTTGTCAGAATTTATAAACTTCCCGGGATTGGTTGGAACTTGGAACATGACGCGTCGCCGGTGTATGAATGACTGTGATGTAGGTGCAAAGTTAATTGATCTGTTACTGGTGACAATAGCTTCAAAATCTTGTGACAAATGCTATGCTGGTTCTCAGCAATCAACAATTAACACCATGTTCTGTACAATGCTCTGCTCCACTGGTTTGTCGCTTTCAGTCATGTCTGGGCCAGACTTTTCTTGATCCCTTCGGAACCGCCTCCTGGCCCTTGGAAAATGATCGTTGAGCGAATGGACAGATCTGATTTCCTTTTTTATTCCAAGTTTGATCACGAGGCTTAATCATGATTCTGGTTGGCCAACAGGGCGGCTTAAAATGTCACGTGTCTTAGAACGCAACTGGCAGTCACGCGATGTTGATGGGAAGTCCGATCCAATAATCATATTTGGTCTGTAATATATTCTGGTCCATGCTGGTTTGTCTAGAGGCAGCGTCTAAATCATTGTCTGAATTTCGTGGGTGTTCATCATCTCGCCATATTTGAGGGTCTGCCTTGTGGATGTCCGCAATCATCGAGATTTGAGATTCGCCCTAGGTTATGAAGATATAGTATGTTTCTTTATTTTTTGCTGGTGGCTTGTAAGACATTGTGGTTTCGATTAAATAAAGTTAGGGAGGAAAGTTTCTTTTTTCAAAATATCACGATAAGTGTAGGTAATATTTATTAAAATACTTCCGATACAAGGCACCCAAAACAAGAAAAATTACCACCAGGGGCTCATGGCTACAAACAACCTCAATCTCCATCATGAGACAAAGACATGCCGCTTCACGCTGTTGTCGCTCTGCAGCCCGACATTGCATTCTGCGGCCGAGAAGTCGTTGTAGTAAGGTTCATTGTAGAAACCTTCCGAAGAAAGGAAACACATAGTTGAGGCATCTGTTGAAGTAAACTTTCGTCAGGTTCACGATTCGCAATGATGACGTAGAGAACGTGGCTAGACCGAAAAGGAGCACGAATCGCCAAAGAACGGCTTGTCCACAACTTTGTTGTTGCCGCAAACAAACCGCATGAACATCAATACTATCCCCAAGACGATCTTTCACCGTCAACGGCCCCACCTACCCGCAACACCGCCATCTTAAGGAGTGGGGGTGGGGGGGGGGGGGAGAGGAGTATCTTGACCCGAACTCAAAGACGCGTAAAACCGCTCACCTAGATCAGAAGGACCCAAGACGGGCAAAACTCTGCCTAGAGATGTTTTGAAGTACGTTTTATTTCATTTCATTTTATTCTATTGTGTAGGAAGTACGCTTGATGTTTTGAAGATGAGAGGAGACAACCGTGATCATACCGATAGTAGAGCCCGAGCAATCGAGGGTCTCCAACTTCTTCTATCCTCGACTTGGTCGAATTGTTCACGTGTGGTGACAATGAATAAATCTGGCATCATTCTATCTAGCATGACATTGTGTGTAGCATGACGCCCCCGCCTCGGCGTGATGCGAATAGATCATTTTGTGAAAAAAAATATCATGTTCATTCTATGCTAAAGTTTCAGAAGAAGGGCCAGATTTGTCCATTTTCACTCATGTGTGGGCGTCGCTTTCAGTGATATCTGTCAGGGATGTTATTTGATCCGTTCAGAGAACAAGCCGTGCTGGTTGAGATTGATTTTAACAACTACACAATCACATGTGTTTGTTTTTTGTTTTAGTTTGAATCATGAGGAACAATGATTATCCTCGGCAAGGAAATAAGAGACTCTTTTGCTTTTATTTTTTTTTCAATCTTAAAGTTGGGACAGAAGTGGCAGTCATGCGAGGCTGATGACTCATCCGATATCTGAATGTGTGTTGTTTTCCTCGAAGACAGTGTCATTGTGGGCGCGCAGATTGGATTGGCCGGCTCTAGAGCTGTTGGATTCCGCTCACAAAGTCGTTCATTCTGGCTGCTTCAGACTACCCACAGTGGGAGTAACATAGGTGGTAACATCACACTTATCTAGGCAAAATAGATGATGTGGCATGTAATTAATGAAGAAAGATAGGCATGTGGTAACATAGCTAGTTACTGTAACATCACGCATATCAAGAAAAGATGAATCTACAACCTAATAAATGAAGTGATGCATGACACAACATATATGTTACTACCCATTGTGAAGGTAGTAACATAGACTAGTAACATATGCATGTTACTACTCTATATTACTCCCCACTGTGACTAGTCTCAGTGATCCAATGCATTGCAACATGAGTCATGTTCTATTGGGGGGTTTGCAACATGACCATGTTGCAATGACTCGTCAGCTGTCCCAAACATTTCGTTTGCAGCTTGCCTTAGGCTGGTCGTAATGGCGAGTATCATATACTAGTATCATGCATATGATACTAGTGTATGATACTACATCCATAGTGCATAGTATCATAAGTTTGTATCATAGCTAACTTCATTTATTGCCATGCATGATACATAGTAGCACATCATTTAATATGATACGGTATCATGATATGATACTCAATCCTCTTTTTCTTCATTTAATTCTATGCCACCTCATCAAATTTGTCTAGTTAGCACGCATGATACTACCTACGATACTACCATTACGACTAGCCTTATGTTACCACCACAAACATACCCCGCCAATGTTGTTGTGAGAGAAAAGAGTTAAACATAGTGAATAATGCAACCCAATGCTTTATAACATGAA